>NC_134148.1:45578214-45896071 GCF_033958435.1 Carettochelys insculpta
AGCACAGGCCGTGACACACTCATGCACGCGCTTCCACCTGCACTACCCCCATCACAGGCAGTAGCACGCTCACACTGAGTCGCCTGCAGCCACACCCCCATGTGCGCTCTCGCACCCCCATCACGCGCATGAGTGTTGTGTCACAGGCCCAGTCACACACATCTCCACTCCCGGCCGCACGCGCCGTCCCCTGCTGTGAGGGCTGTGATCTGTCGGGGCCAGTCGGGGGCACCTAGCCTGGCTGCGCAGCCTCCTGGCCCCGTCACAATGCACAGCAGCCCTGCTGGCCTCTTCAGCCAAAGCCCTGGGCCTGGCTCCCCACTTGGGGGCGTCTGGATCTGCCCAGGAGCAAGGTACGGACCAAGCAGACAGGACATCCAGGGCCTGGGCTGGGATGCACCACAACCTCATTGCAAGCTGGTCCCCTGGGCAGGAGATTCTCTCTGGCTCGGCTGGCTGGGGCTGGTGGCACCTGGTGGTAACTGGGCTGCCCAGGGGTGAACTGGCACAGCCTGGCCTTGCTCAGCAGCCGTCACCCACACGCGCCAGAGCTGGTCTGTTAAGCTCCCAGAGGCACAGGCTAGGTACACAAAAGCAATTATCTAGCGTGCAGAGGCTGGCCCGGTGGGGGCTGCTCTGCGCCCCTCCCCCGCAGCACCCAGAGGTCCTTCGGCAGCACCCTGCACCAGTGCCGCAGGCCTGGCCCTGGCAGCTGGGCCTCACCCCCAAAGGTGGCTCTCTAGTGGCACCCTGTGGCCATGCTGTGGGGAACAGATGGCCAGATGCGGCCTCCAGCCCGTGTCCAGCAGCCATGGGGGCTGAGTACCCCTCATGCTGCAGTGGCTGAGGACCTTGGCCTGCCTGGCTGCACCACAGCAGGGTCTGGAGAGTGCCTGCTGGGGGAGGACAGTCAGCTCCCCCGGGGGTCCCCACAGGGTGCGGACAGGACCCAGGAGCACAGCTCTGTCTCGGGCAGGCCACACACGGGCAAGGGAGGTGGTCCTCCAGCGCACGCCCCTGCACGGCCGCATCCCAGCGCAGGGATCCCCGGCGCTCCCGCTGGCGGAGCATGTGGTCTAGCCTGTGATTTTCCCTGCCGGGGCTGCTGCTTGTCTCCACGGGTGAGCAGGGAACCAAGCAGAGCAGAGCCGGGACCTGCTGCGGAAGCCAGAGCGGTGCTGGGGCTCCTTCATTTGTGGGGGCACCAAGTGACCCGGAGCCCCCAGCCAGCCACGTCCTGCCCCTGCCATAACAGCCCCGACTCCCCCAGGCCAGCAGTGCCTGCGGCCCTGGTGCGCACAGCCCCACCCAGGCCAGCAGCCCCAGCAAAGGGTGTTCCTGGCAGAGGGTACCATGGAGTCAGGCTGCTGCAGCCGCAGGGGGGGCAGCCTGGTCAGGGGAGAGCCCAGAGGCCGGGTGTGCTGAGCTGGGCCTGGGACAGCCAGCTGGGCTGCTTTGCATCTCAAAGGCCGCGGCCCCAGGCAGAAGGAATTAACGCTATTAGCAAGTCAGTTCATTAGCTGCCCCAGAGCCCTCCCCCGCTCTTTTAGCATCTCTCTGTCAAGCCCCATTAGCACTGGCCCTGAAATGGGCTCCCTGGCCCAGCACCCCACTGCTGGGAGCCTAGTGGCTCCCCCAGCTCGCCCACGCTGGAGCCAGGGCAGGCAGGGATCCTGACAAGGACTGTCCAGCACCCCGAACCCCTTCCTGAGCGTTGTGCTCGCCGCCACCCCCCTGCGCCCAGAGCCAGGCCGTGGTGAGCCTCAGCTCTTAGCAAGCCCTGGCCTTTGGGGAGCAGGGGTGCCGCAGCCACAGAGCTCTGACCTGGGCACAGCTGGAGTTCAGGCCTGGGATCTGCCAGCCCTGCAGCTGCTGGGACTCCCTGGGAACAGCTGTGCTCACGTTTCCCACCTCCTGCACTCACATTTCACACCCTCCGGTCCCAGCTGCACTGACGCACTCGCCAAGGCCCAGGCAGCTGAGCCTCGCTTGCCGGCCACAGGCCAGCGAGCGCTGAACGGGGCCCCTCTGCCCGGGGCATGGGACCCCCCAGCTAGTTATGTGGGGCCAAATCCCGCAAGCTGGGCCAGAGCTGTGAGATAAGCAGGCCCAGAACCACAGCTTCACACTAACCCACTGCCCTCACATGTAGCTAACCCTGCACCCTCCATCCCAAAGGGCTTGGCTGCCTGCACGGGGTTCGCTCCCCCACCCCCTGGAATCGCAGCCACCTCTGGGGTGCAATGCAGCAGCAAATGGACACAGCCTGTTAGAACAAGGAGCAGGAGCGGGGTAGGACACAGGCTGAGCTCTCCCACCCTGGCTAAGCCCCACGGGGGCCTTAAAGGCAGCCAGGCCATGTATCAGCAGGCAGCTGGCACCAGCTGGCACTGGTGGCGGGGAAGGCAGGACGGCCGCTGCACGTGGTGGGCACAGCTGGGGCTCTGGGGCCGGGCACAGCCTACCCAGGCCGGTGCAAACAGGAGAGGGTGCCAGCAGCACCCCCGGACCTGAGCACCGCCTCCGTGGCTCCTTAGGCCACCAAGGAGGCTCAGATGGGTGCCAACCAAGGACCCCACATACAGGCAGGTTCAGGTCCCCTTCCCTGCCCTGGGGCTGCTTCAGCCCAATCCAGTGCTCTCTGTGGGTCCCATGGGTCACAGGAATGTGTGTGAGGAAGGGAACCCTGTCCCTCTCCCCCACAGGAAGCACCATGCAGCTCAGGGCAACCGTCCCCGCCACAGGCGAGGGGCTCGTGTGGCATCCGAGCAGCTCTGGATTCCCCCACCCCCGCCCAGAGGGTTTGCAAAGGGACCTGCCCCAGCTGGGAGCCCCCACACCCAGTCAACCCCTGCCCACCAGGGGCTCCTCCCAAGACACGGTGGGGGGCAAGAACCAGGGGCTGAGCCCAGGAGTCCAGGCTCCCGGTGCCCCACCCGAGTGGCAGGGCAGCCTCCCCAGCGCCAGTGCCAGCGCCAGCTCCAGACGGGGGCCTATGCAGACCAGCCTGTTGGGGGGAATGGCTCCCTTCCTGCCCCTCGCCCCCCCCCCGGGCCAACCCACGCGGCAGCCAGAAGCAGGAGGTCACAGGCAGGTTTATTCATTCACAGCATCACATCAGCTTGCAAAGCTCCTCAGCCTCATCCCCAGCCTGGACAAAACTCAATAAATACCGCCCCCACCCTGCATGTGCCCCCGCCTCCCCCACCCTGCATGTGCCCCTGCCTCCCGTGTCCTGCACGTGCCCCACACCAGCCTTCCCCGCCCTGCCCCACGCCTCCCCCCATCCCCACGCCTGCAGGTGCCACGGCCCCGCATGCCCACGCCTGCATGGCCATGCATAGCTGCACTGTCCCTGGAAAGGTGCCCAGCTCCAGGGCAGAGGCTCTCAGGTAGCAGCACAGTCCCTCCCGTGTCGCGGGGGCCCTCTTCAGCCAGGCTGCTGGGCTGGGCTCACGAGGACTGGCTCTGCCCCAGCTGCTGCTCAGGCTTGCCTGGCTGGCGGCCGTGCGGTCGGTCAGTCCTGGGGAAGCAGGGCCTCCAGCAAGGAGAGCAGCTCTCCAGACAGGTCCTGCGGAGAGAGGCAGCAGGGATCAGTGGTGCCACGCAGCCAAGGCCAGACTCTCCTGGCGCTGACTCCAGGGGCCGGGCACAGGGGGCCTCTCAATGGCCCCACAAAATGCCCCAAGCAGGGTGGGGCCAGGGCTCCCGGAGCGCAGGCTCTGTGCAGCGGCAGCTGGCGCCCAGCGGGCCGGGGCAGGGATGGTGTGCGGTGCAGCAGAGCCCTGGCACGGAGCAGCACCAAGCCCCTGGCCGCCAGCTCTGCATGGCGCCGCGTCGGCTCCAGAACCTCCCCCCCCACCCGCCATGCCCTCGCCTTGGGCAGCGCAGGCCGCCCGGGTCGGCGGAGAGCCTGATTCCCAGGAGAGCCCGAGGCTGGGCCCCAGCAAAGCGCACCAGCCGCAGAGCCACTGGCGGCACCCCCAGCCCCACGCAGGACGTGGCCTAGGCCGCAAGGGGAGTGCGAACGTACCTGGGAGGCCGGGCCCACGGCTGCAAACTCGGTGGGCAGCAGCGTCGCGCCTGCAGCCGCCATTCGCACCCCACATGGCTCCGGGGGCGTCGCTGCACCGGGGCAGGGAGGGGCTGAGCGCCAAGCGGCCGTGTCTGCGCCGAGGGCCCGGAGCGGCTGCGGCTCTGTCTCTGCAGCAGGGCAGTAGGCGGGCGACACCCAGGCCTCCGTGGCCACGGGGGACCCTTCCCACTGAGCCAGAGGTGCTGCCCGCAGTCCTGCAGCCCTGGCCTGGCAGCAGCCCAGCCCCTCGGGGCACAGGCGGCAGCTCCGGGGCGCGCCCGCCCTCCTCTGGGCCAGCGCCTCCTCGCTGAGCCCCAGCAGCTGCGACAGGTGGGAGATGTAGCGGGTGGCCAGGCGCAGGGTCTCAATCTTGGTCAGGCTCTGGCTGGCGGGTGCCACCGAGGGAGGCAGGTAGCATCTCAGGGTGTGGAGCGCCTTGGCCAGGTTCCTCATGCGCAGCTTCTCCCGCTCGCTGGCGCTCTGCCTCTGCCCGCAGCCCGCCCGGCCGCGCGCCCCACGCCCGCTGCCTGCCCTGGCCCGGCTGCCCTGCCTGCTCCCATAGGCTGGGCACAGGCCCACCCTGCCTCGCGGTGGCAGCACCAGCCTGGGGGAGGCAGGGCCACTGCCGCAGGGCTCCGGCGGGGCTGGGCAGAGGGGGTGCAGGGGCGAGAGGCCGCAGGAGTCTGTGGAGGGCGTTGGGGAGCAGCTGCTGTACCCCTCCATGGCGGGAGGGGCCCTGCCCCACGCCTGCAGCAGGGCCTGGCCTGGCAGCAGCGGCAGCGGGGCAGGAGAGCTGGCCATGGCTGCCGGCGTCGCAGGGCTGTGGGGAGAGAGGGCGGCAGGCCAGGCTTTATGCTGGGGCTGAGGTGTGAAGTGGCACCTTCACAGGCCCCCTCAGAACATCAAAGCCGGGGCCGGGGCCGGGGCCGGGGCTGGAGAGAGCTGCTGTGAAGTGGCTGGTGCTGAGCAAGCGAGCGGTGTGACTGGTCGTCAACCCTTCCGCCCCCGCTGCCCGCCCAGCTGCCCCTGCCCAGCTGCCCCATGCCCAGCTGCCCCTGCCCAGCTGCCCCGCTGCCCCATGCCCAGCTGCCCCATGCCCAGCTGGCTGGCAGGACCCAGGGCTGCTCTGTGTGCCTGGGCTGGGCTCGCCCCCCCCACAGCCAGGTCCTAGCAATGTGCCCCCAGGGGCCCCAGAGGCTGCGCTGCCTCCCTCAGGGCAGGGCCCCCAGTCCGCAGCACAGAGGGGGACAGAGGTCCCCAGCCACATGGGGCGGAGGGCGCAGGGGCCCTGGCGCTGAGCGTTACCCACTTCTCAAGCCGTCCTGCTGCAACAGGGGGCAGGGCCTGGCCTGGGGGCGCCTGGGGCAGCACCTCCTGCAGCGGGGCCTGAGCCAAACCCAGCCCCACCGTGGGTGGCTGCAGCACTGGGTCCGCCCCAGCTCCTGAGCCCTGGCGCCGGTACTCCGGGGGGCAGCCAGCCACCCCATGGACAGCCCAGGCCCAGCTCCTGAGCCCTGTCGCCGGTGCTCTGGGGGACAGCCAGCCACCCCATGGACAGCCCAGGCCCAGTCCTGAGCCCTGGTGCCGGTACTCCGGGGGGACAGCCAGCCACCCCATGGACAGCCCAGGCCCAGCTCCTGAGCCCTGGCGCCGGTACTCCGGGGGGCAGCCAGCCACCCCATGGACAGCCCAGGCCCAGTCCTGAGCCCTGGCGCCGGTACTCCGGGGGGCAGCCAGCCACCCCATGGACAGCCCAGGCCCAGCTCCTGAGCCCTGGCGCCGGTGCTCTGGGGGACAGCCAGCCACCCCTTGGACAGCCCAGTCCCAGTCCTGAGCCCTGGTGCCGGTACTCCGGGGGGCAGCCAGCCACCCCTTGGACAGCCCAGGCCCAGTCCTGGGCAGGGGTCTCGGCCTGGGGCAGGGGGCAGGAGGGAACCAGAGCCAGAGCAGCCTCCCCTCCCAGCCCGGAGCTAATGGCATTTCACACTCTGCCACTAATGAGCCCGGCAGCCCCTGGCCTGGGGCCCCCTTCCCCCTCTCAGCCTGCTGGCTGCAGGGGGCAGGAAGGAGGGGCTGGCTGGCTGCTGAGGGCCAGTGGGCGAGAGGGGTTGGGAAGTGGGTGCCCAGCAGGGCTGGGAAGACCCAGGTGCCCCCCCGTTGGTGGGGTGGCAGCAGTGGGCTCAGCCCCAGCTGCTCAGGGACGCTGCTGCCACGCCAGGCAGGCAGCTCAGAGCAGGGCCCCTGTGCCAGGGCCGGAGCACTTGTGAAGCGAGAATATTAAACCCCCCCTCAGCACACCCTGCCAGAGACTGGCTCTGGAGGGACCTTGGTGGCAGTGCATTGGGGGCTGGTCGCAGGAGCAGGGCCCAGAGAAACCCCGGGGGGGCGCCCAGGGCCACAGCAGGCCCCTCCAGCCCTAAGAGCCTCCAGCCCTGGGGCTTCTGCCCCACAGTGCCTCTCCCCAGGACAGCGGCCCCCCGACAGGCCAACAGGGACAGCCAGGCAGGGGCTGAGATTAGCACATCCCCCCTTGCACAGATGATTCCCTTGGAGCAGCCTGGCCAGCCCACCCCTACCCTCTCGGCACAGGGCTGTGAGTTCTTCTCCAAAGGACCAGGCAGGGCAGATGGGCACCTGGCCTGGGCCTGGCAGGCAGGACTCAGGCTCCACTCCTATCTGTGTCACTCTCTCCCCGAGCACGTTCCCACTCCGTGCCTCAGTTTCCCCATCTGTGGCATGGCACTAGAATGCAAGCTCCCCAGGGTGGGGCTGTGTCCCAGCTTAGTGCGGGCTGTGGTTGCCTGTCACAGTGAGGCTCTTGTCCCTGACTGGACCCCCAGAGATCTGTATCACAATCCCCCACCCAGGTGTGGGGCTGGACACCCCTCCTGGAGAGTTCTCAGGCAGGGCTGTCCCGGATGTTCCCAACCAGCTCTAGTGATGAGAAGCCCAGACCCAAGGCAGAAGAAGGGCGCCCCAGTTCCTGTGGAACCAGACCTTTCTTGCTAAGGGTGTGAAGAGCTGGGAGGGCCCCCGGGGCTGAGTTCCCAGGCCCAGGGCAGCTGGCACTTGACACGCTGGGTGTAAAGGTTGCCTGGGAAACCCAGGGCTGCAGCTCTGAAAAGAAAACAGCAAGGGGAGAGGCTCCCAAGGGAACGTGGCGTGCGTGGGACACGCTTCCAAAGCAGCCCTCCCTCTGGCCCTGGTGTGCGCACAAGCACGAGGGCAGGTGTGTGCACAGGTCCCGCTGCACTGGCACAGACAGGCCGACCACGAGCACTGACCCATCCACAGAGGTACAGCAAGTTCCTGCTCAGCTGCTCCAGCCCGGTGCAGAGCGCTGCGCACAGAGGCATGGGCGGGTGAGCGCCGCGAGGGAGCCATGGCCCGGCTGGGGGCGCTCTGCTGCTTAGCTCGGAGGCAGCCGAACCTCTCCCCAGCGCCCGGCGTACCGGGAAGACTGGTGAGACCCTGCACTAGTGCAGGCACGAAGAGTGCACCCTCGCACTAAAGGGGGTGAGCAAACCTACACCTGGCCCCGCTTCTCATCCCTGCCACCAGCAGCCCCCCGCCCCGTGTGATGGAATCCAAACCGGGGCAAGGCCGGTTCTGTTCCCATGACACTCCGCTCGGCGCGGTAGGAAACCACGTCTGTCAGACGTCAGAGCTTTGGTGCTCGGGCTGGACGTGCGACTGCACCGACCCAAGAGCAGGAACCGATCTCAACACTGGCACTGAGATGGCCGAGCCTGGGACCCCGCAGCCAATCATGCTGTGCCCCATTCATTCATGCCCCCGGCACACCTGCCCACACTGCACAGACTCCCCCGCACTGGTACAGGCGTGTCTGGCCGCACACCCGCCTCCATCTGGCCACACTCGCCCAGGGCTGGGGGCTTAGTGGAGGCTTGGAGGTTTCCTGCCTGGTCGCTCCTCTCGTTTCTGCTGCCACCCCCCCCCCCACATCCTGCATCCTCCTAGCAGCTGCTGGGGGTGGGGGGCTGGAGACCCCTCTGGGCCCTGCCGCAGGGTTCTGGCAAGTGCTGGCATTCCCCCCGCGTCTCCACCCCGCCGCCCTCGTGGGGGGAACTCAGCGTGAGGGAGGTGGGAGCTCAGAGCCCCCTGCCCGGCCCCTGCCCAGTGTGTGACGCTGGCAGCAGCCACGCCCCCACCCCAGGGCCCCTGTGGGGAGCAAGGTGTTTGGCGGGCGGCAGCAGGCTGAGCACTCAGGCACCCCACGCCCTCCGGCGACGGGGCAGGGACTGGAGTCCCGGCTGCCCCTCGCTGGCCCTGGGACCTGCCCGGGCACGCGGGCACCTGGGCTCCGCTGCTTCTGGTCAGTGGCACTCCAAAGGGAAGCATGGCCACAGGGAGGGCTGTGTTCTCCACTGCGCTGCGCTGCGCCGCACCACACCCGGTGCTGGGGCCTCTCAGCAGACAGCACACCAAGCGCAGGGCAGTGCCAGCTCTGCCCCCACCCACAGCGCCAGGCAGTGCCAGCTCTGCCCCCTCACCAGCAGCGTGATCAGGAACTGATGCTGGGCTCTTGGTTTGGGGCCCTTAGAAGCCCCTTCTGCACAGCTCAGGAGCAGAACCTGTCAGAGAGCACCTGTGTGGAGAGCCTGGCACAGGGCGTATGTGTGCAGTGTGTCACAGAATATGCATGCAGTGTCACAGGGTGTGTGTGTGCAGTGTGTCACAGAACACACGTACAGTGTCACCGGGCGTGTGTGCAGTGTCTCACAGAACACATGTGCAGTGTCACATGGCGTGTGCGCAGTGTGTCGCAGAACACGTGTGCAGTGTCACAGGGCTTGTGCATGCAGTGTGTCAGAACACGTGTGCAGTGTCACAGGACGTGTGTGTGCAGTGTGTCACAGAACACGTGTGCAGTGTGTGACAGAACACATGTGCAGTGTCACACGGCATGTGTGCAGTGTGTCACAGAACACGTATGGAAGATGGGGGGCTGCTGGTGGCAGGGATGAGAAGCGGGGCCAGGCGTAGGTTTGCTCACCCCCTTTAGTGCGAGGGTGCACTCTTCATGCCTGCACTAGTGCAGGGTCTCACCAGTCTTCCTGGTATGCCGGGCGCTGGGGTGGCTGCTGGGAGAGGTTCGGCTGCCTCTGCGCTAAGCAGCAGAGCGCCCCCAGCCGGGCCGTGGCTCCCTCGCGGTGCTCACCCGCCCATGCCTCTGTGCACGGTGCTCTGCACTGGGCTGGAGGAAACGCACCTGCCTGCAAGCGATAGTGGGACTGTTGTGTGCTGCAGAGACCTGCTGGGCTAGTACACAAGGCAGGACTTCAAATCAGTGGCACTTCTGCAACCCACTGATCTGCAGCCCATCCTGGACATGGATCCTTCACTCCCACAGACTGTGAGAGGCCGACCTGGCCTCACCTACATACAGCCTCCAGCCTTACGCGCCTCCTCGCCAGCCACTGCAAATCACAAACCAGCACCTCTAGGCCTGGAACCGGCCCCTGCAATGGTCCTCGCTGCCAACGCTGCTCACATATCTACACCAGTGACATCCTCACAGGACCTAACACCAACCACACCATCAGGGGCTCCTTTACCTGCACATCTACTGGTATAATATACGCCATCATGTGCCAGCAATGCCCCCCTGCGATTTACATTGGCCAAACTGGACAGTCTCTCCGTAAAAGAATAACAGGACATAAATCAGACATCAGGAACGGTGATGTACAGAAGCCTGTGGGGGAACACTTCAATCTCCCTGGACATTCAGTGGCAGATTTAAGGGTGACAGTCCTGAAACAGAAATTTCAAAAACCAAATGGAGAGAGAAATCTCTGAGCTGCAATTTATTTGCAAATTTGACTCCACTAGCCAAGGATTAAACAGAGACTGGGAGTGGCTGGTCTCTTACAAAGGCAGCTTCTCTGCCCTGGGTGTTGTTAGCTCCCCATTAGACGCTGACAAAGGCTCACATCCCCCTGTCTGATCTGACCTGTTTTTCCTCTTTTGATAAGTACTGTTGATACTGGGCCATTTCCACCTTGCTGAATAGACGCTGTCAGCTCTGGCCCTCCCCCTTTACTGGGACCCCACTCTTTAAATACCCCTCTGAAACCACCCCCCGCCCCCATGCATCTGACAAAGTGGGTCTCTGCCCACGAAAGCTCATGCTCCAAAATATCTGTCAGTCTATAAGGTGCCACAAGACTTCTTGTTGTTCTCGAGGGCAGGACGATTGGCACAGAAGGGCGCAGCCTGATAGGCAGGGAAAAGGGCGGAGGAGTTGGATGCATGGGCTGAGGTGGAGCTGGACGTAGGAGGCAGGTTTGTGGAGAGTCTCTGGGTAAGGCTAAAAGGGGCAAAGAGCTGGGGAGAAGTCATGGCCGGGGCCTGTGGCAGACCACCTAGCCCAGGGGAAGAGGCAGATGAGGTGTTGTCACCCAAAGCACGGGGCTTGGTGGTGATGGGGGACTTCAGCGTGTCAGGCAGCTCTTGGGAAAGTACCACAGCAGGGCACAGGTCAGCCAAGCGCTTGGCATGTGGGGACACCTGTTTGTTTCAGAAGGCGGGGGCAGCTACCCGCAGGGAGGCTGTTCTAGTTTAGAACAGGGGAACTGGCTGAGAACCTGGGCACAGCCGGCAGCTTGGGCGGAAGGACAGCGTTCATGATCCTAGGGAGTGGTAGGAGGCAGAACAGGAAAATAACAACAGTGGGTTGCAGGAACGCAGCCTTCAGCACACTTGGGAGCAGGTAGGTGAGCTCCCACTGGAGGCAAAACTACAAGGAAAACTCGGGAAGGCAGTTGGCAGTTTTTCAAAGAGACATTATTAGGGGCACCCGAGAAAGCATCCGCGAGGCGACGAGACGCGAGGCAGAGCGTGGGCAGCGCGGAACCACTGCTCAGGGAAGAGGGGAAACGGGAACAGAAAACGGGGAGATGGCGGACGTGCTGTTCCTCTGCCTCTGCTTGGTGTTCACCGAGGCAGCTGGTGGTAACTGGCTGCCTGGCACAGAGAGCTGGAATCGCGGTGGGGTCAGATGTGAAATGGGAAACCAGCGCGTCCCAAATCCGCAGAGCCGTTCGGAGGCCGTTGCCAGGCTCTGAGGGTGTGCGCCCGGGAGCACTGCAGGAGCTGGGGGCAGTGTGGGAGCCAGTCGCTGTCGTCTTGGCAAAGCCGGGGAACACGGGAGAGCTGGGAGGCGTTTCTGGGCAGGAAAAGCTCACTAAGGGCTCCCTGTGCAAACGTCCGGACACCAGTAAGGGGACAGGTAACAGCCAGCACGGGCGCGTCAGGCACCAGTCACGTCAAAGCAGCCCGACAGCTCTGCTTCGCCTGGACACTGGGTCCTGCGGGCAGGGAGGGAACTGGTGGGAGTGGCAGATCTTGGCTTTGGTGAAGCGTTAGAGAGTCTCACACGACCGGAACGCCAGCCTAGGCAGTGCCACTGTCGGGGGCGCGACCGGCTGGAGACCGGCTCCCAGGGAGTACTCAACAGTTCACTCATGCTGGAAGGGCATTGAGGGGGGAGACGCCTGCGCCCAGGCCGGGGGAGGGGAGACGCCTGCGCCCAGCCCGGGGGAGGGGAGACGCCTGCGCCCAGCCCGGGGGAGGGAGACGCCTGCGCCCAGCTCGGGGGAGGAGACGCCTGCGCCCAGCCCGGGGGAGGGAGACGCCTGCGCCCAGCTCGGGGGAGGGGAGACGCCTGCGCCCAGCTCGGGGGAGGGAGACGCCTGCGCCCAGCTCGGGGGAGGGGAGACGCCTGCGCCCAGCCCAGGGGAGGGAGACGCCTGCGCCCAGCTCGGGGGAGGGGAGACGCCTGCGCCCAGCCCAGGGGAGGAGACGCCTGCGCCCAGCCCGGGAGAGGGAGACGCCTGCGCCCAGCTCGGGGGAGGGGAGACGCCTGCGCCCAGCTCGGGAGAGGGAGACGCCTGCGCCCAGCTCGGGGGAGGGGAGACGCCTGCGCCCAGTCCGGGGGAGGGAGACGCCTGCGCCCAGCTCGGGGGAGGGAGACGCCTGCGCCCAGTCCGGGGGAGGGAGATGCCTGCGCCCAGCTCGGGGGAGGGAGACGCCTGCGCCCAGTCTGGGGGAGGGGAGACGCCTGCGCCCAGCTCGGGGGAGGGAGATGCCTGCGCCCAGCTCGGGGGAGGGAGATGCCTGCGCCCAGCTCGGGGGAGGGGAGACGCCTGCGCCCAGCTCGGGGGAGGGAGATGCCTGCGCCCAGCCCGCGGGGTGTCGAGGGGGGATGTCCCTGAACGCAGTTTGAAGCAGCTGCCCGGCAGCCGGCCCGACCCCTCAGTCTAGGGCCAGACCCCTGGCCAGCCATGCCAGTCCCACGCCTAGCCCTGTGAGCTGCTTGCCCAGAGCGCCCCCGCGCCGAGTGCCAGGTGGTGAGGGCTGTGGGGGCTGGCACTGCTGCCCTGCCCTGCCCTGCAGGGAGGCTGTGACCTGGTGTGGCCGGAGGCCGGAGGCTGTATCTTGCTGTGGCTGACCTGCAGGTGGGGCCAGGTTAACCTTTTGTGGGCACAGCACCAAATGTGTCCGTGGGCCCTATGGGGCAATGGCACATGGATGGGGGGTGAGTCCCTGCAGCCAGGGGCCGGCCAGGGGCAGCCCAGCCCAGCCCAGCACCAGGGCAGGGAGCACAAACCCACAGTGGTCAGACTCCCCCCCCAGCCCTATAGGCAGAGCCACCACCCCAGCGCCCCACACTGACCCCTGCCCCCACAGCTCCAGCACGCAGGGCCCCTCGCCCCACACCCGGCCAGGGCCAGCCCTAGGGGGTGCAGGGCTCTGGACAACCCCCCTCCACCCCAGGCCCTGTCTCCACCCCACCTCTTCCCCACAACCCCTGCCAGCCCTGCTCTGTCCCCTCCCCCACCACCGGGATGGGTTTGTCCCTTCCTGCCTCCAGGGAGCAGGTGAGTGGGGGTGGGCCCAGCTCCAGCTGCCAGCACCAGCCCCCCCAGCTCATCCCCTGGGCTGCCTGGGCCCTGTGGGCCCCCAAGTGCAAGGCCCAGGGTGGTCCCCCAACTCTTTTCTCTGGGGGTACACTCTACTCCCAGCTGCATTCAGCCCATGGGCAGTGACAGGCAGGCTGAGCTGCGGGTGCAGCAGGGGATGGAGGGGCCCTGGCCTGGCGGGTGAGCTGGGTGGGGGGGGGCCCTGGCCTGGTGGGTGAGCTGGGGGGGAGGGGCCCTGGCCTGGTGGGTGAGCCAGGGGGGAGGGGCCCTGGCCTGGCAGGTGAGCTGCGGGGAGAGGAGCCCCACTGGCCACAGGCCAGACTGAGATCAGTCCATGGTGGGCAGCGGGAAGGAGTCAGCGGGCCAGCAGGCTCCCCTCGCAAGCTATGGCCCCAGCCCTGCAGGCCCTCAGGCCGCGCCGTGCTCCCGAAATAGCCGCCCGCGTGCATGCCCTGAGCCCCGATGCGGCACGCTGCTCCGGCGCCCCAGGCACCAGGGCCTGGCGCGTCACTCCAGCACGCGTACCCTGCGCCATGCACTCCGCGTACATGCCCTGCGCCCCGATGAGGCACTCTGCTCCGGCGCCCCAGGCACCAGGACCTGGCGCGTCACTCCAGCACGCGTGCCCTGCGCCATGCACTCCGCGTACATGCCCTGCGCCCCGATGAGGCACGCTGCTCCGGCGCCCCAGGCACCAGGGCCTGGCGCGTCACTCCAGCACGCGTGCCCTGCGCCATGCACTCCGCGTGCATGCCCTGCGCCCCGATGAGGCACGCTGCTCCGGCGCCCCAGGCACCAGGGCCTGGCGCGTCACTCCAGCACGCGTGCCCTGCGCCATGCACTCCGCGTGCATGCCCTGCGCCCCGATGAGGCACGCTGCTCCGGCGCCCCAGGCACCAGGACCTGGCGCGTCACTCCAGCACGCGTGCCCTGCGCCATGCACTCCGCGTGCATGCCCTGCGCCCCGATGAGGCACGCTGCTCCGGCGCCCCAGGCACCAGGGCCTGGCGCGTCACTCCAGCACGCGTGCCCTGCGCCATGCACTCCGCGTGCATGCCCTGCGCCCCGATGAGGCACGCTGCTCCGGCGCCCCAGGCACCAGGGCCTGGCGCGTCACTCCAGCACGCGTGCCCTGCGCCATGCACTCCGCGTGCATGCCCTGCGCCCCGATGAGGCACGCTGCTCCGGCGCCCCAGGCACCAGGGCCTGGCGCGTCACTCCAGCATGCGGTGCCGCTTAGGCAGTGCCACGTGCCAAAACAGCCTCTTCCGAAACCTCCCACAGATAAGCTACGCCCCCCATGTGCCTTGTGCAGCTTGTTCACGCTTCCAGCACCGGCTGGGCGCAGCCCCCGTCGTCCAGGAGCCAAAGGAGAGAGGCTGCAACCCACCGCCCAGTCGGGCTCACAGCTGGACGCAAGCTGGGCCACCCATGGGAGCAGCCGCCTGGACATGCCAGCAGGACACTGAGCAGAGATGCCCCCCAGCAGCATGGCTGCGAGCCCTGCCTGGGACATGCCCCGGGAACCCGCCCAGACAGGCCGGGGCTGCCCCAGTGGGAGAGCTAGGCCCAGGACTCAGCCTCACCTGCCTTGCCCAGGGGCTGGAGGGCTAGGCCAGGGCATGGGACTCCCTGTATTCTTCACAACTGGCCAGCAGCTCTGGGGAAGCACCCCGAAGAACAGGCAGAGCAGGGCTTGGGCCATGGCATGAGGAGTGAGGCCAGGCATGGCCCCAGGATCTGGGGGTTAGGGGAGGCCAGGCCAGGAGCCAAGCGAACCCTGGGATCTGGGGGTCAGAGACAGTGTTCCCTCTAAGATTTTCCTTCTATAGGCAGAATAAACGTGTGCACCGAGGCACGTGTGGCTGTGTCCACACACACGCTGCCCATCACGGGTGGCTGGGGGTGCTCTGCTGTCAGCTGGGTGGCACCTGACTCTCCTGGGCAGCTCCCCCACGCTCAGCTCACAGGGACACTGGTTAGAGGAGGCCGGGGCAGGGCCACACAAACCCCTGGGTCTGGCTGAGGGGAGGCGGAGGCAGGGGCCATTTGAACCCCGGGACCTGGGTCTGGGGAAGCCAGGCCAGGCGCCACGTCCCAGGGTTTGGTGCACTTCAAGCTAGCTGAGCCAGGCCTGGTGGGGTGCAACGCCTGGAAGCTGCAGCCTGATGTACCCACCCTGGGAAGCAGGCGTGGGGTCTCCCAGGAGGGGTACCTCACCCTGGAACATTTACCAGGGCGTGGGGCTCGTCCCTTTGTGCTCAGGCACGGCTGGCCAGCCAGGACTTAGCTCGGGGCAGGGCTGGCCAGAGGCACACAGGAGGTCAGACTAGGGGATCACACCTGTCTCTTCTGGCCTTCAGTCTACGGTCCGGGCCTGCTTGCTCCACGGTGTGCGGCTGATGGAGCTGGGGATGGGACTCAGGCGTGCTGGGGTTTCACTGGCTCAGCCTTGCCCTCTGTGTGCTGCATTGCATTGCGGCAGCCGTGCCGAGCAGCCCGTTGGTGGCTCTCCACGATAACGACGGCAAAGCACCCAGGTCTCTCCACTGCGGGCCGCATCCTCCAGAAGGTCAAGGTCCTGCATGCCCTGGCACACTGAGCAGCTCCCCTGGCCCGGGGACAGCCCTGGGCTCTGTGGGGTTGGGCTGGTTCCCGCAAGGAGGGATGGTAAGAAAATTAGCAGCTCTCACTGCCATGTGAATTGGTCCTTGCACACTTCCCAGCGCAGGGTAGCGCCAATTAAAGGGCAGAGGTGTCAGAACTGCCACCTCTGCAAATGGGGCTGGCTTTCCCAGGGGCCTCCTGCCTCAGCCCGGCCTGGCCTCTGTGGGTTTTGACACCTCCATGCAACCTGGGGAGGTGCCACTTCACACCTCTGGCCTCAGCATAAAGCCCAGGCTGCTGCGTCTGCCCACACTCAGCCTGAGGAGCCCCAGACCCCACAAGCATGGCCAGCTCTCCGCCCCAGCTCCTAGCCCAGCCTGCCCCACTGCTCCCCAGCTGGGCCCACGCGGACTCCACCTCTCCCACCTCCTCCTCAGACTCCTACAGCCTGTCCCCTTCTGCGCTCCTGGCTTCCCAAGAGCCGCTCCACAGCTGCCTCGTTGGGCGCCCGCACACTCTGCCCCCCAAGCACCAGGCAGAGCCCTGCCGCAGCGGGCGTGGGGCGCGCGGCCGGGCGGGCTGCGGGCAGAGGCAGAGCGCCAGCGAGCGGGAGAAGCTGCGCATGAGGAACCTGGCCAAGGCGCTCCACACCCTGAGATGCTACCTGCCTCCCTCGGTGGCACCCGCCAGCCAGAGCCTGACCAAGATTGAGACCCTGCGCCTGGCCACCCGCTACATCTCCCACCTGTCGCAGCTGCTGGGGCTCAGCGAGGAGGCGCTGGCCCAGAGGAGGGCGGGCGCGCCCCGGAGCTGCCGCCTGTGCCCCGAGGGGCTGGGCTGCTGCCAGGCCAGGGCCGCAGGGCTGCGGGCAGCACCTCCGGCCCAGTGGGAAGGGTCCCCCGTGGCCACGGAGGCCTGGGTGTCGCCCGCCTACTGCCCTGCTGCAGAGACAGAGCCGCAGCCGCTCCGGGCCCTCGGCGCAGACACGGCCGCTTGGCGCTCAGCCCCTCCCTGCCCCGGTGCAGGGACACCCCTGCAGCTGTTTTCCACACAGCCTACTGGAGCCGGGTGCTGGGTGCCCCCCACCTCCTGCTCTGACGCAGGGACGCCCCTGGAGCTCCTTGGGGCTCAGGGCTCAGACTTAATGGCCTGGGGCTCGCCCGCCACCTGCCCCAAGGCCGGGATCCATCTCGGGCCCCCCAGGCGGCAGAGCACAGACACAGAGCCTTGGGGCTCACCCCTCTCCTGCACCGACGCAGCTGCCCCACCTGAGGCCACTGGGACTGGAGCTGCAGATGCGAGGCACTGGACATCGGCCATGCACTGTCCCCGGCTCGCTGCTTGCTACCAGGTATGCGCCGCACGCTGTCCAGCCAGCAGCTCGGGGCCACCCCGCCCTAGAGGCCTGCAGCATCGGCACCAGTCTGTGCACCCAGCTCCCCCAGGAAGCACGACTGCCCACAGGCAGGCTCCAGCCTGGCCCTTGGGGCTCAGCTCAGGAGCCCTTTGAGGCAGCTGCAGCACAGATGCGCTCTGTCTGTGCCACTCTGGGGGGGTGGCGGCCTGCACCCCACTCGCTCCAGCGGGCTCCAGCCAGGACAAGCCTGGGGCATTGGGCCCTGCATGATGGGGCCCTCTGGCACACTGGGGCACAGCGAGCTGGGCTGCCCCTCCGGCTCCTCCAGGCAGCAGCAGCTTGGCAGCCAGGAGCTCCCTCTGCCCCCGCGTCCCCTCTGGCGTTCGGTGCCTGGGCTGTGCCTCGTCAGCCGGGTGCTGCCGGGTTCTCCACACAGGCCTCAGAGCCCTGTGCGGAGCCGTGCTAGGCCGGCCAGAGGCGCAGCGCCTGGCTCCTGGTGCAGGGGCTGCCGAGGGGCGGTGCGCAGGGTGACCTGGTGCCTTGCGGGGGGAGGGAGATGCCCCGCCGAGGGGCCCGGGCTCTGGCCCTGCAGCCGCAGGGCAGAAGATGCCTGGGGAGCTGGTGGTGAGGCCGTGCCCCTCGCCGGGCACCCTGCTGAACACCCCTCTAACCACGGCTTTTCCTCCGGCCTAGGCAGGGCCCACATCCCCCCCGCTGGCCTGGCCCGGTGGCCCCAGCCCCAGCCCCCGCAAGGCCACCGCGGCAGCGCCGAGCCGGCCGGGCAGCACCAGCGGGCAGCCAGCCCTGAAGACGTGAGGAGCAGAACGTCGGCCGCGCCGGGCTGCAGAGACACGGGGAGCTTCCCGCAGTAGCTCAGTCGCAGCCCTGCCGGGGCCAAGCGCCCACAGGCTGTGCCAGCCACGACCTTCCATTAAACCCTTCACGTGCGGCACCACAGCCGGCTGCCTGGTTATTGTAGGGGCCCTCACACTGCCTTCTTACTCACAGGGGGGCTGGGGCGGGGGGGCAGGGTGGCCTTGGCGGTGGGCGGAGACAGGGCAGTGGCGGCAGGGCAGCCCTGGAGGTGGGCAGAGACAGGGTGGTGGGGACAGGGTGGCCCTGGCGGCAGGCGGGAGCAGGACGGTTCTGGCAGAGGGCGGGGGCTGGGCAGTGGGGGCAGAGCGGCTCTGGCGGCAGGCGGGGGCAGGACGGTTCTGTCAGAGGGCGGGGGCTGGGCAGTGGGGGCAGGGCGGCTCTGGTGGCAGGTGGGGGCTGGGCGGTGGGGGCAGAGCGGCCCTGGTGGCGGGCGGGGGCAGGACGGCTTTGGCAGAGGGCGGGGGCTGGGCAGTGGGGGCAAGACGGCTCTGGTGGCAGGTGGGGGCTGGGCGGTGGGGGCAGGGCGGCCCTGGTGGCGGGCGGGGGCAGGACGGCTTTGGCAGAGGGCGGGGGCTGGGCAGTGGGGGCAAGACGGCTCTGGCGGCAGGTGGGGGCTGGGCAGCAGGGGCAGGGCGGCCCTGGCGGTGGGCAGGGGCTGGGGGGCAGGGTCCCTGCTGCGCTCTTGGAGGCGGTCCCATATCTCAGCTGCCCGGGGTCCCTTGGCGCTCCAGCCGGGCTCTCCCTGGCGCTCTCCGCTCCTGGGGCTGTGCGCGGCCGGGTTGGGCCTCCGGCTTCTGAAACCGCCATCACCTTTTCCCGCTGCCCAGCAGCCTCCGTCCGGGCTGGCTACTCCCTCGGCAGCACCTCCACCGCTGGGGACCTGGTGTCCTGCTGTGCTGGGCTCACCGGGTGTGGGGGGCTGGCATGAAGCTGGGCAGCTGTGCCATGGGGGCCCAGCAATGGCTGAGGGGGGGATCCGGCCTGGTGCCATGTGGGGCGGGGGGGGGGATCTGGTTCCCCATCCCGCTGCCTTCCCCTCCCCCAGTTTTTCCCCCCTTCCAAGATGCCGCCAGGCTTCTAGCAGCCCCGACCCGGCACAGCGTACAGCAGCCTGGCCCTGCCCTGGCGCCAGCCTGCCGGGGTATCCACCCCCCTTCTCCCTGCCCCCCGTGCCCGGGCTGTGGGGGTATCCGCCCCCCCCTTCTCCCTGCCCCTGTGCCCAGGCTTTGGGGGTATCTGCCCCCCCTTCTCCCTGCCCCCATTCCCAGGCTGTGGGGGTATCCGCCCCCCCTTCTCCCTGCGCCCCTGCCCGGGCTGCGGGGGTATCCGCCCCCCTTTCTCCCTGCCCGTGCCTGGGCTGCGGGGGTATCCACCCCCCCTTCTCCCTGCCCCTGTGCCCGGGCTGCGGGGTTATCCGCCCCCCCTTCTCCCTGCCCCCGTGCCCAGGCTGCGGGGGTATCCGCCCCCCCTTCTCCCTGCCCCTGTGCCCAGGCTGCGGGGGTATCCGCCACCCCGCTTCTCCCTGCCCCTGTGCCCAGGCTGCGGGGTTATCCGCCCCCCCTTCTCCCTGCCCCTGTGCCCGGGCTGCGGGGGTATCCACCCCCCCTTCTCCCTGCCCCTGTGCCCGGGCTGCGGGGGTATCCGCCACCCCCCTTCTCCCTGCCCCCGTTCCCAGGCTGCGGGGGTATCCGCCCCCCCTTCTCCCTGCCCCTGTGCCCAGGCTGCGGGGTTATCCGCCCCCCCTTCTCCCTGCCCCTGTGCCCGGGCTGCGGGGGTATCCACCCCCCCTTCTCCCTGCCCCTGTGCCCGGGCTGCGGGGGTATCCGCCACCCCCCTTCTCCCTGCCCCCGTTCCCAGGCTGCGGGGGTATCCGCCCCCCCTTCTCCCTGCCCCTGTGCCCGGGCTGCGGGGGTATCCGCCCCCCCTTCTCCCTGCCCCCGTGCCCGGGCTGGGAGTGAGCAGACGTGGGCAGCACCGTGCCTTCGCCATTGAACATCACTGCTTTATTGACGCCGCTGGGGGCTGCCAGGCCTGGGCAGCACACAGCATGTCCCACCCCCCACCCGGCCCCACATGCTGGGCCCCCCCGGGCAGGCCGTCCCTGAGTGGCGGGCACAGAGCAGGTCAGGCCCCAGGCGGGGCAGGTTTTGGGGCGCACAGACCGACTATCACGCTGCTGCGGGGGGCAGGGGCGAGCACAGTGGGGCCGGCGCACGGGGTACAGCTCCACACAGCTCTCGGGAGCGGGCGCTCTGGGGCAGGCTGCCCCCCGCCTGGCCTGGGGACCACAGGGCTGTTGGCCCTGCTGCGGCAGTGGGAGCGGGCGGGGTTAGTGTGGGGCAGGCCCAGCAGCAGGAGCAACGGGAGGAGAGGTGGGCTGGGGGTGCTGCGGCAGCCCCGGGCCCCAGGGCAGCCAGGGATCCCGGCGTCGCTGCATTAACCCGCTGAGCTGGTGGCCTGCTCAAACCACGTCAGCACCGGCTGCTGGTTCTCCGCCACCCACTTGATGTTGGCTTTGGTCTTCTCCAGCGCCTGCTCCAGCGCCCGCGTGCCTGAGCCGAAGCCCACGTCGGCGTTGTCCGCTTTGAACTGCTCCAGCTGCGAGAGAGCGGGGCCGCGTCAGCCGGGCGCGGGAGGGCTGCCCTGCACCCCCGCCCCTCACAGGCCCTGGCAGCTGAGCAGCCCACGCCCAGCAGCCGCGGGATGGGCCAGCAGCCGGCTGGGCACAGCGTAGCCGCGCAGGGACAGGCGTGCAGCCACGGGCTGTGCCCAGGGGGCCTGGGTAACACGCGTCCTCGGCCGGGGCCCCACAGACGGGGCGCTGCTGCCCTGGGAGCGGCTCCCCGGCTGGACCTTCCCCAGGGCCTGCCCGGCAGGGACCCTCTGCTGCTGTGCCTGGCCGCCAGCGGAGCCACACAGACGGGGAGGGGCTGGGACGCGCCAGTGACCCACGCCAGCCCAGCGCTCAGCCAGGGCTTCCAGGGCACCGGGCTGCCCGGACCAGCCTCACCTGCTGCAGCTCGAAGTCCGAGGCGAACCTCTGCGTCACCGCCTGGATCAGGCTGGAGAAAGAGAAGGAGCCCCCGCCGTACCTGGGGGGCGGAGTAGGTGGGCATGGGGCTTCCCCCCCTCCCCGGGCTTCCCCTTACCCCAGGCTCCCTCCTCCCCTGGTCTCCACCCCCTCCCCGGGCTTTCCTCATCCCCCAGACTCTACCCCCTCCGCAGCTCCCCACTCCCCCAGGCTTCCCCCATCCCCCAGGCTTCCCCCATCCCCCAGGCTCCATCTCCTCCCTGGGCTCCCCCACTTCCCGTGGGTCCCCCCTTCCCTGGGCTCCCCCATCCCCCAAGCTCCACCCCCTTCCCGGGCTCCCCCCGTCCCCCAGGTTCCACCCCCTCCCCAGGGTTCCCCCTCCCCTGGGCTTCCCCATCCCCCAGGCTCCATCTCCTCCCCGGGCTCCCCCACTTCCCCCGGGTCCCCCCTTCCCCGGGCTCCCCCCCGTCCCCCAGATTCTACCCCCTCCCCTGGGCTCCCACTCCCCCGGGCTTCCCCCATCCCCCAGGCTCCCCCCCTCCCCGGGCTTCTCCCATCCCTGTGCTCCCCCCATTCCTACTCCCTCTGGCCAGGCCCCCCCGGCGGCACTCACTGGGTGAAAAGGACCCTCCAGTTGGCGCGGATGAAGTCCCAGGCCAGGCTCTGCCCTACCACGTTGCTGGCGATGCTGTTGATGGTGGAGGTGGCGTCCTGCTTGCGGATTTTGGTGGGATCCAGGGTGTACTGCAGGTACCTGGGGAGGGGCCGGCAGGGCTGGTAGACACAGCCCAGGGCAGGCGAGGCCCAGCAGCCGTTCTGCCCTGTGCCCATAGCGCCCTGCCCCTCCCCAGCCCCATGCCGCGCCACGCCCAGCGGCCCCACCTTCTCAGGATCCACGGCTCTGTGCTGCAGGCCAGGGCCGAGCGGAGCTTGTCGGCTTCTGCCACCACCGTGGCCTCTTTAAACATGCGCCAGACGAAGTCCCAGTCGGCCTCGCCGCCAGAGCGCACGGCGCTGCAGTAGATGGAGGAGCGCAGGTTCGGGGGGATCCTGCGGAGGGACGTGCCTGTCACGGGCCGAGCCTGTGCACCCAGCCAGCCGGCCGGCCGGCAACCCCACTCAACACACGGCCCTGGCACCCACTGGGCCATGCCCCAGACTAGCCTCTCCCCAGGACACCAGCGCCCGGCGGCACCAGGGAGCTGCCACCTGCCAGCTGGAAACAGGCAAATGCTGTGGTTCTGCCATGGACCTGGCCCACTCCCATCCCGGGGGTCCTGTGAACCCCCCCAGCCCAGCCCCTCATCCCGGGGGTGCTGTGACCCCCCCCCAGCCCAGCCCCTCATCCCGGGGGTGCTGTGAACCCCCCCAGCCCAGCCCCTCATCCCGGGGGTCCTGTGACCCCCCCCCAGCCCAGCCCCTCATCCCGGGGGTGCTGTGACGCCCCCCAGCCCAGCCCCTCATCCCAGGGGTGCTGTGACCCCGCCAGCCCAGCCCCTCATCCCGGGGGTCCTGTGACCACCCCCCCAGCCCAGCCCAGCCCCTCATCCTGGGGGTCCTGTGACCCTGCCCAGCCCAGCCCCACATCCCGGGGGTGCTGTGACCCCACCAGCCCAGCCCCTCATCCCGGGGGTCCTGTGACCCTGCCCAGCCCAGCCCCACATCCCAGGGGTCCCATGGCCCTGCCAACCCAGCCCCTCATCCCAGGGGTCCCATGGCCCTGCCAACCCAGCCCCTCATCCTGGGGGTCCCGTGACCCCACCAGCCCAGTCCCCCACCCCAGAAGAGTACCACAACCCATCCCAGCCCCGAGCCAAGCGGGGCCCAGGGCCCAGCCCTGCCCAGAGGGTGCCACAGCCCAGCCAGCCCAGCTTCTCCTCACTAGAGGAGCATGCTGACCCCGCAGCCCAACCCTCCAACGCAGAGCCCCACGGTCTGTCCCAGCCGCAGCCCAGAGGCCCTGGGATGGGCTTACGGGTTGTTACTGGAGTTTTGCTTCCACGCGTTGAAGAAGGCCGTGGCCAGCTGCGAGCACTCCTGGAGCCCGTAGGAGCAGGCCGTGCTGAGGGCGCTGATCTCACCGTACCTGCACAGGAGCAATGTCACCAGCTGGACCCCGCCACGGGGTGGCAGGAGCCAGCGCTGGCGGGCAGGGTGACCAGGCAGATGACGGTGACGGGGCAGGTGCACCCTGGCCCATCACAGCCGGGCTCAGGAGTGTGTCCTGCTGCCCACTGGCCAGGCTGGCAGCCAGCAGGGCACTATCGGGGGCAGAACCCCAGGCACCTCCCACAGGGCACCGCCTCCACCCCAGTTCTGCTGGCTCCCCAGGGCCTGGGCTCTGCTGGGGTGCGGAAGGGGAGGGGCTCTGGAGGGCACCTGGGACTGGGGTGCCGTGGTCTTTCCCTGTAGCACAGAGCCAGGGCGAGGGTGGCCTCTGGGGGCTTGGGAGCCGTGCCAGGGCCCTGCTGCGAGGGAGGGGCTGTCCCCAGGGAAGAGGCGGCAGCGCTGCTGGGAGGAGTCGGCTCTCCAGCCCCAGGACACTTGGCTGCACACACGCTGAGCCGGGACTCACTGCTCCATCAGGTTGCCCTGGATCTTGGTCCAGTTGGAGGTGAACTCTGTGAAGTACTGGAACAAGGGGAGGACCTGCTGCTGGATGTATTTCTGCGGGAGGAGCAGCGGGTGTCAGCATCTGGCATCACCCCCAGCTCCCGCAGCCTCCAATCCCCGCTCCCTGGGCACCCCAACCCCCCCTCCAGCGTGCAGGCCATTGGCGGCACACCCTGCGCCATGCCAGGCCCCAGGGGAGAGCAGGGCACACGGGGCACACCTGCATGGGGCCGTACACCTCGCTGCGGTCAAACATCAGGCGGAAGTAGCCCAGGTTGTCCATGGCCGCACTCCAGGGCAGGTACTCGTGCTCCACCGCCAGGTAGCGGGTGGTGTTCAGGGCCCCTTCGATGCCGATGTACGTAGCCCTGGAGAGAGAGCCACTGAAGTCCGGCCACCGCACGGGACAGGCTGGAGCATCCTGGCCCTCCGCGCCTGCCCGCCCGCCTGGCCGTGGGCACCTCGCTGCCACCGGCCGCGCCTTGCCAGCCACACAGGGGCCCCACCCCACACCGGCACTCCCACCCCAGCAACACCCCGCCTCCCACCCTAGCAACGCCCTGCCTCCCTCCTCCCACCCAGCCACCCCCCGCCTCCCACCCTAGCAACGCACCGCCTCCCTCCTCCCACCCAGCAACCCCCCGCCTCCCTCCCCCCACCCCAGCAACGCCCCGCCTCCCTCCCCCCCCAGCAACGCCCCACCTCCCACCCTAGCAACGCCCCGCCTCCCACCCTAGCAACGCACCGCCTCCCTCCTCCCACCCAGCAACCCCCCGCCTCCCTCCCCCCACCCCAGCAACGCCCCGCCTCCCTCCCCCCCCAGCAACGCCCCGCCTCCCACCCCAGCAACGCCCCGCCTCCCACCCTAGCAACGCCCTGCCTCCCTCCTCCCACCCAGCCACCCCCCGCCTCCCACCCTAGCAACGCACCGCCTCCCTCCCCCCCCAGCAACGCCCCGCCTCCCACCCCAGCAACGCCCCGCCTCCCTCCCCCCCCAGCAACGCCCCGCCTCCCACCCTAGCAACGCCCCGCCTCCCACCCCAGCAACGCACCGCCTCCCTCCTCCCACCCAGCAACCCCCCGCCTCCCTCCCCCCACCCCAGCAACGCCCCGCCTCCCACCCTAGCAACGCCCCGCCTCCCACCCCAGCAACGCCCCGCCTCCCACCCTAGCAACGCCCTGCCTCCCTCCTCCCACCCAGCCACCCCCCGCCTCCCACCCTAGCAACGCACCGCCTCCCTCCTCCCACCCAGCAACCCCCCACCTCCCTCCCCCACCCCAGCAACGCACCGCCTCCCACCCTAGCAACGCCCCGCCTCCCACCCCAGCAACGCCCCACCTCCCACCCTAGCAACGCCCTGCCTCCCTCCTCCCACCCAGCAACGCACCGCCTCCCTCCCCCCACCCCAGGAACGCCCTGCCTCCCACCCTAGCAACGCCCCACCTCCCTCCTCCCACCCAGCAATGCCCCACCTCCCTCCCCCCACCCCAGCAATGCCCCACCTCCTACCCCAGCAACGCACCGCCTCCTACCCTAGCAACGCCCTGCCTCCCTCCCCCCACCCTAGCAACACCCCACCTCCTACCCCAGCAACGCCCTGCCTCCTTCCCCCACCCCAGCAACGCCCCGCCTCCCTCCTCCCACCCAGCAACGCCCCACCTCCTACCCCAGCAACGCCCTGCCTCCCTCCTCCCACCCAGCAACGCCCCACCTCCTACCCCAGCAACGCCCTGCCTTCCTCCTCCCACCCCAGCAACACCCCGCCTCCCTCCTCCCACCCAGCAACGCCCCACCTCCTACCCCAGCAACGCCCTGCCTCCCTCCTCCCACCCAGCAACGCCCCGCCTCCTACCCCAGCAACGCCCTGCCTCCTTCCCCCCACCCCAGCAACACCCCACCTTCCTCCTCCCACCCCAGCAACACCCCGCCTCCCTCCTCCCACCCTAGCAACACCCCACCTCCTACCCCAGCAACGCCCCGCCTCCTTCCCCCCACCCCAGCAACACCCCACCTCCCTCCCCCCACCCCAGCAACGCCCTGCCTCCCTCCCCCAACCCCAGCAACGCCCTGCCTCCCTCCCCCCACCCCAGCAACGCCCTGCTTCCCACCCTAGCAACGCCCCGCCTCCCTCCTCCCACCCAGCAACACCCCGCCTCCCTCCCCCCACCCCAGCAACGCCCCGCCTCCCTCCCCCCACCCCAGCAACGCCCTGCTTCCCACCCTAGCAACGCCCCGCCTCCCTCCTCCCACCCAGCAACGCCCCGCCTCCCTCCCCCCACCCCAGCAACGCCCTGCTTCCAGCAACGCCCTGCCTCCCTCCCCCCACCCCAGCAACACCCCGCCTCCCTCCTCCCACCCAGCAACGCCCCGCCTCCCTCCCCCCACCCCAGCAACGCCCCGCCTCCCTCCTCCCACCCAGCAACGCCCCGCCTCCCTCCTCCCACCCCAGCAACGCCCTGCCTCCCTCCTCCCACCCCAGCAATGCCCTGCTTCCCTCCTCTCACCCCAGCAACGCCCTGCCTCCCTCCTCTCACCCCAGCAATGCCCCGCCTCCCTCCCCCCACCCCAGCAACGCCCCGCCTCCCTCCTCCCACCCAGCAACGCCCCGCCTCCCTCCTCCCACCCCAGCAACGCCCTGCCTCCCTCCTCCCACCCCAGCAACGCCCCGCCTCCCTCCTCTCACCCCAGCAACGCCCCGCCTCCCTCCTCTCACCCCAGCAACGCCCCGCCTCCCTCCTCCCACCCCAGCAACGCCCTGCCTCCCTCCTCCCACCCCAGCAACGCCCTGCCTCCCTCCTCCCACCCCAGCAACACCCCGCCTCCCTCCTCTCACCCCAGCAACGCCCTGCCTCCCTCCTCTCACCCCAGCAACGCCCTGCCTCCCTCCTCCCACCCCAGCAACGCCCCGCCTCCCTCCTCCCACCCAGCAACGCCCCGCCTCCCTCCTCTCACCCCAGCAACGCCCTGCCTCCCTCCCCCCACCCCAGCAACGCCCTGCTTCCCTCCTCTCACCCCAGCAACGCCCTGCCTCCCTCCTCCCACCCCAGCAACGCCCTGCTTCCCTCCTCTCACCCCAGCAACGCCCTGCCTCCCTCCTCCCACCCCAGCAACGCCCCGCCTCCCTCCTCCCACCCCAGCAACGCCCTGCCTCCCTCCTCCCACCCCAGCAACACCCCGCCTCCCTCCTCTCACCCCAGCAACGCCCTGCCTCCCTCCTCTCACCCCAGCAACGCCCTGCCTCCCTCCTCCCACCCCAGCAACGCCCCGCCTCCCTCCTCCCACCCAGCAACGCCCCGCCTCCCTCCTCTCACCCCAGCAACGCCCTGCCTCCCTCCCCCCACCCCAGCAACGCCCTGCTTCCCTCCTCTCACCCCAGCAACGCCCTGCCTCCCTCCTCCCACCCCAGCAACGCCCTGCTTCCCTCCTCTCACCCCAGCAACGCCCTGCCTCCCTCCTCCCACCCCAGCAACGCCCCGCCTCCCTCCTCCCACCCCAGCAACGCCCTGCCTCCCTCCCCCCACCCCAGCAACGCCCTGCTTCCCACCCTAGCAACGCCCCGCCTCCCTCCTCCCACCCAGCAACGCCCCGCCTCCCTCCCCCCACCCCAGCAACGCCCCGCCTCCCTCCTCCCACCCCAGCAACGCCCCGCCTCCCTCCTCCCACCCCAGCAACGCCCCGCTTCCCTCCTCTCACCCCAGCAACTCCCTGCCTCCCTCCCCCCACCCCAGCAACGCCCTGCCTCCCTCCTCCCACCCAGCAACGCCCCGCCTCCCTCCTCCCACCCAGCAACGCCCCGCCTCCTACCCCAGCAACGCCCTGCCTCCCACCCTAGCAACGCCCCGCCTCCCTCCTCCCACCCAGCAACGCCCCGCCTCCTACCCCAGCAACGCCCTGCCTCCCACCCTAGCAACGCCCCGCCTCCCTCCTCTCACCCCAGCAACGCCCTGCCTCCCACCCTAGCAACGCCCCGCCTCCCTCCTCCCACCCAGCAACCACCGGCCTGGGTGTGACCCAAACCTCCGGCGCCCAGGGCCCGGCGAGGCGCCTGTGGGGAGCTGGCGAGTGGCTGCCCCGTGTGTGCTGCTCACACGTCTGTGGCACTTTCTAGGTGGCGTTAGGAGTGCTGGCTCTGGCTGGTGTGTGCAACGGGGGTTTCTGGGAGATCACAGCAGGAGCTGGGGCACCTACGGCGCCAGGGTCCTTGTCAAGTGAGGCCGAGCTCGGCGCACAAAGGGCCATATCAGATTCCACACCCCAGGAGCTGCTCTGGCAACCTGTGTGTGACCCAGCAGCCAGAGGCCACGGCCGCTTGCTCACAAAGGGCTCGGACCGGCGACCTGCTCGTGGCACCGGCTGTGGCCCAGGGGAAGCCGGAGTGTCGGGGGAATTGCTGGTGGGACTCCTGCCGGCCGTGTGGCGACAGAAGGGCTCGTGTGACGGCTGCGGTGCCTTGCGGCGGAGAACCCCCGGGCTGGCGGAGCCGTTTTACGCAGTGTGCCCTGCGTTGGCCCTCCCAGCGGTGCCTGGAGAAACCTCCACTATTACAGGGGGCCAGAGGAGTGGCCACCCCCATTGGGAGAGGCCTGAGCTGCGGGCTGCGTAGGAGGCTGGAAGAGGCAGCTCACCTGGCCAGGTTAAAGGTGTCGTCGATGAGCTGGGCTCGGTTGATCACAGGGATGGCCTGGAAAAGAAAAAGGTTCTTACCCAGGGCAGGAGAGCTTTGGATGGCCACTCGGCCTGGGCTGGCCCTGGGCTCCCTGTCCCAGCTCAGTTCCAGCCACGCCATGGCAGGGCCACTGTTCCCTGGGGTTGGGGCAGGGCATAGGTGGGGCTTTTGGGTACCGAGTGATTGATGCTCAGCTGAGCCATCAGCTTGTCCCAGTTGCTCTGGTCATAGTTCACCCGGAAATATCCTGTCACGTCGAGGTTGAGCAAGAGCCAGTTGGAAGCATCGGACACCTTGAAGCCTGCAACATTGTCTGAGAAACGTTGGTGGGGCTGAGCCCGGCAGCTCGGCAGCAGAGTCCCTGACTTAAATCACTGCAGGGGCCCGGCACCCACCCACGCCGGGCCCCTCAGGGGCCACCCCTAGGACCCCCCACTGAGCCCCTCTGGGGCCATCCCCAGGACCCCCCACTGAGCCCTTCTGGGGCCACCCCAAGAACCCCCTTCTGAGCCCCTCTGGGGTCCTCCCCAGAACTCCCCACTGAGTTCCTCTGGGGCCACTCCCAGAACCCCCCCGGGTCCCTCCCTGCACAAACTGCCCCCTAAGAGGTGCAGACGACACTCCCAGTGGCCGCACTGCTGTCTTCCCAGGGCACTGGCCATGGCACTGCTAGGGTAGCCCAGCACCGGGGCCAGACGGCACCAAAGCCTGGCCCTGCAGGTACCTGAGGGTTCGCTGAGCCAGTACGTCCCAGGTGTCTGACTCTGGTTGGTTCTCCAGGTGACAGGCACTATCCAGGTGTAGCTGCAGACAGACAGACGGGCATAGGGGACTTCTCCTGCCCTGGCAGAGGCCCAGCTCCCTGGCCCGAGGGATCCCCCCGAAATCGCTGCTGATTTGCCTGTCTCCCCCGCCCCCTCCAAGGGGCCAGGCCCCATGGCGAGGCCCTGCAAGTAGCCCAGAGGACGGGGGCCGGCCTGGTGGCTCCCCGGAGGCCCGACGCCACTTGGCCTCAGTTCTCCCAGTGCAGACCGGGCGGTGCCGAGAGCTCCGCCCCACTTAGGCAAGCCAGGCTGTGGGGCGTGGGGCACTGGGGCGGACAGAGCTGCCCGTCACTCACTTGAACTCTGAGGGCCGCTGGACAGTGGACTCGGGGTCCAGCAGGAAGTGCCTCTGGCTGACGGTGCCCGTCTGCGTGTTCACAGTCACCACGGGAAAGCCCATCTGCAGCGTCCAGCGGTCCATGATGCCTTTGATGGAGCTGGGGAGCTGCACTTTGTCCTCCTCCACCACCTGGGCAGGAGCAGTGAGGGGCTGTTGGCAGCTCCGCCCTCCCACGGGGCACCTCTGGGGCAGGGAGCAGTGCCCAGCACCCGGTGTTCGGGGCGGTTCACGCGCTGATGGGGACACCCCCACTCCCGCCTGGCTGCCACTCTGGCAGAGCCACCCAGCTGCTCACGTGCTTCCCCAGGCTGTGGAAGAGCCACGCCTTCCCACTGCATGCGGCTGCCCAGGGTGGCCAGCGGCACTTCCAGCTGCTGCGCAGAGGAGCTGGGCTCGAGGGCTGCCCGGGCAGGGGCCAGGCTGGGACACAACTGGGCTTTAGCATGAATGGGGCAAAGCACTACCGCAACCACCAGCCCAGGCCTGCAGCAACTCCCGTGCCCAGGGCCCAGCGAGGCGCCTGTGGGGAGCTGGCGAGTGGCTGCCCCGTGTGTGCTGCTCACACATCTGTGGCATTTTCTAGGTGGCGTTAGGAGTGCTGGCTCTGGCTGGTGTGTGCAACGGGGGTTTCTGGGAGAGCACAGCAGGAGCTGGGGCACCTACGGCGCCAGGGTCCTTGTCAAGTGAGGCCGAGCTCGGCGCACAAAGGGCCGTATCAGATTCCACACCCCAGGAGCTGCTCTGGCAACCTGTGTGTGACCCAGCAGCCAGAGGCCACGGCCGCTTGCTCACAAAGGGCTCGGACCGGCGACCTGCTCGTGGCACCGGCTGTGGCCCAGGGGAAGCCGGAGTGTCGGGGGAATTGCTGGTGGGACTCCTGCCGGCCGTGTGGCGACAGAAGGGCTCGTGTGACGGCTGCGGTGCCTTGCGGCGGAGAACCCCCGGGCTGGTGGAGCCGTTTTACGCAGTGTGCCCTGCGCTGGCCCTCCCAGCGGTGCCTGGAGAAACCTCCACTACTCCCCAGGCCAATGCAAGAGCCACCACAGGCCCTGCCAGGGAACAGCAGGGATTCCTCTCCTGTGCCCAGTGGAGCCATGCACCAAGCCTGCCCACGCGCCTGCAGCAGCCAGCACCGGGCCCAGTGTGGGACAAGCAGGGGAGGGAAGGTGGTAGCGGGAGCATCACAGCAGGGTGGGCCTCAGCTGTCCTGCCCCGACAGTAAGGGGCTTGTCACAAGAGAATCCCACGAAGGCGCCTGCCACAGTGCCAGGCCTAGCCACGCCTGGCCACGCTCTGCCAGTGCCGGGGAGCCAACGCACCTTTTGCAAATGAATCCAGAGGTCGTCGTAGACGGTGTTGCCGTAGCTGAAGGTGTGGAGGTAGGACTGTCAGACAGAGGGACAGGGCGGAGATGGGGTGTCAGAGTCAGGCTCAGAGCAGAGTCACCCCCCAAGCCTGCAGCGAGGCCGAGGTACCGCTCTGAGCCAACCCCATGGCGGGGGCTTTCTGGGCCTGGCTCCCCCGGACAGCAGCCTCAGCTCCCAGCAACAATGCCTGGCCTGCTGCTCACACCCCACGCACGGCCCTGAGAGTGGGAGCAGGTGCGCAGGCTGGGCCCTTCCCCAGGCCGTGGCGGCCATTGTGTAACTGGAGAAGGGACCCCAGCCACTGCGCTGGCCCAGCACGAGCAGGTAACTCCATCTCCAGGGCAACCGCCCCGGGCCCTCAGGCACTGCCCACTGCGGTGCCCCTCAGCGCCAAGCCCTGCGCGCTGGCCGTGGCTCTCAGGAGGGCTGCCGCAGCTCAGGGAAGAAGGGCAGGTCCTCCCCGGGCAGAGAGCCTCCCAGAGGAGCCCGGGCTGCTGCCTGCCTGACCACCCCTCAGCCCACCCCTGCGAGCGGCACAGCCAGGACTCACCTGTAGCCCCCTCTTGAAGCGCTCCTCGGTGAGGAAGTTGGAGAGCATGCGCAGCACGCAGGCGCCCTGCAGTGAGAGCAAGAGCGAGAGCGAGAGGGGCGCTGAGCGGGGCTCCTGCCCCCCGAAGGCTCCGCCGGCACCCGCCCGCCAGGCCCAGGGCTCTCACCTTGCTGTAGGCAATGGCGTCAAAGACCTCGCTGATCTGGGCTGGCGTGTTGATCTCGTCCTCCCGGAAGGAAAGGGGGTGCGAGGAGACCAGCGCGTCGATCTTCATCACACGGTACATATCATTCTGCACCACGAGGTCTTCCTGCAAAGGCGCCGCATCAGAGCAGCCCAAGCAGCACACGGGCCAGCTGCAGGCCAGCCCTCCGCCGGCGGGAGGGGACTGGTGCAAGCTCTGTGCTGGTGCCAGCTGCAGGCCAGCCCCCAGTGGGCGGGAAGGGACTGGTGCCACCTCTGTGCAGTGCCAGCTGCAGACCAGCCCTCCGCCGGCGGGAGGGGACTGGTGCCAGCTCTGTGCAGCACCAGCTGCAGGCCAGCCCTCCGCCGGCGGGAGGGGACTGGTGCCAGCTCTGTGCAGCGCTAGCTGCAGACCAGCCCTCCGCCGGCGGGAGGGGACTGGTGCCAGCTCTGTGCAGCGCCAGCTGCAGGCCAGCCCTCCGCCGGCGGGAGGGGACTGGTGCCAGCTCTGTGCCGGTGCCAGCTGCAGGCCGGCCCCCAGTGGGCGGGAAGGGACTGGTGCCAGCTCTGTGCAGTGCCAGCTGCAGACCAGCCCCCAGTGGGCGGGAAGGGACTGGTGCCAGCTCTGTGCAGTGCCAGCTGCAGACCAGCCCTCTGCCGGCGGGAGGGGACTGGTGCCAGCTCTGTGCCGGTGCCAGCTGCAGGCCGGCCCCCAGTGGGCGGGAAGGAACTGGTGCCAGCTCTGTGCCGGTGCCAGCTGCAGGCCGGCCCCCAGTGGGCGGGAAGGGACTGGTGCCAGCTCTGTGCCGGTGCCAGCTGCAGGCCGGCCCCCAGTGGGCGGGAAGGGACTGGTGCCAGCTCTGTGCAGTGCCAGCTGCAGACCAGCCCCCAGTGGGCGGGAAGGGACTGGTGCCAGCTCTGTGCAGTGCCAGCTGCAGACCAGCCCTCTGCCGGCGGGAGGGGACTGGTGCCAGCTCTGTGCCGGTGCCAGCTGCAGGCCGGCCCCCAGTGGGCGGGAAGGAACTGGTGCCAGCTCTGTGCCGGTGCCAGCTGCAGGCCGGCCCCCAGTGGGCGGGAAGGGACTGGTGCCAGCTCTGTGCCGGTGCCAGCTGCAGGCCGGCCCCCAGTGGGCGGGAAGGGACTGGTGCCAGCTCTGTGCTGGTGCCAGCTGCAGGCCGGCCCCCAGTGGGCGGGAAGGGACTGGTGCCAGCTCTGTGCAGCGCCACCTCATCCCTCCCTGCCTCAGCCTGCAGTGCCGTGTCCTGGCACCCAGGCCTGAAGCAGAGGGGCCGCTTCCCCTCCAGCAGCAGCAGGAGCTGGGGAAGGGCCCTGCACTGGCAGCAGCTCTGCTCACTGCTGCCTGCAGCTCCCGGCTGCCCTCAGAGGGAGCACTGAGACCCAGTGGCCAGGCACAGAGCAGGGTCCCTCCCCTGGCAGCTCCTGCCTGCCGGGCCACAGGGGCCTGCTGCCCCAGCCAGCCCCCAAGCCCCCCAACACCACCTGCCACCCTGCGGGCAGCAGCCCTCTGGGGCTGACTTACGATGTGCCAGGACTGCTCGGCAGAGTCTGCGCCCAGGTACTCCACGTAGGAGGCAAAGCCCTCGTTCAGCCACAGGTCGTTCCACCAGCGCAGGGTTACCAGGTTCCCGAACCACTGAGAACAGAGTGAGACAGGGTCAGCCCTGGAGCTCCAGGACCCCCCGCCAGCCACGGAACCCCGGCATCCACCCCCCCAGTCACAGAACCCCGGCATCCACCCCCCCAGCCACGGAACCCCAGCATCTGCCCCCCCCAGCCACAGAACCCTGGCATCCACGCCCCCCCCAGCCACGGAACCCCGGCATCCACCCCCCCAGCCACAGAACCCCGGCATCCACCCCCCCAGCCTCGGAACCCCAGTATCTGCCCCCCCCAGCCACAGAACCCTGGCATCCACCCCCCCCAGCCACGGAACCCCAGCATCCACCCCCTCAGCCATGGAACCCCAGCATCCGCCCCCCCAGCCACAGAACCCCGGCATCCACCCCCTCAGCCACGGAACCCCGGCATCCACCCCCCAAGCCACGGAACCCCAGTATCCGCCCCCCCCAGCCACAGAACCCCAGCATCCGCCCCCCCAGCCACGGAACCCCGGCATCCGCCCCCCCAGTCACAGAACCCCGGCATCCACCCCCTCAGCCACAGAACCCCGGCATCCACCCCCCCAGCCATGGAACCCCGGCATCCGCCCCCCCAGCCACAGAACCCCAGGATCCAGCTCCAGCCACAGAACCATGGGATCCACCCCCAGCCATGGAACCCCGGGATCTGTTGGCCACCTGTGTGGTTTTGGAACCCCTGTGGTGTGGCCATCCAAGTGCCCAGCATACAAGGAACTGGTCCCCACCCCAGCAGGGTGGTCAGGGGATGGGGGGGCTGCGTGCTGTACCTGGTGGGCAAGCTCGTGAGCAATCACTGTGACCACCCTCTCCTTGTTGCCAATGGAAGAGAAGAGGGGGTCATAGAGCAGCGAGTTCTCCCGGTACGTCACCAGCCCCCAGTTCTCCATGGCACCTGCATTGAAGTCCGGAAGGCCAACCTGGTCTGGGAAAAGGACAGGCCTCATCAGCAGGCTGGCACCCCCCGGGCTAGCACAGAACCCCCCGGGGGACAGCATGGAACCCCCCCACTCCCTGGGCTAGCACAGAACCCCCCGGGGGAGAACGTCCCCCCAGGAGAGCAGGGAACATCCCCGCCCCTAGGAGAGCAGGAACCACCCCAGAAGAGCAGGGAACATCCCCCCACCCAGGAGAGTAGGGATCCCCCCAGGGGAGCAGGGAAACCCCAGGAGAGCAGGGAACCCCCCGAGGAGCAGGAACCACCACAGGAGAGCAGGGAACTCCCCAGGGGAGCAGGAACCACCCCAGGAGAGCAGGGAACCCCCAGGGGAGCAGGAACTCCCCAGGGGAGCAGGAACCACCCCGGGAGAGCAGGGAACTCCCCAGGAGAGCAGGGACCCCCCCAGGGGAGCAGGGACCCCCCCAGGAGAGCAGGGAACACCCCAGGGGAGCAGGAACCCCCCCAGGGGAGCAGGAACCCCCCGAGGAGAGCCCCGCTCCAGCACAGGGTGCAGGCGCCATGCCAGCCCAGCAGAACATGGCCATGCCTGGGCCCTCACCAGACTTGGGCAGCGGGTAAGCCGTGTTGTAATGGCGTTCAAAGAACTTGAGGATGGGCCCGGTCACGTTGAGCGCGTAGCTCCCCTGCCCCTCGGCGATGGCCTTTGGCCGGCCCCAGATCCGGATCTGCAGGGGAGAGGCCAGGCTCAGGCAGGGCCCATGGGTCCCAGGCCCCCGCCCCAGGCAGCTCCCCAAGCCCTACCGTCACATTGTCCTGCATGGCCTCTACCGCCTCGAACTGGCTGACGATGAAGGCCACCAGGTAGGTGGACATCTTGGGGGTGGGCTCGAATTCGGTGACATTCCAGATGGTGCCGTCGATGTTCTGCTGCCCGGAGCCTGAAAGGAGAGCCAGGGAGTCACGTGCTCCTCCGGCTCCACCCCAGAGCAGGGCGCTGCTGGGTCCTGCCTCTCCCCCAGCGGCCACATCTCCTTCCAGCTGCCACAAAAGAGCTTCAGGCCCCGGCCCGGTCTCCCCGACCCACCTGGGATCTGCCACCCACCAGCCTGGGCAGGAAGCTCTGGGGCAGAGCTGGACCCCGCCCCCCATGCCATTTCAGTTCTCTGGCTGCTTCCCCGGTCCTCACTCCCCATCTCTGCTGGGGCAAGCACTCCGGTTCCTCTGCCCCACATGGCCACGGCAGGCACAGGTGGTAAAGCTGCCCCACACAGTGATGAGCGGGGGAAGGGCTCTAGCCAGGCTGCCCCACACGGTGGTGAGCGGGGGGAGGGCTCTAGCCAGGCTGCCCCACACGGTGATGAGCCGGGGGAGGGCTCTAGCCAGGCTGCCCCACACGGTGATGAGCCGGGGGAGGGCTCTAGCCAGGCTGCCCCACACGGTGATGAGCCGGGGGAGGGCTCTAGCCAGGCTGCCCCACACGGTGATGAGCGGGGGGAGGGCTCTAGCCAGGCTGCCCCACACGGTGATGAGAGGGGAAGGGCTCTAGCCAGGCTGCCCCACACGGTGATGAGAGGGGAAGGGCTCTAGCCAGGCTGCCCCACATGGTGATGAGCGGGGGGAGGGCTCTAGCCAGGCTGCCCCACACAGTGATGAGCCGGGGGAGGGCTCTAGCCAGGCTGCCCCACACAGTGATGAGCTGGGGGAGGGCTCTAGCCAGGCTGCCCCACACGGTGATGAGCTGGAGGGCTCTAGCCAGGCTGCCCCACACGGTGATGAGCTGGAGGGCTCTGGCCCAGGACTGAGCCCACCTGAGAAACACCCCCACATTTTGCAGCCCCTTCCTCTGCTCAGCTGGCTCCTCCCACCCCTGGCCCCAAGCTGCCCAGCCAGGAGCACCCCCTCGGTGCCAGCTGGGGCCCTGCTGGAGCTGGCAGCCACTGCCCAAGGGGGAGCAGGAGCCAGGGTGGCAGCTGCTGGTGCAGGGCCCTCTGCCCAGAGCCCGCCAGGCCCTGGCCCACTCACTTCTCACAGGCATGTTGGACAGCGCCGTGTGGCTGGGGTCGTGGATCAGGGTCACCGTGAAGGTGGCCTTCATGGCGGGCTCGTCAAAGCAGGGGAAGGCCTTCCGCGCGTCGGTCGCCTGCATCTGCGTCGTGGCCACAACCCTGCACCAAAGGCAGCACTCAGCCCTGCCACGCCCGCAGCCATGGCCACGGGCCACGTGATGCCCCCAAAGCCACAGACCAGGCACCCCCACCCCCACCAAAGCCAGACCAGCCAGCCCTAGCACACCCCCCGCCATGGCCCAGCCAGCCCTGACACCCCCGCAGCCACAGCCCAGCCAGCCCTGACACCCCCACAGCCACGGCCCAGCCAGCCCTAGCAACCCCCGCAGCCACGGCCCAGCCAGCCCTAGCAACCCCCGCAGCCACGGCCCAGCCAGCCCTGACACCCCCACAGCCACGGCCCAGCCAGCCCTAGCAACCCTCGCAGCCACGGCCCAGCCAGCCCTGACACCCCCCGCAGCCACGGCCCAGCCAGCCCTGACACCCCCGCAGCCACAGCCCAGCCCTCGCAGCCACGGCCCAGCCACCCCTGACACCCCCGCAGCCACAGCCCAGCCAGCCCTGACACCCCCACAGCCACGGCCCAGCCAGCCCTAGCAACCCCCACAGCCACGGCCCAGCCAGCCCTGACACCCCCCCGCAGCCACGGCCCAGCCAGCCCTGACACCCCCGCAGCCACGGCCCAGCCAGCCCTGACACCCCCACAGCCACGGCCCAGCCAGCCCTAGCAACCCCCGCAGCCACGGCCCAGCCAGCCCTGACACCCCCGCAGCCACAGCCCAGCCAGCCCTAGCAACCCCCCCAGCCACGGCCCAGCCAGCCCTAGCAACCCCCCCAGCCACGGCCCAGCCAGCCCTGACACCCCCCGCAGCCACGGCCCAGCCAGCCCTGACACCCCCGCAGCCACGGCCCAGCCAGCCCTAGCAACCCTCGCAGCCATGGCCCAGCCAGCCCTAGCAACCCCCGCAGCCACGGCCCAGCCAGCCCTGACACCCCCGCAGCCACAGCCCAGCCAGCCCTAGCAACCCCCCCAGCCACGGCCCAGCCAGCCCTGACACCCCCACAGCCACGGCCCAGCCAGCCCTGACACCCCCCGCAGCCACGGCCCAGCCAGCCCTGACACCCCCGCAGCCACAGCCCAGCCAGCCCTGACACCCCCGCAGCCACGGCCCAGCCAGCCCTAGCAACGCCCCCAGCCACGGCCCAGCCAGCCCTGACACCCCCACAGCCACGGCCCAGCCAGCCCTGACACCCCCCGCAGCCACGGCCCAGCCAGCCCTAGCAACCCCCGCAGCCACGGCCCAGCCAGCCCTGACACCCCTGCAGCCACGGCCCAGCCAGCCCTGACACCCCCGCAGCCACGGCCCAGCCAGCCCTAGCAACCCCCGCAGCCACGGCCCAGCCAGCCCTGACACCCCCGCAGCCACGGCCCAGCCAGCCCTAGCAACCCCCGCAGCCACGGCCCAGCCAGCCCTAGCAACCCCCGCAGCCACGGCCCAGCCAGCCCTGACACCCCTGCAGCCACGGCCCAGCCAGCCCTGACACCCCCGCAGCCACGGCCCAGCCAGCCCTGACACCCCCGCAGCCACGGCCCAGCCAGCCCTAGCAACCCTCGCAGCCACGGCCCAGCCAGCCCTAGCAACCCTCGCAGCCACGGCCCAGCCAGCCCTGACACCCCCGCAGCCACGGCCCAGCCAGCCCTGACACCCCCGCAGCCACGGCCCAGCCAGCCCTAGCAACCCCCACAGCCACGGCCCAGCCAGCCCTAGCAACCCCCGCAGCCACGGCCCAGCCAGCCCTGACACCCCCCGCAGCCACGGCCCAGCCAGCCCTAGCAACCCTCGCAGCCACGGCCCAGCCAGCCCTAGCAACCCCCACAGCCACGGCCCAGCCAGCCCTGACACCCCCGCAGCCACGGCCCAGCCAGCCCTAGCAACCCCCGCAGCCACGGCCCAGCCAGCCCTAGCAACCCCCGCAGCCACGGCCCAGCCAGCCCTGACACCCCCGCAGCCACGGCCCAGCCAGCCCTAGCAACCCCCCCAGCCACGGCCCAGCCAGCCCTGACACCCCTGCAGCCACGGCCCAGCCAGCCCTGACACCCCCGCAGCCACGGCCCAGCCAGCCCTGACACCCCCGCAGCCACGGCCCAGCCAGCCCTAGCAACCCCCACAGCCACGGCCCAGCCAGCCCTGACACCCCCCGCAGCCACGGCCCAGCCAGCCCTAGCAACCCTCGCAGCCACGGCCCAGCCAGCCCTAGCAACCCCCACAGCCACGGCCCAGCCAGCCCTGACACCCCCGCAGCCACGGCCCAGCCAGCCCTAGCAACCCCCGCAGCCACGGCCCAGCCAGCCCTAGCAACCCCCGCAGCCACGGCCCAGCCAGCCCTGACACCCCCGCAGCCACGGCCCAGCCAGCCCTAGCAACCCCCCAGCCACGGCCCAGCCAGCCCTAGCAACCCCCGCAGCCACGGCCCAGCCAGCCCTAGCAACCCCTGCAGCCACGGCCCAGCCAGCCCTAGCAACCCCCCCAGCCACGGCCCAGCCAGCCCTGACACCCCCGCAGCCACGGCCCAGCCAGCCCTGACACCCCCGCAGCCACGGCCCAGCCAGCCCTAGCAACCCTCGCAGCCACGGCCCAGCCAGCCCTAGCAACCCCCGCAGCCACGGCCCAGCCAGCCCTAGCAACCCCCGCAGCCATGGCCCAGCCAGCCCTAGCAACCCCCGCAGCCACGGCCCAGCCAGCCCTAGCAACCCCCGCAGCCATGGCCCAGCCAGCCCTAGCAACCCCCGCAGCCACGGCCCAGCCAGCCCTGACACCCCCCCAGCCACGGCCCAGCCAGCCAGGCCAGCCACCCCCACAGCCACAGCATGGGGGCCCATCAGCAGGCCAGGGGCTACCTGGGCTCAGACCTCCCACTACTGTGCAGGGTGGCTGGGCTGCGTGCATGCTGTGCTCCTGCGAGTACCTGGCGGACAGGAAGAGCCCGACTGCTGTGGGGGCTGCTCACCCTGTGACGGCTCAGCCCCCTGGCCCCCCGTAGGGCTGGGCTGCTCAGGAGCCTGCGGGCTGGGGACGCGTACCCGGCCTGGCACACAACGGGACTGAGCACAACGCTGGAGCTGCCGGGCGGGGAGGGGGCAGGACCATAGCCCCTATCAGGCTGGACGTCCTCTAGGCACCTAGAGCAGGAGGGCCTGGCCAGGGGTCTGCAGGCTCCATCCGGGGCAGTGTGGGGACAGAGGGCCCTGCCCGGCTGGGGGAGGGCAGCGCGGGGGAGGGGGCTGGGGGAGGGCAGCCGGGGAAGGACAGCTCTGCCAGGCCAGCAGGGGCCCGAGGCAGTGGGCAGGAGCCCAGAGGTTGGGGGCTGGCGCCGCTGGGCACTGCACAGACAGGGGCAGAGGCAGCCCTGCCCAGCCAGAGCCTTGCGGGTGCTGGGGCAGAGGGGCCTGGGGCTGCGGGCAGTGGGACGGGCGTTTTCAAACACCCCCAGGCTGCAGCAGGCACTCGCGGTGCCGCTGGGCTGGCGCGTTCGGTGGGGGCAGCCCCTGTAGCTCACAGCGCCCCTCCCACCATGGCACAGGGCTGGGGCACCCTCTGCCGCAGCCCGCAGCTGGGCTGGGCTGGGCTCGCGTGGGAGTCTGGGGCGGGCGGCCCCCGGCCATACCTGGTGCTGCCATCCTCCACATACTCGCTGCGGTAGAAGCCGGCCAGGTCGTCGGCCAGCTCCCCCGTGAAGGTGCTGAGCAGCTGGTACATCTTGCCCTGCTCCAGCTGCCCACCGAGCTGCACCACCAGGTACTGGGTCTCGGTCTCCAGCCAGGTGCGGGTAATGGACGGGGGGCTGGAGCCCTGGTAGCCCTGCAGCTGCACATGGAAGCCGCCGTGCTGGGTGTAGTTGAGCTGCTTGCTGTGGATGAGGATGAGGTCGGTGGGGCTGCGGCAGGAGAAGAGCACGGTGCTGTTGCCCCGGAAGATGTAGAGGCCGGCAGCGTCGCGGGTCAGGAAGGGCTGCAGGGTCACGGTGTAGTGCTCCGGGCTCAGCGTCTGGGGCAGCCGGTAGCTGTTCCAGGGGTTGGCCGGGGTGCTGCCCGGGGTGGTGCTGGGCAGGGTGGTGCCAGGTGGGGTGGCCGGACCAGGGGTGGTGCTGGGCGGGGTGGCCGTGGTCCCGGCCCCTGACCCAGACCCAGACCCGGCCCCGGCCCCGGCCCCGGCCCCGGCGTTTCTGTCCTTCTCCTGCGAGTACACGACGGCCAGGGCGATGATGGTGGCCGCGGCGCCCACGCCCAGCAGGATGCCCGCTATGCCCAGGGGCTTGCTGATGAAGAACCCGGCTGCCATGGTGTGCGGCTGGGCAGGGAGCGGCGGGCGCAGCCTTTTATCCTGGGGCTCGGCAGGCCTATCAGCACCGGGTTAATGGGTGAGGGATTAATGGCACCCAGGCTCACAAAGTCCCTGCAGCCTGGCAGCATCCGCCACCACCAGCCCCCGCTCCCAGCCGAAGTTAACGGGAAGCTGGGCGGTGGGCGCAGGGCCTGTCTGGGGAGAAGCGGCAAGTCAGACCCCCCCCAGGGATGGCCCTGGGCCCCATCCCCCCTCAAGGGCCAGACCACCCCCCACCCCTCCAAAGGGCCAGCCCCAACTGCCCCTCCCAGTCAGACACCTCCAAAGGGCAAGCCCAGCCCTCCGCCCAGGCACGTCAGCGGCAGGCTGGAGCAGGGCCTGGGCTCTCTTCCCAGTGCAGGGGGAGTGGGGGCTGGTGCCTACATCAGGAAAGGCTGAGACTCTGCATGCCTGTGCTCCAGGTAACTGCCCTGTGCCTCAGTTTCCCCTAAGTGACATGCTTACAGTCATCTCCATTGTGTTCCATAGGTAACCTCCCACAGGGGGACTTGAACCTGGGCCCTGGGAGTTCAGTGCAGGCACCTCTACAGCTGGAGCTAAAGGCTGGCTGGTGCTCGGGTGGGGGGCGGGGGAGGACTCTTATTCTGTCGGTGACGTGGTCTCGGTACCACTGCCCAGGCCGGGGACCACGGCGAGGCAGCGGTTACGTACGCAGGACATGGGGCGGGGCTCTGTCTCCCGGGCGGATGCAGTTTGGTGCTTGCGCCCAGGCCTGTGCGGATGAGCACCACCCATAGAAACACACGCGGCCGGCGCGGCACTGTCCTACCCGGCTGCGCAGCACCTGGACGGCCGCCCCGCGCTCAGCTGCCAGGGGCCCTGTCCAGGAGGTCCGGGGCCCGCTCGGCTGAGCACTGGGGAGGCCCCAGCTGGTGCACTGGGACTGGCTCCCGGAGCCACTGTCCAGCACAGCAAGTCCAGCGGGCGCAGCAAACAGCCCAGGCTCACACACTGCCCTGCAGTGGGGGGCTAACCCCAGGGCCCAGAGCTGGGGCGCTGGGAACTCCAGCAGGGCTCGGGGGGCCCTTCCAGCAGCAGCCAGACACATGCTCCCTGGGCACTGCCGGGCAGGCCAGGAGCCGCGTGCTTTGCTGCAGCCAGGAGACATGGGGACCGTCCTGCGTCAGGGCGGCTGGGCTCTGCACCGGGCTGGGTGGCAGCAGGGGGCCTCCCTCAGGGACGGGCTTCGAGAGCCAACTGGACAAACTCTCCACGGCCTCCCTCGCCCAGCCCAGTACAGGGAGCAGAACTCAGCGCCTGCCCACCGCCCGGCCAGCTGGGCGGCCGCAGCCCCGGCTGGCAAGTGGGCACAGGACGGTGGCGGCCAAGGCGGGCTCGCGGGACAGGACAGAGTTGAGCCCACGCGCCCAGAGCCAGCCGACTGCCCGTGGAACTGCAGTGGCAAACAAGGCGTCTTGTGGGCCACACGCTGGCCAGCCCACGCCCCGCCAGGGCCTCTCACTGCCTCTGAGCCACAGGGTCACTCGGACGCGGCCTCAGCCCCACGGGGCTGGGCACAGGGAGTGCACAGTCCCACCGTCGGCAGCACCTCACTTCCCCTGGGGGGGGTGTTCACGTGTGTGTGTCCCCCCGTGGCAGGGGCTGTTCATGTGTGTGCCTGTGGCGGGGGGTGTTCACATGTGCCTCTCCCTGGCGGGGGTGTGAGCACACTACGTGGGGGGCTGGGGGCAGGTGCTCAGCCCAGCACAACGCCCGGGGCCCTTCCCCGTGCGAGACCCCGTGCACAGGGCGCCCAGGAACAGGCTGGGGATCTGCCAGCCGCCTGCCCAGCTTCCAAAGTCCCTGATCTCCTCCTCCGTAATAAAGTTTATCGCTAACTCGCAGCTGCCCTGAGCAAAGGCTCCAGGAAGCACGTTGCCAGTGGGCTGGAGGCCAGGAGAGAGCAGTTGGCCGAGGCCACTTGCACTGGCGCTCCTGCAGCCCTGCACACCTGGGCCCAGGGCAGGAGGTGGGAAGTCAGGTGGGGCCCAGCTTGAGGAAAGCGGCTGCTCAGCCGGCCTCTGTGCTGCAGCCCGACCAGCCGGCGGAACAGAGCAGGGCTGTGCCAGGCAGCCTGGGCCCCCGCCTCGCCCGCGCTGCCCCAGGGAGTGTGGCCCAGCTGATGTAGGGCACAGGGCCACGGGGAGCCAGTGGGGCCGGGCGGCAGTGCAGAGCCAGCAAGTTGCACTTAATGGAGCATGGCAAGGCCCTGCCACCCCTGCACGGCTCCCAGGCCAGCCCCTGCCACAGCAGCTCTGCACCTGAAGCCCTCGCCAGCTTCCTCTGGCTGCCTGCTGCCGGCACACCGGAGCCGGAGCCGGAGCCGGAGCCAGAGCCAGAGCCAGAGCCCTCTGCAGTGACTTGGCTGTAGTGCTACCCCCCCCCACTGCAGTGACTTGGCTGCACCCCTGCCCCCCCCACTGCAGTGACAAGGCCACACACCTGCCCCCCCCACTGCAGTGACAAGGCCACAGTGCTGCCCCCCCCCACTGCAGTGACAAGGCCACAGTGCTGCCCCCCCCACTGCAGTGACAAGGCCACAGTGCTGCCCCCCCCACTGCAGTGACAAGGCCGCGGTGCTGCCCCCCCCACTGCAGTGACAAGGCTGCGGTGCTGCCCCTCGCACTGCCCCAGCCTGGTGCAGCTGGGGAGGGCGGCCGTTCCCAGCCAGGGGCTGCTGCAGCGGTTCCCACGCAGGAGCTGGTCCCGGCTGGACGGCTGAGCTCCATCTGGAGATTTTCTTTGGCAAACGACACTGACGGTTTTCAAAAGCAAAACTCTCAGGAGCCCGTCCTCGGCCTGGTGGGAAGCGGCCCCCGCCTGCCCCAGAGCCCGGCCCCAGAGCCCTCCGCAGGAGCAGCTGTGTGGCCAGAGGCGGGGCGGGCTGGAGGCAAACAAGCCTGGGCTGCCTCTGGCGTCAGTCCCCACCCCCAGTTCACATGCCTAGTCAGCCCCACATGCCTAGCGCCTACCCCCAGGCCAGCCCCACATATTCTCCCAGCTCACACGCCAGGCCAGCCCCCCCCATCCCAGCCCTCCCAGCCAGCTCACACACAAACGCTTCCCACCACTTGGTCGCACAAAACGTTCCACACCCCACCACACGGACACCCCACAACCCCACTGCACATTCCTACTGCACGCCCACCTCACCGCCTGCTGCCCGGCACACCCCCACACCTCCGCTGCACAGCCCCATCGCACGCTTCCTCTGCACGCCCACCTCACCGCCTGCTGCCCGGCACACCCCCACACCTCCGCTGCACAGCCCCATCGCACGCTTCCTCTGCACGCCCACCTCACCGCCTGCTGCCCGGCACACCCCCACACCTCCGCTGCACAGCCCCATTGCACGCTTCCTCTGCACGCCCACCTCACCGCCTGCTGCCCGGCACACCCCCACACCTCCGCTGCACAGCCCCATTGCACGCTTCCTCTGCACGCCCACCTCACCGCCTGCTGCCCGGCACACCCCCACACCTCCGCTGCACAGCCCCATTGCACGCTTCCTCTGCACGCCCACCTCACCGCCTGCTGCCCGGCACACCCCCACACCTCCGCTGCACAGCCCCATTGCACGCTTCCTCTGCACGCCCACCTCACCGCCTGCTGCCCGGCACACCCCCACACCTCCGCTGCACAGCCCCATTGCACGCTTCCTCTGCACGCCCACCTCACCGCCTGCTGCCCGGCACACCCCCACACCTCCGCTGCACAGCCCCATCGCACGCTTCCTCTGCACGCCCACCTCACCGCCTGCTGCCCGGCACACCCCCACACCTCCGCTGCACAGCCCCATCGCACGCTTCCTCTGCACGCCCACCTCACCGCCTGCTGCCCGGCACACCCCCACACCTCCGCTGCACAGCCCCATCGCACGCTTCCTCTGCACGCCCACCTCACCGCCTGCTGCCCGGCACACCCCCACACCTCCGCTGCACAGCCCCATCGCACGCTTCCTCTGCACGCCCACCTCACCGCCTGCTGCCCGGCACACCCCCACACCTCCGCTGCACAGCCCCATCGCACGCTTCCTCTGCACGCCCACCTCACCGCCTGCTGCCCGGCACACCCCCACACCTCCGCTGCACAGCCCCATCGCACGCTTCCTCTGCACGCCCACCTCACCGCCTGCTGCCCGGCACACCCCCACACCTCCGCTGCACAGCCCCATCGCACGCTTCCTCTGCACGCCCACCTCACCGCCTGCTGCCCGGCACACCCCCACACCTCCGCTGCACAGCCCCATCGCACGCTTCCTCTGCACGCCCACCTCACCGCCTGCTGCCCGGCACACCCCCACACCTCCGCTGCACAGCCCCATCGCACGCTTCCTCTGCACGCCCACCTCACCGCCTGCTGCCCGGCACACCCCCACACCTCCGCTGCACAGCCCCATTGCACGCTTCCTCTGCACGCCCACCTCACCGCCTGCTGCCCGGCACACCCCCACACCTCCACTGCACGCTCACTTCACAGCCCCATTGCACGCTTCCTCTGCACCCAGCTCACCAACCTCTGCTGCGCACACACTTCACAGCCCCTGTCACGTGACTGGACTTTTATATGGAGTTTCTAAGCCATTTTAATGCCCAATGTAACTATTGGCCCCAAATGTTTTGCTATCAGGGGGGCACACGAGGTGTCCAATGAAAGCCAATGATGCCCTGAACCTGTGTGCGCTACTCACACGTCTGTACCGCGCGTGCAGGTAACGGTACAGGTTTTAGCTCTCTAGCTGTGTTAGAAAACGTTTCAGTGCTGAGCTCCACCACGGGAGGTGTGACCTCAGCCCAGCCAGGGCATTGGGCTGAACAAGGGGGTGGAAACCCGGTGCTCAGACACTGACCCCACATTCTGGGTGCTTGGGACGTGTCGATGGGATTCAGCCCAGTGGCTGAGTGACCTGAACTGAGACAGAGGACCAGGTCCATCTCAGAAATGTTAAACTGGCTCCTGGGATTGACCCAAGGGCAGTTTGCCACCACAGCCCCCCCAGCCAGGTGGGGGCGACCCTCAAGGGCGATGGGAAGACGAAGGGGCTTTTTTCTCGGCAGAGACAACGCCAAGAAAGAGAGAGCCATGCTGTGGACTTAGCAGCCGTTGTTCTGGAAGATACAGACTCACCCAGCTAGCTCTGATACTGGATGTAGCAGTGTCCAGCTTGGATCCTTTGTCCTGGGGACTCCAGGGGTCCATGTCCCAGCAGGGGGACCCCAGCTGGCCAGCCCTACACTGCCCCACTAACTGAATCTAGGTAACCTGACATGGACAAAGGGTTGGAATAAATGGCAAATTTTCACAATGGAAGGGGGTAACTAGTGGTGTTCCCCAAGGGTCAGTCCTGGGACCGATCCTGTTCAACTTGTTCATCAATGACCTAGAGAAAGGGTAAGTAGTGAGGTGGCAAAGTTTGCAGATGATACCGAGCTGTTCAGGATAGTCAAAACCAAAGTAAATTGTGAAGAACTTCAAAAAGATCTCAGCAAACTGAGTGATTGGGCAGCAAAATGGCAAATGAAATTTAATGTGGGTAAGTGTAAGGTAATGCACATTGGGAAAAATAACCCCAATTACACATACAATGTGATGGGGGCAAATTTAGATACAACAGATCAGGAAAGGGATCTTGAAATTATAGTGGATAGTTCTCTGAAAACATCCATGCAGTGTGCAGTGGCAGTCAGTAAAGCAAACAGGATGTTAGGAATTATTAAAAAAAGGATAGAGAATAAGATGAAGAATATCATACTTCCCCTATATAAAACTATGGTACGCCCACATCTTGAGTACTACGTGTAGATGTGGTCTCTTCACCTCAAAAAAGATATATTGGCATTAGAAAAAGTTCAGAAAAGGGCAACTAAACTGATTAAGGGTTTGGAACGGGTCCCATATGGGGAGAGGCAGGAGAGACTGGGACTTTTTAGTTTGGAAAAGAGGAGACTGAGGGGCGATATGATAGAGGTATATAAAATCATGAATGGTGTGGAGAAAGTGAATATTGAAAAGTTATTTACCTTTTCCCATAATATAAGAACTAGAGGACACCAAATGAAATTGATGGGTAGTAGGTTCAAAACTAATAAAAGAAAATTTTTCTTCACACAGCGCACAGTCAACCTGTGGAACTCCTTGCCGGAGGGGCTGTGAAGGCCAGCACTCTAACAGAGTTTAAAATAGAGCTTGATAAATTTTGGAGGTTAGGTCCATAAATGGCTATTAGCCCAGGGTAAAGTATGGTGCCCCTAGCCTTTAGTCAAAGGCTGGAGACAGATGGCAGGAAACAAATCACTTGATCATTGTCTTTGGTTCACCTCCTCTGGGGCACCTGGCACTGGCCAGTGTCGGCCGACAGGATACTGGGCTGGATGGACCTTTGGTCTGACCCAGTATGGCCATTCTTATGTTCTTATGACTTTCAGAGACTTTCAAGAAACAGCAAATAACATTGCAGGCTGCACCGATAGCTATAACTGACGTGTGTAAAGTATTGCTTTACCTATTCGTCTCTCTGACCCTGCTCTTTCCTTTTGATGAACAAACCTTCAGATATTTATATTTAAAATCAGTGAGTGTGGTGATTTGGGTAAGATCCAGGTATATATTGACCGGGGCCTGGGGCTGGGCCCTTGGGGGTCTGGAAGAATCTGTGCAGTGTTGGGTGAAACAGGTTTAATAACCGCTCACCTGAGTTTGGGGCTGTCGCTCTGGGCTGGTAGAGCAGCTGGGAAGTCTGTGGGTTTGCTTGTGTGGCTTCTGGCTGGCCAGTGGGGCTGGCAGAGGTGCTGCAGTGGCCGGTAGGATTTGCCTTAGTGAGAAGGAAATCCCAGCCTGGGCCTGTGAGTAGCCCAGATTTTAAGCACCGTTATCCTGGATTGATTTCTCTGGCTGTGCCCTGAAACCCTGTCCTACCACAGCCCCATTGCACACTCTCACTGCACACCCACTTCACTGCCTGCTTCCTGGCACACCACACACCTCCCTGCACTCTCCCATTGCACACCCACCTCACGATCAGCTCCCTGGCACACCTCAAACACCTCTGCTCCACAGCCCCATTGCACACTTCCACTGCACACCCATCTCACTGCCAGCAGAGAGGCAGCCGTGTTAGTCTGTATCTTCGAGAACAAGGAGTCCTGCTCTTTGCCCACAAAAGCCTGTGCTCCAAATATCTGTTAGTCTCACCTCACAGCCCACTCTCCGGCACACCCCCCCCCACACCTCCACTGCACAGCCCCATTGCACACCTACCACACAGCCTGATCCCTGGCGCACACCCCACACCTCCACTGCACAGCCCCATTGCACACCTACCACACAGCCTGCTCCCTGGCGCACACCCCACACCTCCACTGCACAGCCCCATTGCACACCCACCTCACAGCCCGCTCTCCGGCACACCCACCCACACCTCCACTGCACACTCACTTCACAGCCCCATTGCACACCCACCACACAGCCTGCTCCCTGGCGCACACCCCACACCTCCACTGCACATCCACTGCACAGCCCCATTGCACACCCACCTCACAGCCCCCTCTCCGGCACACCCCCACTGCACACTCACTGCACAGCCCCATTGCACAGCCACCACACAGCCTGCTCCCCAGCACACCCCGACACCTCCACTGCACATTCACTTCACAGCCCCATTGCACACTCCCATTGCACACCCACCACACAGCCTGCTCCCTGGCACACACCCCACCCCTCCACTGCACAGCCCCATTGCACACCCACCACACAGCCTGCTCCCTGGCACACACCCCACACCTCCACTGCACAGCCCCATTGCACACCTACCACACAGCCTGCTCCCTGGCGCACACCCTACACCTCCACTGCACAGCCCCATTGCACACCCACCTCACAGCCCACTCTCCGGCACACCCACCCACACCTCCACTGCACACTCACTTCACAGCCCCCTTGCACACCCACCACACAGCCTGCTCCCTGGCGCACACCCCACACCTCCACTGCACATCCACTGCACAGCCCCATTGCACACCCACCTCACAGCCCCCTCTCTGGCACACCCCCACTGCACACTCACTGCACAGCCCCATTGCACACCCACCGCACAGCCTGCTCCCCAGCACACCCCAACACCTCCACTGCACATTCACTTCACAGCCCCATTGCACACTCCCATTGCACACCCACCACACAGCCTGCTCCCTAGCACACACCCCACACCTCCACTGCACACTCACTGCACAGCCCCATTGCACACCCACCTCACGGCCAGCTCCCTTCCACACACCCAGCTTCTCCTCTCTACACAGGAGAATTCCACAAGGGTTGCCAAAGTGCAGTAAAAGGCCCAACCTCCAGCCTGTGTTTGATTCCCACACCCTGCACACCCCGCACACCTCTGCTGCACACTCACTTCACAGCCCCATTGCACACTCCCGCTGCACAGCCACACCCATGGGTTCTGTGCTCTTGGGGTTTGCCATCCAGCAGCCCCTGTCCAAGGGGAAGGCGCTTGGCATTGCTGAGTGGCAGAATGTGTGTGTGTGTGTGTGTGTGTGTGCGCCGGGGTGGGGCCATTGGGTGCGCAGGTGTGGGGAGGGCTCAGGGAAGCAGCTAGAGCAGCTGGGGGGGGTGCATGCGGATGGGGTGTTCAAGGTGTGTATGGGGATAGAGGGGTGCCGAGGGTGGGAAGGGGCCAGAAGGCCGTATAGGTTGTGTAGGTGTGTAAGGGGGCCATGTGCAGTGTCTGTGGGGAGGGCCAGGTGTACTGGACACATTGGAGGTGCAAGGCATATGGGGCATGACAGAGGTGTGAGCCAAGTGTGCAGTGGGTGTGTGCAGGGGGCATAAGGTGCATCTCAGGAGGTGTGCAGGGCTATGGCCTGAGGGGTGCAAGGTATGGGGTGCATGGGGGTTGCAGGGGTGTAGGGTGTTCACGGTGTGCGTTGTGGGGGATAGGGTATGGGGGTGCAGCAGTGTGTATTGGGGATGTAAGGCTGTACACAGGGGTTTGTGCAGGGGCTCTGGACTGTGGGGTGTGTGCGGGTGTCCGGGGGTTTAAGGGGTGTGGATTGTGGGGTGAAGGGTGTGGGGTGCATGGTAGTTTCCAGGGGTGGGCACGGCAGGTGTGGATTGTGGGGTGCATGGGTGTGGCTGGGGTTTTAAGGATTGTGGGGTACAGAGTGTGGGGTGCATGGTGGTGTCCAGGGGTGGGGGGTGGCAGGTGTGGATTGTGGGGTGCAGGGTGTGGGGTGCATGGTAGTTGCCAGGGGTCGGCATGGCAGGTGTGGATTGTGGGGTGCAGGGTGTGGGGTGCATGGTGGTGTCCAGGGGTGGGGGTGGCAGGTGTGGATTGTGGGGTGCAGAGTGTGGGGTGCATGTGGGTGTCCGGGGGTTCAAGGGGTGCGGAGTGTGGGGTGTGTGGTGGGGTCCGGGGGGGCATGGCAGGTGTGGATTGTGGGGTGCAGGGTATGTGGTGGGTGGGGGTGTAGCTGGGGGGGTCTAAGGTCGCACACAGGGGCTGTGAACTGCAGGGGGGGTGCAGGGGCTGTGGACTGCGGGGGGGCGGGAGGGTGCAGCAAACCAAGCCAGAGCTGGGGGCTCCCACTCACCTTTGTGGTTTCATCCTGGGGTGTGAACTCCGCAGGGGCTGCAGCGACTCTGCCTCCGCCCGCCAGCCCCAGCTCGCCCCAAACTAGCAGCAAAGGGAAGTTTCCTCGGAAAGCTCCAAGGGAAGTAACCCGACCTGAACCAGCCACCACCTTAACCCCTGCACTGCCGGCTGCCCAGCCAGGCTCCTCAGCTAGCAGGGCACTGCCTGGGGAAGCTCACAGCGTCAGCAGGCCTGGCGCAGGTGGCTGGGCCGTGCCACGTGTCAGCTCTGAGCAGTGCAGAGTCACAGCAAAATGGGCACTTGCTGGGGGGTGACCATCAGACTCCGACACACACAAACCCTGTGCCCAGGGGTGGCACCTGCCCGCCGTGGTCACCAGCACCCTGGGCAGCCCGCGTTTGTCCAGGGCAAGGCAAGCCAGGTGCACTCCCAGGCTAAGTGCCTGACGGCCATGTGGCTAACACCAGAGACCAGCCCCAGCCCGGCGGGCTTGGCCCAGTGAGCCCCAGCCCTGCTCCAGCAGTGGCCAGATGTGCTGGGTGCATGAAGAACGAGGCCACAAGTGTCTCCCCTTCCACACCCCCACTATTGCTGCATCCCAGGCCACAGGCCCTGCCCCAGCGCCAGCCTCAGTGCGTTCCCAGTCACTGTCAGTCCAGCCAGCCCTCGCCCCATTGCTGGCCGCACTGCAGCCTTTCTGGGGCCCTAAACAGCACACTGAGGAAACCCACACGCGCGAGCCGCTAGCAGAGCCAGCAGCGCTCGGGACGCATGGTGCGCCCCCATCCCACAGCTCAGCAGTGGGGAGGAGGGTGGCCTGCCAGCCGTGCTTACCTGTCGCTGCTGCAGCCAGACGCGCGCTCGTTGTGAATAGCGCAGCATGCCACAAGAACGGGGCGGGCCCACAGGAGCTGGGCGGAGCCAGAGCCACGGGACCTGAGGTCCACTGAGTGCCAGGCCAGGGCAGCTGGGCTTGGCCAGAGCCCCTGTCTCCCAAGCCCAGGTCCGGTGTGAAGTGGCGGAAGGCGTGAATCCCTCCCCCTTGGCCAGGCTCCCCTGCCCCTGGGCCACAGCCCTTTGTGCCTGGGGCGAGGGCCTTGGTGCAGGTGTCCTGGAGAGCAGGAACCAGCCCTGGACCTGCCTCAGCGTGGCCAGGTCAGGCCAACTCACCCCTACTGTCCGGGGGGGTTGGCACTGGGGGTCACGAGCCACTTTAATGACCTATTCAGGTGCTTGCAGTGAGTCCGACTCTCCTGGGCCTGAGCTGCTGCCGGGAGGAGTTTAACAACCCGCCCTCCCCCTCTGCTGCCCCGGGCCAGCCCCTGCGCTGGGGTGTCCCTGGGCTGGTCACAGGAGGCCAATGCCAGAGATGCCCCAGAGGCCGGGAGCCAAGGTCCTGCCCCGGGAGCCCAGCAGCGGCCACCAAGCAGCCTGTCCCTGACTCGGCACAAGCCCGAGCCCTGAGATGGGCAAGCAGAGGACTGGCCACCCTGCGTGGTTCCAAAGCAAGCAGAGACGCTGGCAGCAGCCAGGGGCCCAAAGCACCCGGCCAAAGGTGGAGGGTCTGTGTCACCCACCGAGTGAGCCTGTCAAATATTCCCATGGGCGGGGGCTGGGCTGGGGACCGGGCTGGGTGATGCTGGGGGCCAGGGCGGGGGCGGGGGCGGGGGCTGGGCTGGGGACCGAGCTGCGGGGGTGGGTGATGCTGGGGGCCAGGGCGAGGGCTGGGCTGGGGACCGGGCTTGGGGGCTGGGTGATGCTGGGGGCAGGGCTGCGGGCTGGGTTGGTGGTTGGGGGCTGGGCTGGGAACCAGGCTGGGGGCTGGGTGATGCTGGGGGCCGCGCTGCGGGCTGGCTTGATGGTTGGGGGCTGGACTGGGGGCCAGGGCGGGGGCTGTGCTGGGGACCGGGCTGGGGGCTGGGTGATGCTGGGGGCCAGGCTGTGGACTGGGTTGGTGGTTGGGGGCTGGGCTGGGGGCTAGGGTGGGGGCTGAGCTGGGCTGGAGACCGGGCTGGGGGCTGGGTCATGCTGGGGTCTGGGGCGGGGGCTGGGTGATGCTGGGGGCCGGGCTGTGGGGACTGGGCTGGGGACCGGGCTGGGGGCTGGGTCATGCTGGGGTCCGGGGCGGGGGCTGGGTGATGCTGGGGGCTGGGCTGTGGGGACTGGGCTGGGGGCCGGGCTGGGGGCTGGGTGGTGCTGGGGGCCGGGCTGGGGGGACTGGGCTGGGGGCCGGGCTGGGGGCTGGGTGGTGCTGGGGGCCGGGCTGCGGGCTGGGTTGGGGGTTGGGGGCTGGACTGGGGGCTGCCGGGGGCTGCCAGAGCCGAAATAAGGTCACTAGCCCCAGGTGCCATCAATCCTGGCACAAAGGGCGCATGACATTTCAAAGGGGCGCTGCTCAGCCGGCCCTGGAAGATGCTGCGCTCGGTGCCGTGAGCAGGGGGTGCTCGTGGCCAGGTCTGGCTCTCCGCACTGTGCTCACGGTCTTACTGGTGCCGGGGGGGGGCTGTTGCGTGTCCCTCGGCCAGGAGGTCGGGGGCTGCTAAGTGCTGGGACGCAAAGCGGGGCCCAGCGTGAAACGTTTGCTCCCCCGCTTGCCAGGAAGCTCCATTCTCTGCCGGTAACAGGCGCAGGCGCTCGCTGCCAGGCCTGACCCACACCCCAATTCCCCGCGGTGCCGGTGCTCCCCCGAGAGCCTGGCCGAGGCGCTCTGCCTGCGTGGGCCCAGCGCGCAGGCCTGGCTCTGCTCCGAGGTGTCCCTGGGGCTGCGTCTCTAGGCCACCCAGGCAGGTCTGGTGCAGGCGTAGCCATCGCTGCCGGAGAACCTCTGCCTTGGGCTCTCGGCATGGAATGGAGGGCAGGGCCTGATCTCTGCCCGCCCCGCGGGGGCCGCAGAGCCGGAGGGGCACAGAGCACCTCCTGTGGCACGGAGCGGGGCTGGCAAAGCAGCAGGGTGCACAGGAGCCCCTGGCCAGCGCCTCTGCCGCAGGGAGGGGCCCTGGAGTATCAGTCGCCTGGCAAAGCCCAGCACACGCTGGCACACGCCCGGCGAGCCGCTGACAGCGATCCTGGGCCCCAGGGCAGCGCAGCCCGGGCCATGCCCCAAGGGGGCACACGCTGCCGCAAGCGGCTGCCCCCGCGGGAGAGCCCTGGGGTCGGGTGAGTAGCTCTTGGGGGGGCCGTGTTTCCCCAGGCCGAGCAGGGCCTCGTACTCAGGTGAGTGCCTGGCAGGGCACTGGCACTCCGGGCACGGCAGCTGGGTCACCCGGCGGCTGGAGCCGGTAAAGACGACCACGTGGCTTGGCCTCTGCTTCCCCTTACCTGTAAGGCTTTGGGGTTCGCACAGGGAGGGGTGAACCCCCCTCCACGCCTTTCACAGGGCCTGACTGACCCCCTGCACTCTGGTGCCCTCTGCCCTCCATGCCTGGCTGGCCCCAGGGTGGACCTAGCCCGGGGCTCCTGAGGGCCCCCTTGTCTCCCTCCCGCCCCGCCATGTGGCTGGCCACAGCTTGGCCCTGCCTGTCCACAGTGCACTGAAAGGCAGCGACCACCTCCAGGCACAGCCGGCCACACGCAGCCCAGCCGCCCCGGCCCCGGCCACCAGCCGCAGCGTGGGCAGCAAGGGGCTTTGTGCAGCAGGGCCAGAGGCTGTGGCCAGCTGGGGCACCCGGGGGGGGGGCAGGGCAGGGGCCTGCAAGGAGCCAGTCAAAGGCCAGACCGGGACCACTCAGCAGCCTGGGGTGGGGGGCGAGGGGTCTAGGAAACGCTGGCTGGGGGGGAAGTGGGGCAGCCGCCCCCCCCCCCACCTCTGAGCACCAGCGCTGGGCTCTGCAAAGGAGAGGGACCCGCAGCCAGGGTCCAGCCAGCCGAATTCTTGCCCTGCAACCTGGGGAACTCCCCGCCGGGGCCACGGGGGAGACCCAGGCTCCATCCGACAGGGCTGGGCGGAGCAGGAGAAGGCCCCCAGGAGAGGCTGTCAGAGGCTGGTCACCAGGCTGCGCAGGGGCGTCGTCGGCTCTGTGGGGCAGAGGCTGGGACCGGGCGCCGGGGGGGGGGTCACGCGGTGGTTCCTTCTGCTTGTCCCTCCCTCCGGCACCAGGCACTGGGCGCGGTCAGGCCCACTCCGGCCCTTCAATGGACTCGTGGCCATTCCCTGCAGCATCGCCGCCCCAGCGCGGGGGCACACGCCAGCTGGGCAGTGCCAAGGGCAGAGGTTTGCTGGGGCGGGGCGGAGCAGGCGGCTGGGACCTGGGAGCTCCGGGATGAGTGTGGAGTCGCTGCCCCTGCCATAGGCACCCAGCCCTGCTACTACCTGGGCCGTGTCGCTGGGGGCTTGGGGGAAAGCAGTGGAATGGGGGCAGGGCGCGGGAGGGGACCGAGCGGAGGCTGGGGAAAGAGGTGGGGTGGAGACAGGGCCTGGGGTGGAGGGGGATTGTCCAGCGCCCTGCACCCCCTAGGGCTGGCCCTGGCCGGGTGTGGGGCAAGGGGCCCTGTGTGCTGGAGCTGTGGGGGCGGGGGTCAGTGTGGGGCACTGGGGTGGGGGCTCTGCCTATAGGGCTGGGGGGGGTAGTCTGACCACTGTGGGTGTGTGCTCCCTGCCCTGGTGCTGGGCTGGGCTGGGCTGCCCCTGGCCGGCCCCTGGCTGCAGGGACTCACCCCCCATCCATGTGCCATTGCCCCATAGGGCCCACGGACACATTTGGTGCTGTGCCCACAAAAGGTTAACCCGGCCCTGGGCCCACCCCCGCCCATGGTGAAGTGGGCTGCTGGCAGCTGCCTGCACCCCCAGGTGCACGCCCCGGCTGTGTGCACGCCAGCCTCCACCCCCGTGCAAGCGTGCGCCACTTCATGTGGCTTGGTGGCCACTGCCCTGCCACAATGGGCAGGGCCATGTGGGGCCACCCGGGACCTGGTGCCAAGCACCCTTGGTCCCAGCCCTGCCAGCAAGCCCTGCTGCTGCTCTCGGCCACACCAAGCTCCCAGAGCCTGTGCCTGCAGCACCAGGGCATGGCACGAGCCCAGCCCCGCGCCGGCCACGCCCCACTGGCTGCTGGCTGGTGCCCAGAGGGTTAAACCTGGCTGGGAAGTTGGGGGCAGGCAGCAGCAGAAACCGCAGGAAAATTCCTTCCAAACAGCGTCATCTCTGTCCCGCTGCAGGGAAGTGGAGGCAGTGGGGAGGGGAGCTGGGCCACGCCTGGGGGAGAGCTGGGGACATGGCCACTCCAGCCCCCGCCCCCTGGGAGCAGCAGTGCCCGGCCGCGGGCACCAGAGACCTGCGCCCCTCCGGTGGGCTGGGCCCGGACTGGGGCTCCGCTGCATTGCAAACCAGCCCCGGGCAGTGCACCAGGCCCACGGAGAACACAGCACAGGGGGCAGCGAGAAGCTGACGGGAACTTGCCCCTTGCCGCCCTGCCAGGGCCAGGCCCAGGCCCAGGCACAGGCGCAGTGGTGGGGAAGTGCCCCGCAGCTACTGGAGTAAAAGTGCAGGGCGCCGGTGGCGTCCTGGCGGTGGAGGCGCCGGTGCCCCTCTGGGAACCCATGCGAGTGAAAGAACCTGCACCTGCAGGCACAGCACTGCCGGGCTCGCCACCCCGAAGCAGAAGCAGCTGCACTTCTGCTCACGTAACTGTGGGGCATGGTTCCCACCAGTGCCTGTCACCCACTCGCCCCCCAGCCTCTGCCGGTGTCACCCACTCGCCCTCCAGCCCCTGCCTGTGCCCATAACACCTGCATTCCTGCCAGCCAGCCCCTGTGCCACTCATGGCACCACAGCCCTGACTTGAGGCAGAGCTGGTGGGAAGGTCTCTGGCCCAGGCTCGGCCTCCTGGACATTACCACCCCTCTTGGGCAGGGCCTGCCCGGCCTCTGCCCTGGCCCTCTGCTCTGATATGTGATGGCCGAGCCGGGCCTGGCACAGAGCTGGTACAGACCCCTGGCCGGCCAGCCGGCTGTCCCTGCGCTGCCCCTGCTGCGGGGGGAACAGGAACAGCCATGACCCGGGGAGGCCCAGTGCCAGCTGCCAAGGCCATGCAGGGAGCGACTGGCAGGGAGCCGCCCGGATACATGCCGCAGAGCCACACTGGCTGGGGGTGGGACAGCCAGTCAGGGGAGGTGGGGCTCCGGCTCCGGCTCCGGCTCCGGCTCCGGCTCCGCTCTAGGCCCTCCCCCAAACCCAGCCCCACCGGGGGGGCCAGTGCCGGGGGTGCGCCCAGGCACTGCAGGATTCGACACCATGACACGACGCTGCCCCTGCCCCTGCAGCCCTCCCCAGACCCGTGGCCTGGAGGGTGACCCCGGGCCACATGCCCAGAGCCTGGTGCAGACCACCCCTGCTCACAGCAGGCGCCCTGCTGCACACCCAGGCACCTCCCAGCCACAGGGCACTTTCCCTGGGTGCCTCCGCCAGCCCTCCACTCTCCTCTGCCCCCCAGCCAGGAGCTAGCCCTGAGCAGTGGCGCTCCAGGGGCCTGGGTGCTGCGCCAGGCCCTGCACTGGCCAGCCCCACATCTGGTCCCCAGGGCTGGCTGCTCTGCACGAGCGCGGGAGCCACCCACCCGGCAGGGGCGCGGCCACGCTCCAGCACGCGGCTCTGACAGTGCCAAGTCCGTTCCGACCTGCCCCAACAGCTCCACTTCCCTCCTGGGCCCCGCCGGCGCTGCGCTGGGTGGAGGGCCGGCCTGGGAGCCAGGCTTGGAGGTGTCTCTGCTCTCACGGTGGCGGTCTCCTGGCGGAGGTAACGCAGAACGCCTTGCCCCCTCCGGGGCAGCACCAGAGACGGGCCTCCCCAGGTAACAGCCTGGCGCCTGCCGTGTTCCACAAGCACAGGGCCAGGCACAGGCAGGATCCGGGCAGTTGTCTCTGGCCAACATGCAGCACCAGAGCCAGGCGCCTCGGCCCCGACCGCGCTTAGCACTGCGTCCGCGGGGCGCCCCGTCCACAGTCTGGCAGGGCCCCCGCCCCCGCGCCAGAGCCAGGGGCTCAGCAGGCTGGTAACCCGGGGGTGAGCCCTGCCTGCCCCACTCCCAACACTGGTAGCCGGCTCCGGCCGTGCACCGCGGGCACAGCCCTGCACTCGGAGCTGGGGACTGGGTGCGTGACGCCTCCTGATGTCTGCCAGCAGAGTGGGTGTTTCGCGCCGTGCCCCCGAGAGACGCTGGCAGCTGGACTGGTGACACAGCGCTGAGGCCGAGGCGGTCATTCGAGGCTTCCGCTGCCGGGTGCCAGCCTGGGTGGGGCTGACCCGGGTTGTGAGGTGGGGCCAGCACCAGCGAGGAACAGCCGCACTCCCAGCGTGCCCCCGAGCCTCCTCCGCACCCCACTCCTGGCCAGACCGTGCAGCTCCACTCCAACCTGCGGCCTGAGCCCCTCCCAGACCCCACAGCCTTGGGCTGCAGCCTGGAGTCCCCTGAACCCCAGGTGTCTCATCCCCGCTGCCCTGAGCCTCCAGAAGAGTTCATCAGGCCAGGAGCAGCTGCATCACGCCAGCGCCCACGTGTGCAGCCAGCGAGCGTACGGTGAAGCTGGCCAGAGGGGCACAAGGCAGCACAGGTCTGGCCCCACTGCAGCCGGTGGCAGAGCTGCAGCCCAGACCGCTGGCTCCAGCCAGGCTGCCCCAGGTCCAGCAGTCCCAGCCTGGGCTTTCTCCAGGGAGGGATGCTGCAGCCGTGTGCTGGGGGCAGCCTCCAAAGGGCTCCTACCCCTCTCCACAGCTTGCTGCTGGGGGGTACCTCCTGCCACCCCGTAGGGCCACCAGGCCCCTCTCACCACCACCTGGGCCGGCCTCCCCGCCAGCCCTGCGCGGTGAGGAGGCTACATGCTGAGCCCAGCAGCTCACCCCTCTCCTGGCATTGGCCTGGCCTCCCTCTGGGGGGGCAACACCAGCACTGCTCTGGCCGCAGCTTGCAGTAGTGCCGCCCCAACCAGCTGCCTGGCTCCACTGTCAGCTCCCCCAGGCCTTGACCGCAGTGTGGAGCAACCCCAGTGGGCTCTGGGCTCCCCCTCTGGGCAATCACACAGCCAGCAGTTTGCAAGAAGGGATTTACTGGCACCAGCCACACCCCCACCATCCCACTGCAAGGCAGGAGCGCCCTATGTTCCGACAGACAGACCGACCATTGTTGTCTGGGGAGCGCTGCTTTGGCTCCCGCGGAAATGTGCCTTGAACAGGATGAATGGCCCAGCCTGGCACTGTCCCATGCATGGGAGGTTGCAGCCCCGCAGGCCTCCATCCGCAGCAGCCTCAGTTAAGTGGCTGCTGCTACTGCTGAGAGCAGCCCCCACAAAAGCACCTGTGACACTGCTGCTGGCTGCAGAGCACACGGCCCCGGCTCCGGGCAGGTTGAAAGCAAGCAGGGCACCAGACACAGATGTAGCACAAACCCACAGGCGCTGCGAGAGCCCGACTGTGGCGCCAGACAGGCTCTTGAGCACTGTGCGCTCTCCTGACCCCGCTGAGCCGCCCATTGTGACAAGTGTGTCCAGGGCCTTACGCCAAGAACAACAGCACCAGTCAGGTACTCGGAGGCTCAGAAACCCAGTCACTTCCCCCATGTCATTTGCACTTTAGAACGAATCCAAAGGCAAGTCCTGTGATAAAGTATTGCCAGTTCAGGGACAGGAAATGAAGGCAGAGTTATCTTCAAGGTTACCGGGATACACACGCTGTCAGCAAGTTCCAGCAGTGCCTTAGGGCAGCGGTTCTCCGTGCGCTGACGGTGGGGAGCTCCCTGACACAGGGTAGGAAGGCAGCAGGCTGGGCCCTGCTGTCAGAAACTTTGCTTTAGCGCGCGCCCTAGCTAAGCCGGCGGGGATCCCCTGCGTATGCTCAGAAACCTGCCCCGAGGCCAAGCAGCATCCAGTTCCTTCGTGTTAGGGGCTCTAGTCCCCTCCCGCCCGTACTCGGAGCTGGGAAGTCAGCTGAGGGGAGGGGAGCATTTGCGTGACTCATCTTGGGGAAAGAAAACAGCCAGCAGCTCTCCCCTGCTGGGCAGGATGTGACCCCTGCTCTGGGGGTCGGCCCTTCCCTCTGCTTGTGTCGCCTGTCTGCCGAGGTTCGCACTCACAGGGGCTCACAAGGCGCCCGCTCACCTGCTCCCCCGGGGTCACTGAATACACCCTTTCCACTCTACCAGCAGTTGTGGCCCTCCCCGCACCCCGCTGAGCCAGCCGCACCCCAGCTACGGACCCCTCGGAGTCCCACTGAGATGGGGAATTGTTATGGAGCCGGCCCCAGGCAGCACAGGTGTGTCCCCACTCCTGCTCCCCCGGCAGCAGGACCTGGGCCCTGGGCAGCCAGCTGCAGAGCCGGCTCTGGCCCATTATTGGCAGCTCACGTGGAGTTGTGACCATCAAGAGAGGAGAAATCATTCATGTTCACAGCTCCATATTAACTGCTGATAATGGGCCACATCCTCCATGACTGAACTGACCTCGTCAGCTCTGGCCCTCCCCTGGACTGAGACTCCCTCTTTAAACTCCTCTGGAACCCCCCACTCATGCATCTGATGAAGTGGGTCTTTGCCCACGAAAGCTCATGCTCCAAAATAGCTGTTAGGCTACAGGCTGCCACAAGACTCCTTGTTGTTCCCTAAGATACAGACTAACCCAGCTACCGCTCTGATGCCTGTTACTGTGGGTTATGATTGGTTAGTAAAATTATACTAAAATAATTGGTCAAAGTAGAGCCAAGGAGGACTCAAGTTTCACTACTCACATTGGGGTCCAAGAAGGAAAAAGAGGGAAGAACAGAACATCAAGCAGGGAAGAAGGAAGAAGGAAGAAGGAAGACCTTAAGGACGAGTCACCCCCAAGACCCTGAGATGCAGCAACCAGTGTCCAGAGGGTGACTGTCCCAGCCGGGGAAGGCTCCTGCCTTCTCAGGATTGGCGAGCATGACACTGGGTGCTTAGCGTGTATTCTGCTTTCTCGGTAACTCTCAATAAATCAAGAATAAGGATATTACTGTGTGAGGCTTTTTCAGTGGCGCAGGTCCCGCAGGGAATTACGCCCTGAGCCCTAGGGGGAGTTGAAATGAACAGGGTCACGCCCTGAGCCATACGGAGGGGGTAAGGCTGTGTGTGTCCCTGAGTGTGGAAGGGCTAAAAAGTTTGTGTGGGTAACATCATCCATAGGCAGAGGTGACTTTCATTCTGCAGGGAGAACAGAAGGTTTATTAGGCACCAGGGACATAAAGTAGAACAGACTTCTACACATATCTCAGAGCTGGAAGGGACCTCAAGGCATCATCAAGTCCAGGGCCCTGCCCTCTTGAGAGGACCAAGTACCATCCCTGACCTTTTTTTAATCTATTCGCCCCAGACCCCTAAATGGGCTCTTCAGGGTTTGAGCTCACATGCCCAGGTTTAGTAGGCCAAGGGTCTAACCACTGAGCTCCCCTGCCCCACAGCAGAGAACAGCCTTGGCATCACAGAAACCAGGAGCCATTAGTACAGTCCCTCTTGGGGAGAGGGGCCCAGGAGGGTCTGTGAGCTGGGGCACTGGCCCCCCTTCCTCCCTCTGCAGCCAGACCAGACTGCCCCATTCAAAGTCCAGTTCCAATTCAAACCAGCCAGGCCTCTCCTTCTGCCTCTGTCCTGTCTCCTGGGGAAGAAAGGGGTCACCTGGTTTCCTAGGTTGCAAAGGACAGGGAGCCCCATTGCCTTTGTGTGAGACCTCGTCACACCAGAACTCCCATCCCTAATTATGCACAGATGCTAGGCCTAGGGAAACTGAGGCACTCACCTTGTGTTACCACAGGACAGTAGGAAGCCCTAACCAGGGGAGTAATACCTTCACGCCGCCCATTTCAGCACAGGCTGCTATCTTAGAAGTCTTTGGAATATATCCCATGTTATGACAGGTCATCGGTCCTTCTGGGTTGGGCGCAGTTCATAGCAGAGATGCTGTCACATGGGTAGATTTTTCTATTGGGTCTGGAAGCCATTTTCTGTGCCCAGTGTATCTATTGCCCCAAGCATTGTGCTGGGGGCCGTGGGAGGTGTCCAGTGAATGCTGAGGCAGCCCTGAATCTGAGTGCGCTACTCACATGCCTGTATCGAGCTGGTGGGTGGGGTTACGGATTTTACCACCGTCACTGTGGCAGAAAACATTTCAGTGCCAAGCTTCACAACAGCAGGTGTGAACTCAGCCCAGCCAGGACATTGCGCTCAGAAACAGGCGCTCCCACATCAAATCCTCTTCCCAGATGCGTGGGACTTGTCAATGGGATGCAGCCCAAGGCATCATCCCACCTGCCATGGCGTGTGCTGGCAAAACCAGTGACCAATGGCATTTTGCCACAGCCTCTCACCTGGGTCAGGTGACTTTTGATCTGTAAGGGCCTGATGGGAAGAAGAAAGGGCTTGGTCCCTGAACACAGAAAGAACCATGATGTGGGCATAGCAGCGTCCATCTGGGACTGGATCTTACTTTTTTGTTCTGGTGCCTGACTCCAAGGGTCCTGTCCCAGCGTGTGGATTCCAACAGGCCAGATCTACAGTTTTCCAGTAACTGAAACCATGTAACCTGAAATGGACTTTCAGAGACTTTCAAGAATCAGCAGGTAACATCTCTGGCCGTGTCAATAGCTGCAACAGACATATGTGAAGTATCACTTGAACAGTCCCTCTCTCTAGCCCTGCTCTTTCTTCTGGTTAATAAACCTTTAGATATTTAGATCTGAAGGGTTGGTGAGCGTGGTGTTTTGGGTAAGTCTAGGTACATATTGACCGGGGGCTGTGGCAGGACCCTTTGGGTCCTGGGAGAATCTGTGTGGAGTTGGTGAAACAAGTTTTAAGAACCTCTCACCTGAAGTTGGGGGTTGTTGCTCTGGGCTGGTAGAGCTGCTGGGAAGTCTGTGGGTTTCTTTGTGTGGCTTCTGGCTGGCCCATGGGGCTGGCAGAGGTGCTGTGGTGGCTGGTTGGATTTACCTTAGTGAGAAGGAAATCCCAGTCTGGGGCTGTAAGTAGCCTGGATTTTAAGCAAGGTTGCCCTGTATTGATTTCTCTGGCTGTACCCAGAAACCCCGTCCTATCACAGATGCTCCTAAAGTAATGAGCTGGAGTGAAGATGAAGGTGGAGGAATTCTTCACACCCCTGCCCACGTGGAGGGAATTGCATTATTCTCCCTGGGTGGAAACGTGTCCCAGACAGAGCCGGTCCCATGAGCAGGTCGCTGGTCCAAGCCCTTTGTGGGCAACCAGCCGTGGCCTCTGGCTGCTGGGTCACACACAGGTTGCCAGAGCAGCTCCTGGGGTGTGGAATCTGATACGGCCCTTTGTGCGCCGAGCTCGGCCTCACTTGACAGGGACCCTGGCGCCGTAGGTGCCCCTGCTCCTCTTGAGGTTTGCCAGAGTATTGGCCCAGAGCCAAAACTAATAACTCCACATATAAAAATGAGACAAACACCTGAGCTGTATAAATAGACGCAGCGACTCACCAGCTCCCAAGACCTACCTCTCCTAGCGCACTTGGCGCAAACCTAGGACAGGCGTTGTAACAGCGTTTTGTCCATTCATCTGAAAGCCCAATAACATCACAGCACCAATGCTCAACTGATGCATGGGGGGTGACAGTAACATCCCTGAATGCGTCGCTGGGCCTTCCCATGCTTGGTTTTTTCTTGCTATAAGTTCTAATCCAATATTAGAAATATGAGTATGTAACTGGAATGAAAACCATGTTTGCCTAAAACAGACTTCACCACTGCAGTAACAAAAGCAGTGTGTCCATTTACAAAGCTCAGGTAACACTTGCTGAGAACAATAGTGGATTGAATTTGCTTTTGAAGCACAGTTCCTCCCTGCGCTAGGTGATTTTGTAAGAGCTAAACAAAGTAGTTAACTTATCCATACAGGCTCTGGCAAATGTTTGGAATCCAAACAATCCAAGCAAATCAACGTGCACATTTATTTTTCCCTGAGTGTAGAAATCTTTGCATTTAGCCATGCAAGCAAAATGGCGGCATGCCTTGATTTCCCTTTTCATACCAAGTTCTAAGACAAGTTACAGGCCCCAACCGTGAAATTTTAGAATCCTGAATCATTCAATACGCAATCAGTCTGGGCTTATGTATCACTCTTGGCATGTTCCACATGATTCGAGAAAGATCTTGCACCTTGTACTTTTTTACAGTGTTTGGTGTCAGCAGCACATTAATTACAAAAGTTAACATCAGCAATAAGAAGAAACCCATTGCAAGTGTATGTTTACAGTTCTTCTCAAGCCACAGATATGACTCGATGCCTTTGGGGTCCTGGCATTTCAAGGTCAGCTCGTGGCTTCCCTGTGCTAAGCCAAGTTTTCTCCTCCCCGCTTGCCCTGTGGGCTCAAATCCTGGTCTCCCTTGCTGGCTGGGTGTGCCCCCTCTGCTAGCAATGGCCTTGGTACTACTAACCGTCATGGACTCTTTCTGCCCCAGTCAAGTCATTGTCATCAACACAGACACTAATCTGTTCATCAGTTCTCAGCTCTCTGACTGTCCCCCTTTCCAGAGTTGGTCTCTGCCTCAAGAAGGCAGGGTCCATGTTCACTGGCCTCCTAGAGACACAGGTCTGTTGTCCTTCCATCACCAGCATCTGCTTCCAAAGGGATCAGAGCTTGAGTGCACTAAAAGATGACAAGTGTCCACAGTGTCTGGAGTTGGGCGTTTACCTCCCACGCCCTGCACCCAGGAGAGGTGAACCGCCTCCTCAGCTCTGCAGCCTCCCTTTGGACCTGGAACGCTGCCTGTCCACAGCCAGAGCCAGCACAGAAACGTTCCTGTTCCAACAATGCTGCCTTCCCAGCAGGCTGGTCGAACACGGCCTCTCGGGCATCAGGTCCCTGGCAGCCTCCCCTTCATTTCAAACAACATTCAGTCCATCTGACACCTCCTCAGACCCATCCACCCTAATCTAAACCAAGTCAGCGGAGTCACTTTTCACAGAAAAATCCTGGCCGTTAGCAACCGACCCAAGTCTCTCAACAGATAAACTGCTGCCTTCTCCAGAGAGGCATCTCTCCTGACCTCCCAGAATCACTTCACTCCCGCTCCTTCAGCCACAACCAACTGCTTGCAAAAACTACCCCGAGAGCTCTCTTCCTCGGGGGCTGTAAGCATCCTCAGCAGCACAGGCTGAGAGGCACCTTCTGCAGACACAGAACTCGAAAGAAGCTCTTCCTCCCCAGGCGTGCTGCCCCTGCTCAGCACAGACAATCAGAGACACTCTCTCCTTTGTCCCTGGTTTCAGGCACACCTGGAAAAGGCGACAGCTTCTTTCACAGACAACCTGCCACTCCCAGCAGAGAAGCTGCCAGGCTCCACAAGCAGTGGCTGATTGCACTGAGCTCCCTTAAACCAGTTGTCACCTTAGTCTCAGAGCAGGAGCTGTGTTACTCTGTATCTTCACAAAATAAAAGCGCTGTCCTGCAGCACCTTACAGACTTCTGTCTCACTTGTCAGTTATTAGGGTTCTCCGGGTCTGAAGAAGCAGGTGTGTCCCAGGAAAGCTCATCACCTCACAAACGTACGGTTAGTCTTCTGAGGTGCTACCGGACTGCTGGTGTGTTTTGTCACCTTGTTCAGGTTCACTCTCACAAACTTCACTAGCCAAAAATCAACCACTACCAGAAGCTTTACCCTTTTCCTAACTCAGGGCTTCAACCTGACCTCCAGCTTCAACCCACCCCAGAGAAACATTTTCCTGGTCAGCGACTTCTCCCTGTGCTTGATCTAATTCCAGATTCCCTTCTGAAACATCGGCCCAACAGTCAGAACTCTCAGTCACAGGCGCTCTGCTCTTCTGCACAGACAGGCAGCTCTCTTCCCACACGCACATCCAGAGCAACCCTCCCTTTGGTCACCGTGAACTGGTTAGACCCAGACAAGCGCTCCGCATCATACCCCCCTCCCCCTCTCGCCCCTTCACAAACTTCCCTGTTAGTTACAGGTAGAACTGAAGAGCTACATTCATGCTCGTTTTGGGGCTGGGTTATGGCATAAAACTGATCAAACACATCTGCCATGTCATAATCAAACCCCACAGTCAGCAGGTAGAACAGAGCAGACTTGTCAGCACAGAAACCAAAAGCAGACAGTACCATCCATCTTGGTGAGAGGGACCCAGAGGGGTCCCCAGGCCGGGCCCTGTCCCTGCTTCTGCCCTCTCCAGCCAGACCAGACTGCCCGCTTCTCCAACTGCTCAGGTCCCATTCAACCCAGCCAGGCCCCTCCTCCTGCCTTTCCTGTTTCCTGGGGAAGAAAGGGGTCACCTGGTTTCCTAGGTTACAAAGGCTATGCAGCCCCATTGCCTTTGTGTGAGAAGTCATCACAGTGAATTTCCCATCACCAACCATGTACTAGTGCTGTGCCCAGGGAAACTGAGGCACCCACCTTGTTACTACATGACCATAGGAAACACAGGCAGCCTAACTAGAGGAATAAAACCCTCACACAGACCACGTCATTACAGGTTGCTATCTTAAAATCTCTGCACTATATCCTATGTTATGACTAATTATCAGTCCTTCCAGGTCAGTTCATAGCAAAGATGCTCCTGAAGTGATACCCTGGCCCATGTGGAAGGAAATCCCCCCCCAGCTTAGTGTCACCCGCAAACTTGCTGAGGGTGCAATCCATCCCCTCATTCAGGTCATTAATAAAGCCGTTGAACAGCACTGGCCCCAGAACTGAGCCGTGGCGCATCCCGCTCGAAACTGACTGCCAATCAGACACTGAGCCATTGACCACTACCTGTTGGGCCTGTCCATCAAGCCAGTTTTCTCCCCATCTTACAATCCATGGACCCAATCCATACTCCTTAACTTGAGGGCAGGAATGTTGTGGGAGACTGTATCAAAAGCTTTGCTGAAGTCAAGGTATGTCACATCCACTGACTTCCCCCTGTCCGCAGAGCCTGTTATCTCGTCATAGAAGCTAATCAGGTTGGTCAGGCAGGACTTGCCGTTGGTAAATCCACATTGACTATTCCTGATCAATTTCCTCCCTTCCAAGTGCTTCAGATTCCTTGAACATCCCCTCCATGATTTTCCCAAAGACTGAGGTAAGGCTGTCCTTTTTGCGCAATCGGCCATTGCTTTGGCTGGGTTACAGCCTCACATACCAGCTCTTCAGAGGCTGATTGAACGCTGATACAGCCCTTTGTGTGCCAAGCTCGGCCTCGCCTGACAAGCACTCTTGCATGGCAGGTGCTATACCTCCTGTTGAGTTTCCCAGAAACCCAAATTTCACACACCAGCCAGAGCCAGCACTCGTAAAGCCACGTATGAAATGACACACACATTTTGAACAGATCAGTGAATCACCAGCTCCCAGCAGACACCTCCCTTAGCGCACTTGGCACATGAGTTGGTGCAAACCTAGGACGGGGGTGTAACAATGCAGTAACATCCCGGGGGAGCTGACAGCCTGGCCCTGCTGCCGGGGGCTGACAGCAGGCAGAGGGTGTAAATCCCAGAAGCTGTGACCTCTCTGACTTGCTCGTAGCCATACCTGCGGCAAGGTGTGACCCCCGCCGTGGTGCTCCAGTATGGCCCTGCCCTGCTGGCAGCAGGAGGGTTTGGCCTCTTCTCCCACCACCAGCGTGAAAGGCAGGCAGCGTTGTGCTCTCGGAGAGCCGGGTGCAGACCGCACTGGGGGCTGTGCTGCCACCGTCTCGCTGCAAGTGGGCTGGCTTGGAGCCAGCACACTGAGCACAGCAGAGATCCAAGGGGGCTGTTCACTGCTGGAAGCAGCTGGGAGACACTTGTGCAGAGTCATGGCTCCTTCCTGCCTCTGGCCTATCTCCCCAGGCAGGGAGCTGGACCTTGCTACAGCTGCTCTCAGTCCTGGGCAGCGGCAGCGGCCTGTGGTACTGCCTTACAGGGGGTATGAGGGGTTTGGTCACTGAGTTCCCTTGAGACGGTCCCTTGATGAGCTGAAATACCACTGAGCCCACCCACCTGCCTTGGGGAGTGCCCCATCTCCCTTTTCTGCTCGGCCAGATGCCCCATCTCCTCCAGCAACAGCACTGAGCCGGAGCCACAGCAAAGCAACAGACCAGGCCACCAGCTCAGCTCTGGGAAAGCTCTGTCACAAGGGCTTGACGCAGCTCCCTGGTGCACAGCCCCACTGGGACCAGAACCTCAGACTTATCCGTCTCACTCCATCCAAAGCTTTATGCAGAGTCGGCTCACAAACCCTTTGCCCCTTTTATCAAGGAAAGAGAGAGGCACAGCTCTTGCATCTCCCCGTCCCTGCCTCTAGCAACAATTACTCACAGTGGGTTTATTCATAACAAGAGTGATTTTGTAAAGTACAAAAATAGGATTTAGGTGGTTGCAGCGATGGCAGACAGACCAAAGGAATGTACTATGCCAAACAAAACATGCCAGCTATGCCTAATACTCAGAGACACACTCCACGTGATTTCTCTCCCGCACCCTCTTCTGTCGCAAGCTCGGCAGCCTCTCAGCTGGAGCCTGGATCCTTCTTCTGTTCACCCTTAGGCGTACCTACAGTCACCTTGGTTGGGAAGCAGGCATACCTGGGGGTCCAGCAGCAGCCACAGTTGCTTGGTTTCCACCTTTACACTGATTTTGCCAAAGGCAGGAATCCCTTGTGTTTGGTTTTTACTTTTCATACACCCAGTGGAAAAGACCGGTGGCTGTAGCCTGCATCAATAGCTGTAACTGATGTATGTAACGTACCACTTTACCTGTTCTTTCTTCCTTTTTAATAGCCCTTCAGCTGTTAGATTCTAAAGGCCTGGCCCAGCGTGCTTTTGGGGTCAGATCTCAGTATATACTGACCTGGGACTGTGGCTGGAGCCTTTGGAGCCCAGGAGAACCTGTGCAGAGTTGGTGAAATAGGTTTAATAACCTCTCACCTGAGTAACAGAGGCTGCTGGTTCGGGCATTAGGAGCAGGTGGAGACTCTGTGGGTTTGCTTGTGTGGTGTCTGGCTGGCCAGTGTGGCTGGCAGAGATACACTTGTGGCTGGCTGGATTTGCCTTGTTAGAATCATAGAACACGGGAATGAGAAGGGACCTTGAGAGGTGATTGAATCCAGTCCCCTGCCCCCATGGCAGAACCATGTACCGTCTAGGATTGGTGAGTGTGTTTCTTGGGTAAGATCCACGTATATATTGAGCTGGGGCTGGGGCTGGGGCTGGGGCTAGGTCCCTCGGGGTTTGGAAGAATCTGTGCAGTGTTGGGTAAAACAGGTTTAATAACTGCTCACCTTAATTTGGGGGTTGTTGGAGCTGTAGCAGCTGGGAAGTCTGTGGGTTTGCTTGTGTGGCTTCTGGCTGGCCAGTGGGGCTGGCAGAGGTGCTGTGATGGCTGGTTGGATTTGTCTTAGTGAAAAGGAAATCCCAGCCTGGGGCTGTAAGTAGCCTGGATTTTAAGCAAAGTTACCCTGGAATGATTTCTCTGGCTGTGCCCAGAAACCCCGTCCGATAATAGACAGTCGCTTCCCACTCTCTATGCATGAAGCTGATTGTTCCTTCCCAAGTGGAGCACTTTGCATTTGTCCTTATTAACCTTCATCCTGTTTACCTCAGATCATTGCTCCAGTTTGTCCAGATCATTTCGAATTCTGACCCTATCCTCCAAAGCAGCTGTAACCCCGCCCAGCTTGGTATCATCTGCAAACTTAATAAGCGAACTCTCTATGCCAAAAGCTAAATCGTTGATGATGATATTGAATAGAACCTGTCCCATAACAGACCCTGCAGATCCCCACTCGTTATGCTCTTTCAGAGTGACTGCGAACCATTGATAACTACTCTCTGAGAATGGTTACCAGCCAGTTATGCGCCAACCTTATAGTAGCCCCACCTAAGTTGTATTTGCCTAGTTTATTGATAAGAAGATCATGCAAAGCCGTATCAAATGCCTTACTGAAGTCTAGGTATACCACTTCCAGCGCCTCTCTCTTATCCACAAGACCTTTTATCCTGTCAAAGAAAGCCATCAGACTGGTCTGGCGTGATCTGCTCTTCACAAACCCATGCTGGCTGTTACCTAGCACCTTTTTTTCTTCTGAAATAAAAAACTGTCATCCATACAGTCCAAGAACTTTGTGGATAGTGTGTGCCTCGCTGTGTTAGTTTCCCAGCATACGTCTGGATAGCTGAAGTCCCCCATCACCACCAAATCCTGTGCTTTGGATGATTTTGTTAGTTGCTTAGAAAAGCCTCAACCACCTCTTCTACCTGGGTAGATGGGCTGTAGCAGACCCCTATCACAACATCACCCTTGTTTTTTACCCCTTTTAACCTAACCCAGACTCCCAACGTGCCTGTCTCCCGCATCCATCTCCACCTCCGTCCAGGTGTGCACATTTTTAATATATAAGGCCACACCTCCTCCGTTTCCCCTGCCTGTCCTCCCCGTATAAGCTGCACTCTTCCATGCCAACATTCCAGTCGTATCTTATCCCACCACGTCTCTGTGAGAAGGAAATCACAGTCTGGGCTGTATGGGGCGCAGTTTTAAGCAATCTGCCCTGGACTGGTTCTCTCACCTGTGCCCAGAAATCCCCTAAATATTACACCCCCAGTCGAGGGCTGCAAGTCACCCTATTTTGAGCAATTTGCCCTGGTTTGGCCCTCCAGCAGCACCTGAAAACCCGCCAGTGGCCCCCCACACACACAAAATGGCACAGCAGCAGCACTCGTCCATTGTTGGTTTTACTCACTATCTGCCGGTGCTTTTACCAAAAATAGCCCTACCAACAGACTGAGGTGAGTCTTGTCCCAGCCCACATGGGAGACAGGCTGCCCAGCTGAGCCACCCTTGCCCAGATTGAGGGAGGGTTTACAACCCTGGGTTTATTTCTGTGAAACTGGAGCTCTGTCATGTAATCATTATATTGCTTTATGGGCTCCCAAAGGTTGGCGGACCCAGTAAACAAGCCAGCAGCCTGGCTGCTGAGGAGGCTAAGAAACTGACCTGCTAGCTGGCTGCACTTTGCTGAGACAGCTGAAGGGTGCTGGTGCCCCAGTACTCCCACACTCACCATGCCAGGCTGGGGCGGTGCTGGGCACAGCCCTCCCAAAGCACTGCGCCACTGGCGTCTTTCGCACCGGCGCAATCTCCTCCCCAGCCATGCTGGGACGGGCACTGGGTGAACCCCTGCTGCCCAGCACAGAGCACCAGGCTGGCACGGGCAATGCCCAGCAGCAGGTGGAGCTGTGGACCTGGGCCGGAAGAGCTGCCAAGCCAGGCAGGCAGCAGGAGGCCAGGCACATGCAGCCCCTCACCTAGACAAAGTCTTATCCCTAGTGGCTTCACTGAGCTCCCCAGACACATGCAAGGAGGTAGATAACCGGCCGCTCGCCCCTTCCCCTCCCAGCACGCGCCAGCTCGGAGCACAGGGACATGGCTAACAGCTCACCCTGCCTGAAACCTTGGCCACGCAGCCCCACCCGCGCCCATCACTGGCAGCTCACTGCGTGCGCTTGGTAAGCCCTGCGCAGCTCTCGTGCACCTCTGGCTCATTCCGGCCCGAGCTCCTCGGTGTAGCCAGCCCGGGGGTGCAGGGCGTAGCCTGGCCCGGCAGCGTTCCCACAGGACTAGACGACAGGGCTGTGAGGCTGTGCGGGAGGTCTCCTGCCGTCCCTTCCGCTGCTGCTTTGCTGCCTGGCTCACGGCTGCTCCGCACTGCTGGTCTGGCCCTCCTCTGCACAGCGCCCCAGGCTGCAGCTAGCATGGCCTCCGTCCTGCATGGCTGCTTGGAAGGCTGGGGGAGCTTCACTGGAGGCTGCTTTTTACCCTCTGGGGTCTCTTTCCACATGGCACTTGGGGGTCTCCTCCCCCAGAGGCATCCAGGAGAGCTGCAGCTGCGGGCAGGGCCCTGCGTCAGTGGCAGGGCAGGGCTCTGAGCTGTCCCATGTGTGGGGCCAGCCGGCTCTTCCTCACGTGGCCAGGGAACTGCCCACACGTGGGGCTGGCAAGAACTTGCCCAAGATCAGATTGGCAGGGACCTTGAGTGATTTCCGCTTCGCCTGCAGCAGGTGAGCGGCATGCCTGCCAGCGCTGCCCGGGCCGGGCTCCCTGAACGTTTCCTGGGGCAGCTCGGTGGGGCAGCATGTCCCCACCCAGTCTCTGCGGGCTGACCAGGGTGCTGAGCTGGAGTGTGGAAAGCTTGTGACGTACCAGAGCTCAAACCACATGCTCTGGGTTCCCCCGACCCTGCCCCTAGCACTGAGCCGGTGATGCAGAAAAGGGGCCAGGCCTAGGGCCCGAGGGAAGGTAAGCCTCCGGGCAGGCCTGCAGGAGGGTCCAAAATGTAGCACTCCCCTGGCGGGATTCAGCCCTTCCAAGGGGAGGGAGCCACACAGCAACTCCCAACTCAGCTCCAGCTCTCCAGAAGGGTTCCATGGGGCCAGAAGAACACCAGGTGCGCTGTGATTGGCCTGTGATACGAACATGCAAAATCATTGGTGCAACCACTCGACTAGGTTTGGGCCAAATTGTGTGCAGTGGGCCGAGGGAGATGTCTATGGAAAGCTGGTGATTCGCCGATTGTGCTTCTACTGAGGTAACAGTTTTGTATCTGACATTAGGACCATTGGCGCTGGACGTGCATTTCAAACGTTCGCTTCTGGAAGAGCAGAACAGGAGGCTTGGCAAACTATAGCGAAAGGCTCCTAGTTGAGTCAATCAGTACTTGACAGACAAACGGCTCTAGCAGGTGCCAATCCACATGAGGACCTTCGCTGTGAAGGCTCAGACCAGCGGCTAAGCCACGGCTGCCAGAAGGACGGACTCCTGGGACACGTTCCATCTTGGGCAGCCTTTCACGCAGAACACCACTAGAAGCCCCTCCACCTGGGCAAGGACATGCAGAGGGCCCTGGGGGGTTCCTCCACAGGTCTTCATTCCAGCTCATCCCATCAGGACCATCTGTGCTATGAACTTGGGCCTGGAAGGAATGACGGCTCACCCTAACAAGGTTGTACTTCAAAGACTTCTAAGCTAACAGCCTGTGCCATCTGCTGCAGCCTGTATCAAGCACTTTGTGATAGATGCATGTAATTTGAGTGCTTTACAAATTTCTACTCTCGCCCGCTTCTCCCCTTCTGTCACCAGCCCTTGGGAAGCTGGATTCAAAAGGATGGGCCCAGCGTGCAAGGTGGGGGCCGATGGGAGGTGCTCGCTGAGTGGGGCCGGGGCCAGGGCTGCTCCTTTGGGGCGGGAGGAACCTGGGTGGATTCGCTGTGATGGGTTCCAGCACCTCTCCCCTGTGCGAGGAGGGGCTGGGCTGTGGCCCAGGGGAAACCGGAGTGTCGGGGGAAATTGCTGGTGGGACTCCTGCCAGGCGTGTGGCGACAGAAGGGCTCACATGACGGCTGCGCAGCCTTGCAACGGAAGGCCCCCAGTAGCCCTGTTCTAAGCAATTTGCCTGGATGTGGCCCTCTCAGTGGTGCCGCAGAAACCTCCGCTATGGCAGCTGGAGCCAGGAGGAGCCACGTGCCGAGACAGGAACGCAGCAGAAGGCCGGTGGAAGGTGGGGCTGCGCACCAGGCCCTGTCGGAGCCACGGGGGCAGTCGACCCCACCCTTACCTCCTGTATCCGACAGCTCAGCTCCAGCTCAGAGACCCTCCCAGAGCACTTTTCAGCATCCCAGGGCTTGGACGAGAGCACAGTTGAGACCTGCCCTGCACACAACAACTGTGCTGGAGAAGCAGCACCAGCTGAGTCTCACGGGCAGCAATGGCAGGGGCGCCGGCATGGCCAGGCCTCACAGGCAGAGGAACAGGTGGAGCACAGGAACTGAGCCACCAGCAGAGCTGCCAGGAGAGCCAGCCAGGAGCTGGTACCGCCAGGCCTCACAGGCGAAGACGCTGCCGGGGCACAAGTACAAGCTCACAGGGGAGTGACAGCCGGGGTGCTGGTACCGCCAGGCTTCACAGGCAGATGCCAGTGGGGGCTCTTTCGGGCGAGGTTTACCAGGTGACCACTGACACCCCTCACGGGGAGAACCAGCACTGCTCTGGGACTGGTTTGGTGCCACAGTGTGGGCTTGGGCTGAGCAGCTACCTCTCTCAGCATTTCACCTGGGATTGAGCCCCTCCATAGTGTGCCCCCACGAGCAGGGGGCTGCCCCTAAACCAGACCGGTCTCTGGGGCACCAGCTGGGCAGCCAGCTTCGGGGCTGAGTACTGTCCCAGGAACACCCATGCTGACCTGAGACAGTGTGTCCGGGGCAGCCCATTGGCACAGGGCCACGTGGCAGGCTGCCCTCAAAAGAGCTGCGCACAGCTCTGAGCAGGGGCACCCTGGGCCGAGCCCCCCACCGAGCAGGCACAACATGGGGACGTGGGGGCAGCCCCAGGGCAGGAAAGGTGCCCCTGCCTGGCCAGCCCCAGCAGAGGGGAGCGGAGTGGTCTGGGCCCAGGCTCTGGTCAGAGGCAGGCAGGAAGCTTGCCTTAGCCCCACTACGCAGGGGACCACTGGGCCCTTTCAAATCACCTGGGCCACGGGGCAGCTGCCCCCTTCCTAGCCCCCACTGGCAGCAACAGATCCAGGGGCCACCGTCACTGGGCAGAGCACTGCCAAGCACCCCACCAAAGCTGTGAGGACCAGAGGCGCGGCAGAGACAGCTCAGACTCTGGCACCAGTACCAAGCCCCAAAGCGGTGCAGCAAGCTGGGTGATGGGCCCGGAGGGACCTTTCCTGGAGCCCTGGGAGGAAAACCCAGGCTGAAAGCAGCTGCCCAGTGCAAGAGGACTCCTCCCCTCTGCTGTGGGAGATGGGCCCAGAGCCCCAAAGCGCTAGTGGGACACTTGCTGAGGGGCCTTGGAGCAGGACCACAGTGGGACACAGGCTGGCACCAGCCCCTCCCACTGCCCAGGCGTTACTGCACAGTAACTGCACGCTCCAGGGGAACTGCTGAGGCTTCCTGGCAGGACACCACAGCCCAACTGCCGCCTTCCACCACAGGAGAGCTCGTCTTGAGCAAGGTCTGTGGCAACCTCCTTCTACCGTTTCCACCCGCTGACCATCACCCACCGGCAGAGTAACTCCCACAAGCCTGCACCGCCATCAGCCACTGTCAGAGTAACTCCCGCACTGCCTAGGCCACTGTCAGCATAACTCCTACGCTCCCACACTGCCATAGGCCACTGTCAGAGTAACTCCCACACTGCCCTCAGCCACCGTTAGCATAACTCCCGCGTTCCCACACTGCCATAGGCCACTGTCAGAGTAACTCCCACACTGCCCTCAGCCACTGTCAGCATAACTCCTGCGCTCCCACACTGCCATAGGCCACTGTCAGCATAACTCCTGCGCTCCCGCACTGCCATAGGCCACTGTCAGAGCAACTCCCACACTGCCCTCAGCCACTCTTAGCATAACTCCCACACCACCACCAGCCACTGTCAGAGTAACTCCCACACTGCCCTCAGCTGCCGTTAGCATAACTCCCGCAGTGCCATAGGCCACTGTTAGCATAATTCCCGTGCTCCCGCACTGCCATAGGCCACTGTCAGAGTAACTCCCACACTGCCCTCAGCCACCGTTAGCATAACTCCCGCGTTCCCACACTGCCATAGGCCACTGTCAGAGTAACTCCCACACTGCCCTCAGACACTGTCAGCATAACTCCTGCACTCCCACACTGCCAGAGGCCACTGTCAGAGTAACTCCCACACTGCCCTCAGACACTGTCAGCATAACTCCTGCGCTCCCACACTGCCATAGGCCACTGTCAGCATAACTCCCGCGCTCCCGCACCACCATCAGCCACTATCAGAGTAACTCCCACACTGCCCTCAGCCACTCTTAGCATAACTCCCGCACTCCCGCACCACCACCAGCCACTGTCAGAGTAACTCCCACACTGCCCTCAGCCACCGTTAGAATAACTCCTGCACTGCCATAGGCCACTGTCAGCATAACTCCCATGCTCCCGCACTGCCATAGGCCACTGTCAGAGTAACTCCCACACTGCCCTCAGCCACCATTAGCATAACTCCCGTGTTCCCACACTGCCATAGGCCACTGTCAGCATAACTCCTGCGCTCCCGCACTGCCATAGGCCACTGTCAGCATAACTCCTGCGCTCCCGCACTGCCATAGGCCACTGTCAGAGTAACTCCCACACTGCCCTCAGCCACTCTTAGCATAACTCCCGTGCTCCCACACTGCCATAGGCCACTGTCAGCATAACTCCCGCGCTCCCGCACCACCACCAGCCACTGTCAGAGTAACTCCCACACTGCCCTCAGCCGCCGTTAGCATAACTCCCGCACTGCCATAGGCCACTGTCAGCATAACTCCCGCTGTCCCGCACTGCCATAGGCCACTGTCAGAGTAACTCCCGTGCTCCTGCACTGCCATAGGCCACTGTCAGAGTAACTCCCACACTGCCCTCAGACACTGTCAGCATAACTCCTGCGCTCCCACACTGCCATAGGCCACTGTCAGCATAACTCCCGCGCTCCCGCACCACCACCAGCCACTGTCAGAGTAACTCCCACACTGACCTCAGCCACTGTTAGCATAACTCCCGCACTCCTACACTGCCATAGGCCACTGTCAGCATAACTCCCACGCTCCCGCACTGCCATAGGCCACTGTCAGAGTAACTGCCCTCAGCCACTGTTAGCATAACTCCCACGCTCCCGCACTGCCATAGGCCACTGTCAGAGTAACTCCCACACTGCCCTCAGCCACCGTTAGAATAACTCCTGCACTGCCATAGGCCACTGTCAGCATAACTCCCATGCTCCCGCACTGCCATAGGCCACTGTCAGAGTAACTCCCACACTGCCCTCAGCCACCATTAGCATAACTCCCGTGTTCCCACACTGCCATAGGCCACTGTCAGCATAACTCCTGCGCTCCCGCACTGCCATAGGCCACTGTCAGCATAACTCCTGCGCTCCCGCACTGCCATAGGCCACTGTCAGAGTAACTCCCACACTGCCCTCAGCCACTCTTAGCATAACTCCCGTGCTCCCACACTGCCATAGGCCACTGTCAGCATAACTCCCGCGCTCCCGCACCACCACCAGCCACTGTCAGAGTAACTCCCACACTGCCCTCAGCCGCCGTTAGCATAACTCCCGCACTGCCATAGGCCACTGTCAGCATAACTCCCGCTGTCCCGCACTGCCATAGGCCACTGTCAGAGTAACTCCCGTGCTCCTGCACTGCCATAGGCCACTGTCAGAGTAACTCCCACACTGCCCTCAGACACTGTCAGCATAACTCCTGCGCTCCCACACTGCCATAGGCCACTGTCAGCATAACTCCCGCGCTCCCGCACCACCACCAGCCACTGTCAGAGTAACTCCCACACTGACCTCAGCCACTGTTAGCATAACTCCCGCACTCCTACACTGCCATAGGCCACTGTCAGCATAACTCCCACGCTCCCGCACTGCCATAGGCCACTGTCAGAGTAACTGCCCTCAGCCACTGTTAGCATAACTCCCACGCTCCCGCACTGCCATAGGCCACTGTCAGAGTAACTCCCGCACTGCCCTCAGCCACCGTTAGCATAACTCCCGCACTCCTGCACCACCATAGGCCACTGTCAGAGTAACTCCCGCACTGCCCTCAGCCACCGTTAGCATAACTCCCGCACCACCATCAGCCACTGTCAGAGTAACTCCCGCACTGCCCTCAACCACCATTAGCATAACTCCCACACTGCCATAGGCCACTGTCAGCATAACTCCCGCGCTCCCGCACCACCACCAGCCACTGTCAGAGTAACTCCCACACTGACCTCAGCCACTGTTAGCATAACTCCCGCGCTCCCACACTGCCATAGGTCACTGTCAGCATAACTCCTGTGCTCCCGCACTGCCATAGGCCACTGTCAGAGTAACTCCCACACTGCCCTCAGCCACTGTTAACATAACTCCCGTGCTCCCACACTGCCATAGGCCACTGTCAGCATAACTCCCGCGCTCCCGCACCACCACCAGCCACTGTCAGAGTAACTCCCACACTGCCCTCAGCCGCCGTTAGCATAACTCCCGCACTGCCATAGGCCACTGTCAGCATAACTCCCGCTGTCCCGCACTGCCATAGGCCACTGTCAGAGTAACTCCCGTGCTCCCACACTGCCATAGGCCACTGTCAGCATAACTCCTGCGCTCCCGCACTGCCATAGGCCACTGTCAGAGTAACTCCCACACTGCCCTCAGCCACTGTTAACATAACTCCCGCGCTCCCACACTGCCATAGGCCACTGTCAGCATAACTCCTGCGCTCCCGCACTGCCATAGGCCACTGTCAGAGTAACTCCTGCACTGCCCTCAGCCACTGTTAGTAGAACTCCCGTGCTCCTGCACCACCATCGGCCACTGTCAGAGTAACTCCCGCACTCCCACACCGCCGTTGGCCACTGTCAGAGTAACTCCCACACCGCCATCGGCCGCTGTCAGAGTAACTCCCACACTCCCGCACCGCCGTCGGCCACTGTCAGAGTAACTCCCGCGCTCCCACACCACCATCGGCCACTGTCAGAGTAACTCCCACACTCCCGCACCGCCGTCGGCCACTGTCAGAGTAACTCCCGCGCTCCCACACCGCCGTCGGCCACTGTCAGAGTAACTCCCGCACTGCCATCGGCCACTGTCAGAGTAACTCCCACACTCCCGCACCGCCATCGGCCACTGTCAGTGTAAGTCCTGCAGCTCCCTGCCCTACATCCAGCCTGCTGCTGTTAGCACAGACCTCAGAATGTTACTCTGGGGCTCTATCATGTGACTACATCACAGCTGTGCCCTGGCTCCTACCTCAGCTCAGCAAATGGGGCCAGGTGGAGGAGCCTGTCTGGCCCTGTGTATAGGAGGGGATTGGGTGTTACACTCCCTGCTCCTGTACCTCCCTGCTGGCAAGGCAGCCTCACTCTGCACCCTGTCCACCCCCGCAACCCCTCCAAGTTCTTCCTTCTTGGTGCTCAGCTACAGCCAGGTGCCCACCACATAGGTGCCTGGGGCTCAGGCAGATACGCCAGTTACATCACCAGTGCAATGAAGTGGGGTTTCTGGGGATTTGATTCCCCTTGTTGTGGTGCATGTTTCCTACAGTAACAGCGCGCTTGTGCCTCAGCTTCCCTAGGCACACCATCAGCGCACAGCCGCTGATGGGAATTTCAGTGCTGAAGGCAGACACGCAGGAAATGCCCCTCCCTGCCCTTTGTAACCAGGGCAACCAGGTGACACCTTTTCCCCAAAACAACAGCAGGTGGAGGAGGGGTCTGGCTGTTGGGGAGTGGGGCAGTCCTGGCTGGCTGGAAAGGAAGGAGGACCAGGGCCCTGGCTGCGACCCCCTCTGGGCTGCTCTCCCCAGCATAGATGGTACTGACTCCTTCTGGTTCCTGTCACTTCTACAATGTGTCTCGGTCACCTAATAAACTTCCTGTTCTGTGTGCTGAGTCTCACCTCTCACTACGGCTGAGGCGCAGGGCCTGGGGACACCCCCCCTCCACTCTGGGACTACTGGGTCCTAAGCAAACAGCTTTAGTCTGCTGCCTTGCCTTTACCAGGTCTAAAACACGTATGTGAAACTACAGCGATGCGCAGAAAACAACAGTATCGTTTGTTCTTTGGCACTGGCTTAACTGTGTTGTGTATACCTAGACTTTAGTAAAGCATTTGATACGGTCTCGCATGATATTCTTATCAAACAACTAGGCAAATAAGAACATAAGAACATAAGAACATAAGAATGGCCATACTGGGTCAGACCAAAGGTCCATCAAGCCCAGCATCCCATCTGCCGACGGTGGCCAATGCCAGGTGCCCCAGAGAAGGAGAACAGAAGACAAGTGATTTATCTCCTGCCATCCATCTCCTGCCCTTGTTATGAAGGCTAGGGCACCATACTTTATCCCTGGCTAATAGCCATTTATGGACCTGACCTGCAAAAATTTATCAAGCTCTTTTTTAAACCCTAATAGAGTCCTGGCCTTCACAGCCTCCTCGGGCAAGGAGTTCCACAGGTTGACTGTGCGCTGTGTGAAGAAAAATTTCCTTTTATTAGTTTTGAACCTACTACCCATCAATTTCATTTGGTGTCCCCTAGTTCTTGTATTATGGGAAAAGGTAAATAATTTTTCTATATTCACTTTCTCCACACCATTCATGATTTTATATACCTCTATCATATCGCCCCTCAATCGCCTCTTTTCCAAACTGAAAAGTCCCAGTCTCTCTAGCCTCTCCCCATATGGGACCCTTTCCAATATACATCTAGATGAGACTACTATAAGGTGGGTGCATAACTGGCTGGATAACCGTACCCAGAGAGTAGTTCTTCATGGTTCTCAATCCTGCTGGAAAAGTACAAGTGGGGTTCCGCAGGGGTCTGTGTTAGGACCGGTTCTGTTCAATGTCTTCATCAATGATTTAGATATTGACATAGAAATTACGCTTATTAAGTTTGCAGATGATACCAAGCTGGGAGGGGTTGCAACTGCTTTGGAGGATAGGGTCATAATTCAAAATGATCTGGATAAATTGGAGAAATGGTCTGAGGTAAACAGGATGAAGTTTAATAAGGACAAATGCAAAGTGCTCCACTTGGGAAGGAACAATCAGTTTCACACATACAGAATGGGGAGAGACTGTCTAGGAATGACTACAGCAGAAAGGGATCTAGGGGTTATAGTGGACCACAAGCTAAATATGAGTCAACAGTGTGATGCTGTTGCAAAAAAAGCGAACATGATTCTGGGATGCATTAACAGGTGTGTTGTGAACAAGACACGAGAAGTCATTCTCCCGCTCTACTCTGCGCTGGTTAGGCCTCAGCTGGAGTATTGTGTCCAGTTCTGGGTGTCACATTTCAAGAAAGATGTGGAGAAATTGGAGAGGGTCCAGAAAAGAGTGACAAGAATGATTAAAGGGCTAGAGAATGTGACCTATGAGAAAAGGCTGAAAGAACTGGGCTTGTTTAGTTTGGAAAAGAGAAGATTGAGGGGGCACATGACAGCGATTTTCAGGTATCTAAAAGGGTGTCATAAGGAGGAAGGAGAAAACTTGTTCTTCCTGGCCTCGGAGGATAGAACAAGAGGCAATGGGCTTAAACTGCAGCAAGGGAGGTTTAGGTTGGACATTAGGAAAAAGTTCCTAACTGTCAAGGTGGTCAAACAGTGGAATAAATTGCCAAGGGAGTTTGTGGAATCTCCATCACTGGAGATATTTAAGAACAGGTTAGATAGATGTCTATAGATAGATGTCTATAGATAGACGAAGTGACATTAGAGGAGGTTTTGGAGTTAATTGATAAGCTGAATAGTAACAAGTCTCCAGGACCAGACGGTATTCACCCAAGGGTTCTGAAAGAACTCAAATGTGAAATTGCGGAGTTATTAACAGTGGTTTGTAACCTATCCTTTAAATCCGCGTCGGTACCCAATGACTGGAAGACGGCCAATATAACACCAATATTTAAAAAAGGCTCCAGAGAACACCCTGGCAATTATAGACCGATAAGTCTAACATCAGTACCAGGCAAATTACTAGAAACAATAGTAAAGAATAAAATTGCAAGGCACGTAGAAGAGCACGAATTGTTGGGCAAAAGTCAGCATGGTTTCTGCAGAGGGAAGTCGTGTCTAACTAATCTATTAGAATTCTTTGAAGGGGTTAATAAACATGCGGACAAGGGGCACCCAGTGGACATAATATACCTAGATTTCCAGAAAGCCTTTGACACGGTCCCACACCAAAGGCTTTTATGTAAATTAGGCGGTCATGGGATAGGAGGAAAGATCCTTTCATGGATCGGGAATTGGTTAAAAGACAGAAAACAAAGGGTTGGAATAAATGGTAAATTTTCACAATGGAGGGGGGTAACTAGTGGTGTTCCCCAGGGGTCAGTCCTGGGACCGATCCTGTTCAACTTGTTCATCAATGATCTAGAAAATGAGGTAAGCAGTGAGGTGGCAAAGTTTGCAGATGACACCAAGTTGTTCAGGACAGTCAAAACCAAAAGGGATTGGGAAGAACTACAAAAAGATCTCAGCAAACTGAGTGATTGGGCAGCAAAATGGCAAATGAAATTTAATGTGGGTAAGTGTAAGGTAATGCACATTGGAAAAAATAACCCAAATTGCACGTACTACATGATGGGGTCAAATTTAGCTACGACAGATCAGGAAAGGGATCTTGGAGTTATAGTGGATAGTTCTCTGAAGACATCCACGCAGTGTGCAGCGGCAGTTAGTAAGGCAAATAGGATGTTAGGAATTATTAAAAAAGGGATCGATAATAAGACAAAAGATATCATACTTCCCCTATATAAAACTATGGTACGCCCACATCTTGAGTACTGCGTGCAGATGTTGTCTCCTCACCTCAAAAAAGATATATTGGCATTAGAAAAGGTTCAGAAAAGGGCGACTAAGATGATTAGGGGCTTGGAACGGGTCCCATATGGGGAGAGGCTAGAGAGACTGGGACTTTTCAGTCTGGAAAAGAGGCGATTGAGGGGCGATATGATAGAGGTATATAAAATCATGAATGGTGTGGAGAAAGTGAATATAGAAAAATTATTGACCTTTTCCCATAATACAAGAACTAGGGGACACCAAATGAAATTGATGGGTAGTAGGTTCAAAACTAATAAAAGGAAATTTTTCTTCACACAGCGCACAGTCAACCTGTGGAACTCCTTGCCCGAGGAGGCTGTGAAGGCCAGGACTCTATTAGGGTTTAAAAAAGAGCTTGATAAATTTTTGCAGGTTAGGTCCATAAATGGCTATTAGCCAGGGATAAAGTATGGTGCCGTAGCCTTCAGAACAAGGGCAGGAGATGGATGGCAGGAGATAAATCACTTGATCGTTGTCTTCTGTTCTCCTTCTCTGGGGCACCTGGCATTGGCCACTGTCAGCAGATGGGATACTGGGCTGGATGAACCTTTGGTCTGACCCAGTATGGCCATTCTTATGTTCTTATGTTCTATCAGGGATGGTTTAGATAGTACTTGGTCCTGCCACTGAGGCAGGGGGCTGGACTCGATGGCCTCTCGAGGTCCCTTCCAGTCCTAGTGTTCTATGTGCTTTGTGGAGCCCACGGGGCCTGACTTCTGTCTCTCATGAGCCTGATCGGTTCGAGGCCTTGTTAAAAGTAAGGCTGCATGCTGTAGAGCGTGTGTGTATACACACACCTGCTGGAGAGCCACACCCCATGTAGCCACTGAACCAACAATCCATGTGGTTATATTCCAAAGGCATTGCAAATAAGGCGAGAAGGAAAGTAACTCAGCACCATTGTGTACATGATAAGCAAGTTTCAGGGGTTCCTGCTTTCCCTCTCCGTCCCAATACCTTTTGGAAGAGAATCTTTTGCACTGCTCTTCAGTGCTTCTGCAAGGAGTAGTTCTTAGTAATGAACCAGAGACTGTTAGTAACCCTTTCCATTTACTGCCAGGTCTCTCACAAAGAAATATAAATTCCAGTACCCGAGGCAGGACAATTTCTGTAGACTGATTTGACGCTCACAGTAACAGCTATGCAGCAGTTCAGCGTTTACAGCTTTCGCAAAACAAATTCCTTCTGGCACTGGGGGGCTTGTGCATGGGGTAGGGAGATTTCAGATGCGAAGACCGAGGTTACAAAAGGGATTCGCAGTCGCCGTCTGTGAACGGGGGCTGGGGAAGGGAAAGTCATGTTGCTACATACCTTTTCATTTACAAACTCGTTAGAAAGAATACTGGGTGGTGGGGAAACCATATGTCTCTCTCATTGCTTCTCCTCAGCCTAGTTAAAAAGCACCAACAGGACACAAGTGGTAGGGGAAAAAAATTGAGATTCCTAATCTCTCCTCCGACTAACACAGCAAGGGTGGCTCTTTCCTTTACTTCTTCTAACATTCACCCCCACAGTAAACAAACATTTTTCTCTGGTAACTGCATTACTGCTGCCTTTACAAGGGGGAAACCCAACCCATCTGTTGTATTCAGTGATTTACAGAAGCTGCTTGTAAAAACGTCTTCACCTGAGTTTTAAGGCAAGCCCAGGGATTTCACAGCACGAGCTGTTCAGCCAACGTTTCTCTTCTCATCTCTAATTCACAGGCTGAGCCTTCGCTTTTCTTCACTAACGTAACCAGTGCTACTCTACCCATAAGGGAAGCACTTTACAAACTGGCCGTGACTAAGGGGCTGGAGTTTCTCTGCTTGATCTTGGATTGAATTTCAAAGTAACTGTAAAAGAAGAATGTTTGATGGGAAGAAACAAATTTCTTCTCTTCCCCAGGCTGAGCTGCTCTCATCCAGCACTGCTGCCCCTTCCTCACTGCAGACGTTTGTAAGCTGCCTTGAACTACATAGTTGTGGTTCTAGAGCTGGGGCTGAAGTGTGACGTGGGGGGGGAAGATGGCACCCCCAGTCAGGGCCCGTCTGTGGTTCTGAGGTTGGGGTTGAATTGCGTGTTGGTGGAAAGTTTCTTCAGCGGAGAACAAAGCGGTTTGAGGGAAGGCCTGGCCGGGGGAGGCAAAAGGAGGGAGAAGCGGGACAGGCGGATTAGAACACGGTTTGACTCGTCAGACCAGCGGGAACAACTAGCCTGGGGTCTGCCAACCCAGAGCTCTCCCCTTCCGTGGGGCAGCCAAGACACGCACTCTCCACCCCGCCAGCCACCTGCACCAGGTCTCCTTCGCCCTTTGCAAGTTCTCTCTCTCTCTCTGCCCGGCAGCTCTCCACACTCCTGCTGCTGTTCTCTCTACTCTCCCGCAGCCCTTCAAATGGGCGGTGGGACACTCACTAATTTTTTTCTCCCCACCTTCCTTCCTTGGAGCTAATTAGCCCAAAACATTTTACTGCAGCTGTCTGTACTTCCCTGCTTGGGCTCTGCACACGCACAAGCAAGGCTCTCTCTGGTTTCTCAGAGTAACCTTTCTGCCCCAGGCTCGCTTCCCTGTTTCGCTCCCAGGGCCCCTCTCTCCATGCTCCTTCCTGCTCTTGTTTCACTCGCCTTTTACGTTGGTATTTTTTCGGATCCCTCTCAGCTTCATCAACCTAATCAAAGATCTTTCTCCCTCCTGCTGCTTTCTCGAGCTAATCCTTCTCCCATGTGCTCACCTTCACTCTGGGTGTTCCTCTGAAAGCCTTCCGTTCCCTTCCTATTATTTAATTTATTTCATTTTGTGTTATTTTATTTCCAAACCCACTGCACATTAACTGACAAGCTCTCGACTTTCATAACCTCTTTTATTTCATTAGCTTTTATAATGTATTTCCTTTTTTTACTTTAAAACCTTTTCTCTTTCCTCAACCTAATCAAATATCTTTCTCCCTCTTGCTGTTTTCTCGAGCTAATTTATCTTTCCCCTTGGTTTTGCCACTAACACCCTTCCTTTCTAGTCTCCTTTTTAATGCACTTTGTTAATTTATTTCATTTTAATTCCTTTCTCAAGTCCTTCACCATCAAGCTCTCTTTCATTTCAGAAACAACTCTTTCAGAGAGAGAATCAGCCTTTCCATTTTTCATTCTTTTTTAAGACCCACAAACCTCTTCTTTTTGGCCCCAACTCCTCTCTTGGCGCTTTCCCTTCCTTGTCGCCTCTAACCCTGACCCACCCATGTATCTCAAACTTTCTCTTGCTCCTTAAGCAACACACTTGATTTGTCCTTCCCCAGCCAAAACAAAAACCTTTCCAGTATTAAAACACTTTTCTATCCCCAAAAGCAATCAAAACGGCCCAGCAGCAGCAGTGCTGCACTCACTGAAAAAGCCATTCCAAGCTGGTCTCAGGCAAACCAAACAGACGGAAAACTCACGCTGGCTGGGGCTAGGAGAGGCTCCTCCCGGCTTCCCATCCACAACAGAGGCCAGGCAACCTCCTGCTTTCCCCATAAGCCCACCTGTCCCATCAGTGCGAGATCCCTGCTGGAAAGCAGCTCCTACCATGGGCAGCCTACGGGGCCCTTTCCGCCCCTGCCCAGGGTATGCCAGAAGGGGCTCCCCTTTAAGCCAGCAGGTAAGGAAGTTCCTCTCTGCTTCCCAGCCACACACACGGATGCTGATTTTTATTGCCCCAGAAGTGTCTTCTTTTAGATAACAGACCAAAGAAGCAGCCGGTATTCAGCAACGCGACCGAGCCAGTACCCCAGTCAGGGGGCTGGGGCAGCTCTGGAAACACCACTCACACACCTGTAGAGGAGGCTGGATTTATTAATCAAAAGACCAGTGCTCACAGGCACACGGGCAGCGGGCCCATTTCCAACCCACAGGTCCAGCACTGGGAGCATTCCCGGGGAGCAGGACGCCATGGCCATGGGAGATGCCCTGGCTGGGCCACATGGCCCCAGCAGGATTCCAGCGGGGCTGGGCGCGCCCAGCAGAGCAGTGCCAACCCCCACTGCCCCACACGGCTCAGCAGTGAGGACAGAGCCAGCACTGCCCGCTCTGAGCTTGGTCACCTGTGCCAGCCTCTGCCCAAAGCAGGACACAGCAGGGGGAGAGTTCCACAGGGACCCGAAGCAACCGCTGCAACACACACAGGGGCCCTCTTCTTTGGGGTGGCCCAGTGCAACCTGCATCCATCCCCCCACCCCCCCCGTTCTGCACCCCTCCGGGCGCCACAGCGTTGAAGCAAGGAGAACAGGGGCTGCACACATCAGCTGCTGCCGCCTGGAGTCCCTCGGCTCTCAGTCGTCCTAGGGAAAAGTCCACAGAGCGGGGCTAGGAGCAGTTCAGTGGGGGCAGAAGAGAATCCGTGGGCAGGACGAGGCAGGAGCAGCTTTGGCTGGCAGCGCAGCGCCCACTGCTGGCCTCCTCCCAGACTAGCAGGGCGCAGCTGCAGAGCCAGCGAGCTGGTATCCGGCCAGAGAGAGCACAGCCATTGCAAAGCACAAGCCGGGATCAAGCTGGGCCCCCCACTGAGCAGAGACCGTCCGCTTAGCACAGGAATAAGGACCCCAGGGCTGTAAACACAGACCCCAGCTGCCAGCCTGCACATCCGCAGACGTCAAGACGGTCTGAGATGCAGCCTCACGCTCTGGGTGTTCATAGGCCTCCGGCAGCCAGAAGCTGGAAGCAGACCCTCCCTCCCTCTGCCACACACGGCACCACTCTACCTGGAGCCGCACTCTGACCCCCCAGCTGCCCTGCTGTTCTGAGATGTCCCCACTTCTTGCAACACAAGCAGCAGCTGGCCAAGCACTGCTGCAAGGAGTAAGGGCAGCACAGCCCCACAGCTGGCCACCTGCTCCGCTGTCTATCCTCAGAGTAGAGTGTGCAGGAGAGGCACAGAGCCCTTATGCAGGCCCTGGAGATGGAGCCTGAGTTGGGCAGGCTTGGACCAGGCAGAACACGAACCCCCTGGGCGACCAAGATCAGCCCCTCGGATGCGCTGAGAGATGAGCTGGCGCACTCAGTGCTCCAGGAGATCTGCCCATCCCTCTTCCCAGGGCCTAAAGGGGTCAGACCCAGGGCTGCAACCACAGCTTCTGCCACCAGAGCAGCTGCACCCCGCTGGAGAGGAACTTCTCAGCTGACTATTCCCTCCCTGGGACCTGCCGAACTGGGGATCAGGAAGAAGCATTTCCACCTACCCACTCGTCCTCCTCTGCACCGTCCCCTTGCTCCCTGGGCGCGGGGGCTGGCCCTCCTTGGGCTCGGTTAGCCATGATGTTGTCTGTCCAGGAAGCCCCAACCTGTCTGTCACCAGCAAAGTTGCACTTTGTGATGGTGCCGCCTTGCAGCTTGGCTAGAGAGACTGAAAGGGGAAATGGAGCCAGTAGCCTGCAGGGCTGACCGCCTCACTGGCCTACAGCTCGAGCACTTTTCTTGGGCTTCAATCTCTTGGCTTAGTAGAGGAACTTGTAAGCGTCTATTGAAGTAATTTGGCTGTAATGCGAGGGACTGACAGGCCACATCCTGTCTGTTAAGCTAAGGCCAGGTTAGCATTTTTGTCTGGGCCCTTCCACCTGGACACGAATGACAACCTGCTTAGATTCGGGGCCCTTCACCTGTACAGATGATGGTAAGAGAGAGTGACTTTTCCTGGCATGTGGGGGGAGCTTCTGAGATCACTCCCAAATGTCTCCAACTTAACAGGTACACCACACGAACAGCAATAGCATACACATAACATAGGTGAGACCCGCTGAATACCATCAGCATGTCTGTCCATGTGTGATGGGGTTCAGGGGTCCCCCTGCACTGCACCCCGTCCGCTGGCAGGAGTGACTCTCACTCAGCAGGTACAACAGGAGGCTTATTAGGCAACAGATGCCCAGTTTCTCACTGGAGCGACAGTACAGCAGCCAGAGACAGTCCTTCCAACCCGTCCTGGGGGGAAGACCCTGAGGGGTGCCCCCCTGCAGTGCAGCTTTCCCCCTCCTCAGGCTGGCTGCCTTCCAGCTCTCTCTTCCCCTAGCCTAGCCTCTAACTGCCACCCCGGATTCAAACCCAGCTCGGCTCCTCCCTCCTCTTTGTTCAGAGCAGAGGTGTTACCTGCCAGTGGTAGCCCCAGGGTCATCCTTAGCCACTGGGAGCTGCTCTCCTTGCCTCTCACATCCAGCCTGACTCACACATGCACTCCCCCCACTCCACCACACCATGTTATCAATAGGTACAGCCATGGCATGCGTGTCTTGCCTATGGAGTAAGGGTACCCGGAGAGTTTGCTGGTGGGCGGGGGGAATGCATCTAAGCAGATAAAACAGAGTGCCCAGAGGTTTAGTAGGTTGGAGAGGGAGAAGTCAGTGAGAGAAGAGCAGGAGTCGTCTTTAGATTAGTCTCTAAACTTTACCTTTCTAAAAAAGGAAGTGATGCCTGTCCCACAGAAGTGGAAGGGACCTTGAGAGGTCATCAAGGCCAGCCCTGCCCTCACAGCAGGGCCTATTCACCCTCCCTGGCACTTTTTTTTTTTTGTTGTTGTTGTTTTTTTCCATTTGCCCCCAAACCCTAAATGGCCCCTCAAGGTTTGAGCTCACAAGCCTGGGTTTAATGGGCCAATGCTCAAACCACTGAGCTGTCCCTCCCTGCTGGCTAAGGGTCTCTGTTGGACAAACAGAGTTAGCTTTGATAGCTCCTCACATCAGCTTCTGCACCTCCCACTCCAGAGCTCCCACCCCTGGCCCTCAGCGGCCACGGCATAGCGGAGGCAAGCCTCAGCTTTCACCTGCTCTCTGCATGGGATGGAGAAGGGGCGTGAGTGTATTAACCACAGCTCACAGAAACAATACCAAGTGTACCTGTAGACTGGTCAGACTGCATTTGGAACCCTGGCTTCTGCTGTCACCTCAAACTGCTCTTTGATTTCTATATTTTAGTAGTTTTAGAATTATTTTGTCTCCATGTGAACATCCCATCTTACTGCAAAGGCCCTCGGTCTATTCTGTGCGGCCTGGTTCTGAGCAGTTCAACTGAGCAGCCAACAACCCAAATTAGTCATATTAGCTGACTTAAGCCAGGCTATAATCTGACGGGGTGGGTGCTGGAGGAAGCCAATCCCCAGCTGGCAAGCAGGCCCTGGAAATGGAAGTTGTGTCAGCTGCTCTGTAGCGCAGCCTGCAGGGAAGAAACAAGCGGGAGCAGTAGAAATCCTAATTCTTGACCTTCCCCCCCCACCCCTCCACTCTCTGATTTGCTCACCTTGATTATCTTTTTCTGATTTGTTCTCCTTGCTTACTGTTTTTGGTTCTCTGTGCCTTAAATATTGAGTCTGTTCTCGTCTGGCTGTGGTCTGAAGAAGTGGGTCTGTCCCACGAAAGCTCACCTAATAAACCATTTTGCTAGTCTTTAAAGAGCTACTTGGCTGCTTTTTGTTTTTCTGGGTAACCTAGTGTGCCCCAGCCCCAATCCCAGACACGTGGTGGCGCCACTCCACCTTGTCTGGCATGCTAAGGGCCAGGGTTAAGAGCTACAACCACAAGGCCAGGCACAGGCTACAGTTCATGTCCCTGTCAGTACCAGCAACGACCAGGCAGGAGGCAGCTGAAAGATGAATAATAAGCCCGCGGGGGCCACTCACATATGAAGGGGCTGTCGCCCTGGGTTTTTAGTCGGATCTGTGTTCCCAGCTCCAGCTCCATCTTCTCCAGCTCTGTCTCCAGCAGCCAGAAGGCCACAGTCTGGCTGGGGGTGTGGCGCGCTGTCACACTCAGTAACTCTGGCTTATTCACCAGCCCTTTCAGCTCCTCAAGGGACAGCCTGTCCGAACTGCCTTTAGCTTCCACCTCTGTCACACGCAAAGGCAACAACTGCGTCCATGAAACGCCCAGCACTGGGAGACCGAGCTCCCCAGCTCAGGGAAGGGATGGACCACACCCGGGCGCTGCATAGGGGATGCTCCCAGGGCCCACGGGGGAGGGGTGGTCTCTGATCCTGATCACGGGTCCCAAGGATCCCAACACAAGCTTCCTGGACCACATGTGCCCCAAGTACCAGGACAGCTGTAAAAGAGCTCTCCAGCCTAGCTCTAAGGAGGGAATGCATGAAGGACTCTCTGGGTGGAGAGACCGGGTCAGCCAGGGCTTGAAGCCAGAGGTATTTCCCCTGCCACAGACTGCAGAGAGCAACACACCCTGCCACTGAGGGGAAACTGCCACCATCCGCAGGGGCACAGGCTGGCCAGGAGGGAAGGAGACCGAGCGAGCCAGTCGACTGCTGAGCTGACTGTGCCCAGGAGGGTTCTGCGCTGCTGGGGGCTTGCAGGGGAGAAGAGGCAGAGCCACAGGACTCCCCCAATACCTACTGAAGGAGGACATGAGGAAGCCGGTGTTCACCTTCCGGGTGTCGCTGAAGTTGGGCTCTCTCTCATTCCCCTGGGCATCGAACCTGCGGCGATGGAGCTGGCTGGGCCTGACATACAGAACGTAGTATCGCTCCTGCAGTGGGAGAAACCGCACAGCGGGTCACCAGCTCGGGGGGCCCACAACCAACAGTGAGAGGGAGGTGACAGCCCAAGTAATGGCGTTTTGCTGCCCCACCTGCTGCCAGGCGCTGACCCTGAGGGCGCCCCCGTGCTTACAAACAGAACAGGGCACAGACCAGCAAAATCACTGCACCCAGCCCCGCTCCATGCTGAGGAAACAGTCCTACAGAGCCCCACAGAGCAGCTGAGAGCATGGTCTACCCAGGGACCGGCCAGTTCCAGGGAGTGTCTGTGCAGGGCAGGCGGCTCTGCTCTCCGACACCTGCACCAGCAAGGAAAACATCTTCCCGCTGTACCAGGCGCTTGGCTGGACCCCCCACAGCAGGAAGCCCAGTGCCTGAGGGAAGGCGCCAGGAAAAGCAGGAGATGCACAAAAGAGGGACAGACAGACAGACGCCTCTGCAGCAGGAGCACATACAGGAGCGCGGCCTGGTGGGTGCAGAGGGCAGACTCAGGCCCTGCTCCTACATGTGCCAGTAACTCCCTGCACAGCCACAGCAGCCCATGCCTGGTTCATGCCATGTCGACGATGCTCACCTTCCTGCCGTTCACATCGGAGAGCAGGTGCCGAGAGACAGCAACCAGCTCTCCCTCCACGATCGCTCCATCCCCTCTGCGGATGGAAGGGAGGGACAGTCAGGGCCAGGGCCCGTGCGCAGGGCAGCTGCCCCTCCCATGTCCTCATCCCGGCAGCCGGGGGCGGCTGCAGCAGGACACGTTCCTCCCGCACTCAGCCGCTGGCCAGCTCTTGCCAACCTGTACATGGGCCAGGCAAGCATGGGGACCCTGTCCGGCCGGGCGAGCACCGCAGGGACCCGCGCACGGGCCGGGCGAGCCCGGGGCCCCTGTCCGGCCGGGCGAGCACCGCAGGGACCCGCGCACGGGCCGGGCGAGCCCGGGGCCCCTGTCCGGCCGGGCGAGCACCGCAGGGACCCGCGCACGGGCCGGGCGAGCCCGGGGCCCCTGTCCGGCCGGGCGAGCACCGCAGGGACCCGCGCACGGGCCGGGCGAGCCCGGGGCCCCTGTCCGGCCGGGCGAGCACCGCAGGGACCCGCGCACGGGCCGGCGGAGCCCGGGGCCCCTGTCCGGCCGGGTGGGCACCGCAGGGACCCGTGCACGGGCCGGCGGAGCCCGGAGCCCCTGTCCGGCCGGGTGGGCACCGCAGGGACCCGTGCACGGGCCGGCGGAGCCCGGGGCCCCTGTCCGGCCGGGCGAGCACCGCAGGGACCCGCGCACGGGCCGGCGGAGCCCGGGGCCCCTGTCCGGCCGGGTGGGCACCGCAGGGACCCGCGCACGGGCCGGCGGAGCCCGGGGCCCCTGTCCGGCCGGGTGGGCACCGCAGGGACCCGCGCACGGGCCGGGCGAGCCCGGGGCCCCTGTCCGGCCGGGTGGGCACCGCAGGGACCCGCGCACGGGCCGGCGGAGCCCGGGGCCCCTGTCCGGCCGGGCGAGCACCGCAGGGACCCGCGCACGGGCCGGGCGAGCCCGGGGCCCCTGTCCGGCCGGGTGGGCACCGCAGGCACCCGCGCACGGGCCGGGCGAGCCCGGGGCCCCTGTCCGGCCGGGCGAGCACCGCAGGGACCCGCGCACGGGCCGGGCGAGCCCGGGGCCCCTGTCCGGCCGGGTGGGCACCGCAGGGACCCGCGCACGGGCCGGGCGAGCCCGGGGCCCCTGTCCGGCCGGGCGAGCACCGCAGGGACCCGTGCACGGGCCGGCGGAGCCCGGGGCTGCTGTGCTCACCCCCCTCGCCGGGGTGGGCGGGGCGAGCCGCTCCCCGGGCGCCCCGACACGGGGTCCCGGCCCAACCCGCAGCCCGAGGAAGCGGCCAGAGGCGAGGGGGGCGGATGGGCGGAGCCCCGCGCGGACCGGACCGGACCGGAGGCCGCTACCCCTGCAGGGCGGGCGGGTCCCAGCGGCCGGGCAGCTGCTCGCGGTGCACCGCGCGGCTCATGGCGGCGGCGGCGGCAGCTGCGGAGGGGCGGGGCCTCGGGGCGGGGCCAGCGCGGGAGCGCCTGCGGGGGGCGGGCACAGCAGCAAGGGGGCGGGGCTGACCAGGAAGGTGGGGATAGGGCGGGTTTGGGGGGCTGGAGGGAGGTGTGGGGCAGCGCAGGGTTTCGGGGCCCAGCAGCAGGGTGTGGGGCAGGGTGTGTTTGAGGGGGCTGGAGGGAGGTGTGGGGCAGGTTAGCATGTGGGGCAGCGCAGGGTTTTGGGGGCCCAGCTGGAGGGAGGTGTGGGGCAGGGTGTGTTGGGGGGGCACTGGAGGGAGGTGTTGGTAACCAGACAAGCTTAAGCCCTCAGGTCCAACATTCACAGCTTACTCCACCAGAGCACCAGCACGTGCCCTGGCTTTCCTTGCACAGGAAATAAACTCCACGTGGCCAAATCTCTACTTGCGCCTTTTTGCATTGTTTGTTCCAGGGAAGCAGCCCTCGGCCAGCTCTTTCTTCACACCTGCCCAGCTCAGAGGCTAAAACAAAGCAGCAGAAATGTAGCACTTTAACGACTAACAAAGTGATTTATTTGGTGATGAGCTTTCATGGGTCAGACCCACTTCTTCGGATCAATTTCATTTCCAATACAGGCTGTTCTTTGAAGTAGTTTGGAGATTACACCCTCTGCAGCTGCCAGCCACTACCCTCTCTCTCCCCACATACACACACAGTTCTGGAAATGTTGGCCTTCCAATCACTACAACCTAGTTGCTAAGCCTTCACTTACTCTGAATTTTGATCTATCTCCCATTCTAGCCTCTATTCTATGAGCTCTCAGCCTCTATGAGGCCATGGGTAATATTGCCCAGGCACAACATTCATCCAGAGAAGTCTGGGACCCAGGCAGGCCCATGCTCTTCCAAAGTTGAGTTAGTCCTGGTTCAGAGAGAACGGTAAGCTTTGACCTTAGTTTGCACAAGATAAAGATTAACTGTAGAAACTTAATGATGGAACTAAGGGAAAACGAGGAGAACTCTGGCCAGCAGAGTTAAGGACAATAAGGAGTTTTTAAGTTATCATAGGAACAAAAAGAGCCCTAACAATGGTATTTGTTCATTATTAGTTGGAAACAGTATAAATACCAACAATAATGAGGGAAGGGCAGAAGGGTTCAAGAAATAAGAAATATTTCTCTTCCGTATTTGGGAAAAATAACAGCTCAGGGAGCTGCATTTTGTGGTAATACACTTTCCATTCTACTAGTATCTCAGGAGGAGGTTAAACAACCACTACTTAAGCAAGACCTTTTAAAATCTGCAGAGCTGGATGGCTGGTAACCAAGGTCTTTAAAAGAGCTGGCTGTGGGGCTTGCTGCATCGAAGACTAATGGTGATTTTCAATGTGCCTTGGAACACCAAGGAAGTGCCAAAAGCCCAAAAGAAAGCAAAGGCTGCACCAACAGTTGAAAAATATAAATGGGGTGACCTATCAGTCTGACATCAATCTTGGACAAGATCATAGAATAGCTGATATGGGAAACAATTAGGAATAAAAGGAGGTCAATATACAGTAAACTCTTTAATATCCAGCATTCTATTATCCAGAACTCTCAAATAACCGGCATTTTAACCATAAGTAAATTTTAGTTGTGTTTTCCATAAGTACAGTAAAGTGAGAGTACATACAGCAAATACAATATGTTTGCAGTGTACAATACTACTGTTGTTGCTAAAAAAAAGTACTCTGCATGCATTTTTGTTTCTTAATCTTGTTTTTTTTAGTGTTATTCATTGCTGAGTGTACCTCTCTTTTATCCAGCATATTTGAACATCCAGAAACCTCCTGGTCCCAGGGCTGCCAGATATGAAAGAGTTTACAGTAGTAAAAGCCAATCAACGTGGTTTTATGGGAAAAGATCCTGTCGCACTAACTTGGCAGCTCTTTTTGATGAGATTACAAATCAGTTTGATAAAGGTAATAGCTTTGATGTCATATATTTCTGTAATATGTTTGACTTAGAACTGCAGGATATTTTGTTTAAAAAACTAGAATGACATAAAATTAGCATGGCACCCATTAAATGAATGAAAAGCTGGCTGATGGGTCTCAAAATATAATATTAACAGGAAATCATCATTGAATCAGTGTGTTCCTGAGAGGGGTTCTCAGGGACTGTTTCTTGCCCTACATTATTTAATATTTTTATTGATAACCTAGAAGGAACATATAAAATAATCAGTGAAAACCATGATGGATGATACAAAAATGGGGGGTGTCGTAAAGAAGGAAGACGACAAGTCAGTGATAAAGAGCAGTCCAGAATGCTTGATAAGCTGGCCACAAAAAACAATGTGCATGCGAATATAAATGGGAACAACCAGGGTACAGAACTGGGGACTCTACCCTGGGAAACGTGGGGCTCTGGGTGGACAGAGTGCTGAATTTGAACGCCCCTGCGATACCCAGGCCGAAGGGCAAAAGCAGCTCTTGCTTGGATGTCTAAACAAGCAAAGCTTGAGTAGCAGCAGAGAGGGTTTTCACCTTTGTATCTGGCACTGCTGTGTTGCTGCTGTGCCCATTTCTGGGGTCCACAGTTCAGGTGCAGTGATAAACTATAGGGGCTTCAGAGAAGAATCACAAGACTGATTAGAAGATTAGAAATCTGTCATAGTGATAGACTCAAGGAACTCAGTCTAATTATCCTAACGAAGAGAACGTTAAGCATAACTTCATTGTCATCTGCATAAGTACAGTATTTCAGTCTGTAAGACAAAGGTCTACCAGGATCCAATGGCTGGAACTTGACTCCAGACATAAGAATGGCCACACTGGGTTAGACCAAGTGTCCAGCCAGCCAGGTGCCCAGAGGGAGTGAACAGAACAACAAATCATCAAGTGATCCCTCCCCTGTTGCCCATTCCCAGCTTCCGGCAAACAGGCCAGGGACACCGTTCCTACCCATCCCGGTTAACAGGCATTGATAGACCCAACCTCCATGAATGTACCTAGTGCTTTTTGAACCCTGTTATAGTCTTGGCCTTCGCAGCATCCTCTGGCCAGGAGTGCCACAGGTTAACTCTGCGTTGTGTGAAGAAATACTTCCTTTTGTTTGTTTTAAACCTGCTGCACATTAATTTCATTTGGTGACCCCTAGTTCTTGTTTTATGGGAACCAGTAACTCTTCCTACTCACTTTCTCCACACCAGCCATGATTTTATAGACCTCTGTCACATCCTGTGATGGAGTGGGGGATACCTGTGTGTGTGTGTGTGTGTGGCTCACAGAGGGTGTGGGGCTCCTGCTGAGGGTAACCCTGACAACCAGGTAACACCTTTGTACTGCAGACAAAGGAGGAGGTGGAGCCTGAGGGGTTTGAATTGGAACTGGGAGTTGGAAGCAGTTAGTCTGGGCTGAGGGAGAGCGAGGCAAAGGAGGGGGCCAGGCCCCAGCTCTGGGGGCCCCTCGGGGCCTCCTCTCCTCAACATGGATGGGACTGGCTGTCTCTGCCTGCTGTACTGACTCCTCTCTACGATGCTGTGTCCTGTCGGCTAATAAACCCGCTGTTCTCCTGCTGAGTGAGAGACTCTCCTGCCTGCGGACAGGGTGCAGAGCTTGGGGGACCCCAGAACCCCATCACACTGGTGTCAGGAGTGGGATGTTCTGCACCCTGAGGATGGAGCATCCAGCAGTAAGTGACCGGGGCCCTGGAAGAAGTGGGGCCTGCGAGACCCAGGTGTGCTGAAGGGCAGTGAGGTGCAGTTCCCCAAGGCGGAGGGGCCTGCGGCCGAACCCAGGCAACTGCGGTCGTGGTCCTCGAGAGGGGGTGTCACACCCGAGGAGGGGTTACTCCTGGGAATCTGTTGGAGTCGGTCCCAGAAGGTGGAGGGGCCGAGAGCCCAACCCCCAGGAACAAGTGACCCCTGAGGAGGCTGACGCTGAATGAGTTCTTCCCAAGACAGGGTGCTCATGGTCCCTGAGAGCGGGTGTCACACTGAAGAAGGGGTTCCGCTGGGAGCCTGTTGGAGTTGGTCCCAGAGGGCAGAGGGGCCTACGGCCTAACCCTGGGCAGCTTGTGACCCGCAAGAAGCCTGGCACACTGAAGGGATTCTTCCAGGAATCGTGGGGTGCAGAGGGCATCAGCCTGACAGCCAGCAACCACGCTGAGCAACTCCACTGTGAAGTGGCAGCACCTGGAAACCGAATCGAGATTAAAGAAGCTGGACAAGGCAGCGTGGATGTGCAGTGGCAGAGGTGAGGGTTAAGGAAAATCCTGCAGAGGTGAGCCCGGATCGGGGCAGGGAACCCTGGACTGCATGGAGCTCTGAACCGAGTGGCCTGCCACAGCTCAAGGAGGGAAGGAGCGATTCCAACCCATCATCTACTAGTGGCCAAGACAGACCTGCGAAGAGTTTTCCAGGCCTGGGCCGAGGAAGGTGCCTGTGTGTCTGTGCAGGAAAGCAGCTGATCCACTGGGAATGGCAAGTTGTCTGTGAGAGAAGCTGCTCCACCTTCTGTGTGTGTGTGGAGACCAGCCGGGGGGCTGGGACAAAGGAGAGAGTGTCTCCCATTGTCTGTCTGTGTTGAACAGCAGCAGCAGCAGCCTGGGGAGAGAGCAGAGCCTGCGTTTGGAAAAGGTGCCAATGAGGAAACTAGCCCATTGTCTGAGGAAGATTCACCAGCCTGGGGTGGCTGGAGAAGGATCCACCAGAAAAGAGCATTCCAGGTGTGTCTCTGAATCCAGCCATGGGGGCTGGAGTAGAGGGAATAGCTCTGGGATGGGCAGTGGTATCCCTGCTAAGGACACTGGTCCTTGGTGCAAGAAAAGTGCTTCTGCTTCTGGGGAAGTGAATCCTTTGCCTGAGCCTGTGGGGGCTCGAGATGGAGCCAAGATCCCAGAGCTGGATCTGAGGGCAGCTGAAGCCCAGATGGGAAGTGGGCCTGCCTCTGTGTCTCTCAGGGGGGATGATGCTTTAACTCGGTCTAATCCAGTTAGTATCATCAGGGAATCCCAGAGACCAGACGATTCTGGTACTTGTTCTTTGCCTGATGCTGAGGTGTTACTGGGAGGGGGTGAGAGGACTCTGTCCTACCAGAGTCATCCTCTCACCAGGACACAAGAACAGACGGGCAATGGAGTTACGCTGACTGATGAAGATAAAGGAGCTGGTAGCAGAAGGGAGGAAAGGGACCCTAACCTTCTGTCCGGTGGTACTGGCTGTCTGCCTGGAGGGGGATTACGTGGGAATCTGCCTAATGGGCCAGAAGTGATCCTGGGTGTAGGTGAAACCCAGGAGCTGGTTGTGGCTCAAGGGAGCAGTGCCCCCGTGGAGGCAGACAGGGGTGAGTTATTGTTTGGGGAAGCTCTTAAGGAAGAGAATTTCCCTGAAACTTTTCCTGACCCATCTGTGGGGACTGCAGAAAATGGGAGTGAGGTGAAGGAGAGTGAACAGGAAAGGTGCATGTCTGTAAGAGCCAGAGCAGCCCTTTGCCTGGGGAGAAGTTTGTTTCAGCTCCTGATGGCCAGGACCTGCCTGAGTGTGAAACCACTGGCTGTCCTCTGCAAGGGTCCAAAGCAGGCAGGGTAAAAGTTTCTCAGGAATTGGAAGTTGATGCAAGTAAAGTGAAAACTATCAGGTAGTGTGAGCAGCCCTGTGAGAACCAAGTAAAACGGCTGCACAGCCAATCTCTGTAGGATGCAGGAGAGAGCCAGCAATTCCCCATCTCCAGATGGTGGAAACACTCATATTCTCATACTGGATTCGACTTCTGATTCCATGGGGAGGCAGTAGTTGGAGGTGGAAGGACAAAGGAGCTTTGGGCCTGGTGGGCCAGTAAGGGATAAACAGGGATTCCTTCATGTGGATTCTGCGTCTGGGACTCACAAAACAGCTCTCAGAAAGCAGTTTGGTTTGCAAATTTCCAGGCTGGCTGGGAGGGGGCCGTCTCCCTGAGATCATCAATGGCCCAGCTCTTGTTAGAAGGGAGGGCACAGCCAGAGAGATCAAATTTCCACCCCAGGGGGCAAGAGAGAAGATTAGAACTTGATGGTGCTAAGAAAGGCCTCAGCCATTTATCCCCAAAATACCGGATTCTCAAGGATGTTGCACAAAGGTTGTGGTCTACCAAAGAGCAACGTAAATGTGCAGTTGCAATGGGTTTGTTCTGTTACTCACGGTAACTGCTGTAACCAAGGGGTGCTGCTACCAAAAGCTGTAGAATTGTGCCATGCACTGAATGTTTGAAAAGAGCCATGTGACATGATGACATTGATGTAGAAGCATGAATTGTATGTTGAAGGAGTCTGTAACTCTGAAATGTCACCATTGTTCCCTGTAACTAGTCTTGCAACCTCTCACATGAGGAGGAACATTCCAAACCTATTGTGTGGCATGGAAGGGGAAACTGAGGCACACAACCATTTTGGTGGTCTGGCTAAATGCCAAGGGTGGAAGCATTTGTACCTTCTTTTACTGGACTGTAACTGAATTCCAAACATTGGCTGGAGCAGCTGTATGGACTGGTGGGCAGACAGGGCAGGGCCCAGACCAGAAAAGAACTATTTGATCTGTTGGTGCTGCAGCATCTGTATGGGCTCTGCCTGCCCGACTTGAGAACGTGGCTGATGGACCAGAGACAGAAGCAGGGAGACCAACCAACCTGAGGGAACTAAAGGGACTTGCCCGGCTGCATCACATGAAAAGGGCCATTACCAAGCTCCTGAGTTGGAGCCTCCCCCAGCAGGATTATGACATGGAGGTGGTGCACATCAAGGGGAGCACTGAGGGTGCAGCCGATGCCCAATCACGAGGAGAGGGCCCCAAACTTCCCCAGGTCACTGGCTGAGTGACCCCGCTCAGTTCGGTCTGGAAGGGGGGAGAGATGTGATGGAGTGGGGGATACCTGTGTGTGTGTGTGTGTGGCTCACAGAGGGTGTGGGGCTCCTGCTGAGGGTAACCCTGACAACCAGGTAACACCTTTGTACTGCAGACAAAGGAGGAGGTGGAGCCTGAGGGGTTTGAATTGGAACTGGGAGTTGGAAGCAGTTAGTCTGGGCTGAGGGAGAGCGAGGCAAAGGAGGGGGCCAGGCCCCAGCTCTGGGGGCCCCTCGGGGCCTCCTCTCCCCAGCATGGATTGAACTGGCTGTCTCTGCCTGCTGTACTGACTCCTCTCTACGATGCTGTGTCCTGTCGGCTAATAAACCCGCTGTTCTCCTGCTGAGTGAGAGACTCTCCTGCCTGCGGACAGGGTGCAGAGCTTGGGGGACCCCAGAACCGCATCACACATCCCTCCTTAGCCGCCTCTTTTCCAAGCTGAAAAGTCCTCACCTCATATGGCCCCATTCCAAACCCCTGATCAGTTTTGTCACCTTTTTCTGAGCCTTTTCCAATACCAAGGTATCTTTTTTTAGATGAGGTGATCACATCTGCACTCAGTGTTCAAGATGTGGGTGTACCATGAATTTATAAGGGGATAAAATATTCTGTCTTATTCTCTATCTCTTTCTTAATGGTTCCCCACATTCTGTTTGCTTTTTTGACTGCCACTGTACCTTGAGTGGATGTTTTCAGAGACAAATTCAGTCTGGATATAAACGGTAAGAACAGTGAGGGTAACAACCCATTGGAACAATTTCCCAGCCATTCTAGTGGATTCTCCATCACTGACAATTTTTAAATCAAGGTTGGATGGTTTTCTGAAAGATCTGCTCCAGGAACTGTCAAGGGGCAGGCCTGTATCATATGCAAAGTCAGATGAGATGATCACAGTGGTCTCTTCTGCCTTGGGATCCATGAATCTGTGAATTACTTTAACTCGCCCCATGCAGAAGGAAGCAAAGCCCCAGAACAGGGGTGGGAAGAGGCAGAGGGGGTGGACATTCAGACTCAGCAGTGCCCCAAATTCCAGTTCCCTACGCAATTGTCTTCTGCACCTGGGAAAGGATGGTCCTGGCTACAATCTCTTTGGGGGCTGGGACTATTTTTCTATTATGTCTGTATAATGCCAAGGACAATAGAGCCCCAGGCTCTATTTGGGAGCTCTATGCAATATTGCAATAAAAAATAAGCGCATGACAAAGGTTTACCCTTTACACATAGATAGACCTGCAATCGGAGGCCAAAAATAAAACTCACAGTCTGACTCCCTGACTGTGCATTGCGCAGCGCTTGTAAGAAAATGTGCATTACAACCATGAGGAATCATCACCTGCATGGATGTCAGAGTCACCCAAGCCAACGAGACATGGTGAATGCAGTACTAGGCTGGGACATGGGGTGCGTCCTTAACAACAGGCAGGAAGGGAAGAGGTGGTCTTGTGGCTAGCCTCAGGTCCTTCACTCTGTGTCATGGTGTGACAGGACTGGATTTTCATATTGGATATGGAAGCCATTGTGTCCTTCGTATCTATTGGCACCAAATATTGTGCCAGGGGAGGGGAAGCCACGTGAGGTGTCCAGTGGAAGCTGGGGATTTCCTGAATCTCTGTGCGCTACTCGTGCGTCTGTGCCAGGTCTGCAGATAGCCTCACTGAGATGTGCTCTGAAGCTGTATTAGAAATGTTTCAGATCTCCACCCCAGCCAGGACAATGGACTGAGTGAAGGCCCAGGTGGCCAATACATGTCCTCCTGGGATGCAACGAATGGCAGCGCAGCACAGTAACGCACCGGGTCAGCTGGTAAGCCAAGACCTGACCTATGGGAGAGGAACAGAATTTTCCCCTCGCATAGAAAAAGCTATCAGATGGGCCCTGGCAGGGGCATTCTTGGTTCTTCAGTCCTCATGAGTTAAGCCTGTCTGGACTGGGGCCCGTCCCTCCAAAGGATGCTTGCAAAGACTTCCAAGAATCAGCAGATAACATCGCTGGCTGTAACTGGTGTATGTAAAGTATCGCTTTAACAGTCCTTCTCTCTAACCCGGTTCCTTCTTTCTTTCTATACACCTTTAGATATTGAGATCCAAAGGATCTGGGCAAGCGTGTTGGCTTTGGGTAACATCCAACTGTATATTGACCGAGGGCTGTGGCTGGACCCTTTGGGGCCCAGGAAAATCTGTGTGGAGTTGGCAAGAGGTTTTAAGAGCTTCTCAGCTGAGTACGGGGCTGTTCGTCTGGGCTGGTAGAGCAGCTGGGAAGTCTGGGGGCTTGCTTGCGTGGCTTCAGGCTGGCCAGTGGGGCTGGCAGAGGTGCTGTGGTGGCTGGTTGGATCTGCCTTAGTCAGAAGGAAATCCCAGCCTGGGGCTGTGAGTGGCCCAGATTTTAAGTAAAGTTACCCTGGATTGGTCTCTCTAGCTGTGCCCAGAATCCCCGTCCTATTGCAGTGCTGTAGTCATGGCAGAATCCACAGAACCTGGTCAGTTGAGCTTGGGATCAGACCTCCCGGCTGTTCTAAATTGGAGTTTTGGGTCGGAGAGTGTCTTGGTTAATGAACACAGCTGGAATTGTGTATCTGAATTCGACCTTCTCCGGTAGCGTCAAGCAGACCTCAGTAGACTGACTGCCTTGCTGGCTCTTCCAGGGGTACGGTGAAGACGTGGCTCAGAGTGAATGGATTAACAAAGTTTGGAGGCCTTCAGACTCTAAACACTGGAGCAATCCCTGCACTGGTGAGACGTGGGCTTTCCTGACACCCGTATTAACAGTCGAGCAGGGTTCTCAAACCTCCTCTGCTGCGACCCCCTCGTGGTGACCAAAATCACTGCATGGCCCTTGGATGGGGACTGAAGCCGAAGCCCCTGCTGCCTGGCAGCTCAGGATGCGTGGGGTGGGGTGGGGTGGGGAAGCCCAAGCACCACTACCTCATGCAGGGGAGCCAAACTTGAAGCCCACATGCTTTAGTCCCAGGCAGGGGGCCTGTAACTTAGGCTTCGAGGGGAGGGTGACCAGGTGCCACTTTTCAAGCGGAACACACAGGGGTCACCGACCAGCAGCTGGTGGTGGGGGGACCACAGTACAGCTCTGGCCTCCAGCATTCACAGGCAGCAGAGAGTCAAGCGAAGGAACGCAGCCCCAGCTCTGCCCCTCAGGCTGCTTCCCTCATGGGAGGGTGGGACATGCTGCACTCCCTGGCAGGAAGCAGAGCCATGCAGCCCGGGGAGCAGAGAGCAGGGGCTGCCCTGCCCACTTCCTCCACTGCTGCTCGTGAGTGACTGGAGGGTAGATGGACCCACACTGCCAGCGCAAGCCCCACCAGTCCCCTGAGCCACCAGTTGGGGAAGAGGCGGGGCAGGGTGAGCACATGGGGTGGAGCAGGGTGGGCTGAGATGGGGCCTGGGGCAGAGGGGCTTGTTCCAACCCTGCTGGTCACATGGCCAGCGGCCCCGCAGAGCCCTGCTCACCAGCTGCCTGGGGGTTCTGCGTGCTGCCCCTGCCTGAGCACTGGCTCCGTGCTCCCGTTAGCCAGACCCAGACAATGGGAGCAGGAGGGCAGTGCTTGCAAGCAAGAGCAGCACACACAACCGAGCTGCCTGCCCTGACACCCCCACCTGGCATCTGGGCCTGCTGGCTGCGTTAAGGTGTAGCAGCACCCTGGCCACGGCTGCCCATGGAAAGCCCGAGCCCCGGTCCCTCTGCACCCCGACCACGGCTGCCCACGGAAAGCCCGAGCCCCAGCCCCTCTGCACCCCGACCACGGCTGCCCACGGAAAGCCCGAGCCCCGGCCCCTCTACGCCCCGACCACGGCTGCCCGTGGAAAGCCCGAGCCCCGGCCCCTCTGCACCCCGACCACGGCTGCCCGTGGAAAGCCCGAGCCCCGGCCCCTCTGCACCCCGACCACGGCTGCCCGTGGAAAGCCCGAGCCCCGGCCCCTCTGCACCCCGACCACGGCTGCCCGCGGAAAGCCCGAGCCCCGGCCCCTCTACGCCCCGACCACGGCTGCCCACGGAAAGCCCGAGCCCCAGCCCCTCTGCACCCCGACCACGGCTGCCCACGGAAAGCCCGAGCCCCGGTCCCTCTACGCCCCGACCACGGCTGCCCACGGAAAGCCCGAGCCCCGGTCCCTCTGCGCCCCGACCACGGCTGCCCACGGAAAGCCCGAGCCCCGGCCCCTCTACGCCCCGACCACGGAAAGCCCGAGCCCCGGTCCCTCTGCGCCCCGACCACGGCTGCCCACGGAAAGCCCGAGCCCCGGCCCCTCTACGCCCCGACCACGGCTGCCCACGGAAAGCCCGAGCCCCGGTCCCTCTGCGCCCCGACCACGGCTGCCCACGGAAAGCCCGAGCCCCGGTCCCTCTACGCCCCGACCACGGCTGCCCACGGAAAGCCCGAGCCCCGGTCCCTCTGCGCCCCGACCACGGCTGCCCGCGGAAAGCCCGAGCCCCGGTCCCTCTACGCCCCAACCACGGCTGCCCACGGAAAGCCCGAGCCCCGGCCCCTCTGCACCCCGACCACGGCTGCCCACGGAAAGCCCGAGCCCCGGCCCCTCTGCACCCCGACCACGGCTGCCCGCGGAAAGCCCGAGCCCCGGCCCCTCTGCACCCCGACCACGGCTGCCCGCGGAAAGCCCGAGCCCCGGTCCCTCTGCACCCCGACCACGGCTGCCCACGGAAAGCCCGAGCCCCGGTCCCTCTACGCCCCGACCACGGCTGCCCACGGAAAGCCCGAGCCCCGGTCCCTCTGCACCCCGACCACGGCTGCCCACGGAAAGCCCGAGCCCCGGTCCCTCTGCACCCCGACCACGGCTGCCCACGGAAAGCCCGAGCCCCGGCCCCTCTACGCCCCGACCACGGCTGCCCGCGGAAAGCCCGAGCCCCGGCCCCTCTACGCCCCGACCACGGCTGCCCACGGAAAGCCCGAGCCCCGGTCCCTCTACGCCCCGACCACGGCTGCCCACGGAAAGCCCGAGCCCCGGCCCCTCTGCACCCCGACCACGGCTGCCCGCGGAAAGCCCGAGCCCCGGTCCCTCTGCACCCCGACCACGGCTGCCCGCGGAAAGCCCGAGCCCCGGCCCCTCTGCACCCCGACCACGGCTGCCCGCGGAAAGCCCGAGCCCCGGCCCCTCTGCACCCCAAATTCCTCATAACCCATCCCACCCCAGAGCCCTCACCCTGCACCCAACCCACTGCCGAGCCCCCCACTGCAGAGCCTGTCTCCCCTGGGGAGCCCTCCTCCCCCCCACACACCTGGTGAGGGGAGAACACAGGGGGCGGGGCATGCGGGGGGCGGGGCCAAGGCGCTCAGTGGCTAATGGGTGCCCCCCGCTACCCCCCCGGGCTGTGGCCCCGGCAGGGCTCCGGCGACCCCGCTCCGCGCCACGGCCCCTCCCCCACGGGCCGCCCCGCCCCGCCCCGTCCCGCCCCAGCCCCGTCCCTGGGCGGCCGCCGGGCCCGGGGGCGGGACTTGGTTCGGAAGCGAAACGGCGGCGCGGAGCCGGGCGGCAGCAGCCGGGCCGGGCCGGGCCCCACCCCCGGGCGCGCGGAGGCCGGCGAGGTGAGTCCGCGGCGGGCGCACGTGGGCCCGCGGGCCGGACCTGTTGAGGCCGAGCCGGCGCTGGCCGCCAGCGGAGGGGCCCGGCCAGGCGTGGGGGGCTGCGCGCGGGCCCGGCCCCGAGGGAGGGACCCCGGCCTGGCTGCGCGGCGGGGCGTTCCCCGAGCCCGGCCCGGCCCGGCCGCCGGAAGCCCCGCGCCGCACGGCCCAGCTCATTGCTCGCGGCGCAGCCGGGCCCGCCGCGCCTCCCCCCGGCCGCCCCGGTGCGGCACCTGCTGCTGCCCGGCGCCGGGGGGCCGCGGGCCGGGGGCTGGCGCTGCGGCGGGCTCTGGCGGCCCTGCCCGGCGCTGGCAGGAGATGCGCGCGGGGCGCGGCCGGGGGCAGAGGCTGCCCCGGGGGCGCTAAGCGTGAGCCGGGCTGGGGCGAGGCCCGCACTGACCCAGGGCTCCCAGGAGAGCCGGTGCCTTCGGGGGTCGGCCGGGAGCGGCCCTGGCCTGTCTGCCGAGGCTGCGAAGGGACGGCAGCGGAGCATCCCTGGGCGATGCCCTCTTCTGCTCGGTCCCTCTGGGGCACCTGGCGCTGGCCCCCGTGGGCAGGCGGGGCGCTGGGCTGGCCGGGCCTTTGCTCCCCCCGTGGGGCCGCTCTTACGCTTTTTAGAACAACATCTGCAACCGCTGCACCCGAGGGGACTGGTCAGTCCCTAGGCCCCGTCAGGGCGGGCGAGTCGCTTGTGGCAGAGTTGTTTGTTTACTCCCAGGTCTAAAGGATCAAACAACAAGAAGTCCTGCGGCACTTCATAGCCTAGCAGGCACACTGCAGCGCAAGCCTTCCGTGCATGCAGCTCTGCCCGGAAAGCTCGTGCTCCAGTAAATCTGTCAGTCTGTGAGGTGCCACAGGCCTTCTCCTTGCTTTTGTGGAGAGACTAGCAGGGCTGCCCCGTTGATAAAGGATTAAAATGTCTTAGCAGTATTGGTTTTAAACACTATCATCCAGTGGTTCTGTCAGCCTCTGTTTACACATGGTTTGTTTAAAACCTGTGTCCTGTGCTAGTTGGAGACCCAAGAAATCTCCTCTTCCCTGAGGAGCTCTGGGACAGTTGTGGGTAGAAGTGTGTTTTACTGTCATGGGGACCTGGTCAAAAGTAACTCAGTTTTTGCAGCAAACCAAGGGACGGTTTTAATTGGCTTCAGATTTCTTGACTGGCGAAACAGTCCTGTTGCAGTCTTTCCTCAAATATTTTGATCGGACAGGGAGGAGCTGTGTTCACACCTGATTATGTCAATGGAAATCCTTCTGGCAAAGAAAGGGAGGTGCCCCTCTCTCCAGGCTAGAGAATGATTTTACCCACAAAAAAAAAACAAAAACCCAAGCCCCCAAAAACCAACAAAGTGAGGAACACCTTTCCAGAGAAGCAGCTCCACAACTGCAGGCTAAATACATATGAGTGCCCTGCAGCATGGTGCTTTTTTTGGAACGTGCTAGGCTGGCAGCGTAAGCACAGGTAACGGGTGTTCCATACGCAAGGCTAAAGAAAAACAGAACTTCACTCTTATAACTACATGTAAGTGCAATAGTTTCTTCACCAAACAGGCCTGCTTTCACCTGGTTTGTTTGTTCTGTGCAGTCAGTATGATGTAGTTCTCGTCATTTTATTGGACTGAAGATATAAAGGGCTTGTGAGCTGTAAGCCTGTTTAGTCACTGCCCCTCAGAGATGGTTAATGTAGGCACTGAACTAGTTGGGCATTGGCTACAGTGATTGTTTCAGGACAGTTGCAGCTAAGTGAGAGAAACATTTCATTGTGTTGATAGATGTGATTTCTTTGTCATATTAATTTAATTTTGGGACTTAGGCGCCAATTAGGCTTTAACCTATGCCTAACGAGTGCAGTCCCATTAACTTCAGCTGAACTAATTCATATGCTTAAAGCTAGGTACACGCTAAGTGCCTTTCCAACAGGGTACCATAACAAACATGGGTAGGCTAGAGCAGGTGAGTTGTCATTCTTACTGGTGACTGACTAGGAATTGCACGTCTCCCACCCCCTAAACCAGTTGTCTGGCTGGTCCACCTGCTACAGCCTGGCATTGCATCTGAACATTGGAGTAACGACTTTAGTTTTACGTGTTTGTCCAGTGCCTGATGTCACAGCTCAGGGCAGCTGCACCAGCTCCTCCTCTGCAGGCCAGCAAGGGCACCCATTTCTGGCTCCCCGGCTGTCACCTCTCTTGGGTAGAGACTCATTCCTCTCTCCCTTCTGCAATGATTTTTCCAGGGTGCACAGTTCATTGCCTGCACGGTTACTCCCGGCAAGCCAAGCTGCCTGCGTGGGCCAACGTCTGCACTTTGCTTGTTTGTTGGAGGCTGAGAACAAGGTAATTGCTCACCCCCGTAAGGGCTTGTCTTGGTGTACACTGGTGCAGCTCTTCTGCTGTAGCACTCCGGTGAAGGTGTTACTGTGCTGATGGAAGAGCTTTCCCACTGGCCCAAGAGGCGGTAGCTGCGCCAGTGGGAAAAGTCCTTCCCTCCACAGAGCGCTGTCTGGTGATTTTTGCTACCCCCAAGTGATGCACCTGTACCGCTGATGGTCTGCTGTGTAGCCCTGGCCTGAGCGACAGCACAGCTCTTTCTGAGCAAGCAAGGTGACAGCAGTACTGAGAGGACATGAAAACAAGAAAGGGGTTACACGTGCTGATAAGCGTACCGAGGTTCCCCCTAGCTCCGTGAGGGGCTCTGGCAGTGTCAGTCCTTCAGACCCCCGAGGTTTTTCTGGGGTGACAAGGCCCTGTGGTAACAAGCACGCTTTCAGAACATGTGGGCCGTGCATGAGTTACTCTTTTTGTGCAGCTCGGGCCTTTGATTTTCAGATTCGAGGAAGAGGAAATCAGCAGACAGTGATTCCTTCCTCAGGGCGTAGCTCTGAGTGGTGGCTTTTTTGTTTTTTCCCCCTTTCATAATCCGAGGTGAGAATTTTGCAATTTCAGAGATAAGTGACTTCTCACTGTTCATCCAGCCGTCCGTTCTGGTCTGGTGGTGGTTCCACACAGTCCTTTGAAGTTCATAGCATTTCCCAGGGCTCAGCTAATACAGAGCCTTTCATTTAATGCAGTGAACTCCAGAGATGATTAAAGTTAAGACATGTTTTCCCCAAGGATGTTGCAGGAAATTGCTGTATCTGTTACACCTCGTATAAGGGGGGCCTGGCCTGTAGGTTCTAGTGCAATATCAATAACCCTCTTGAAATATTTAGCTCCTCTCTCTTTTGGACCCACATTTTGTCGAGCTGCTGCTGTGTTTTCTGTGTGACTTGCGTGAGGCGGAGGCCCAAGGGCCTGGCTGCTGTGCAGCATTCCAGGCTCAGGAGCAAGGCTGTTCCCTCCAGCTCAGGCTCAGGGGTGGGGACAGACTGTGTATTCCAAGTGGCACTTCGGAGCCCTTACCCTTTCTTTTTAATTCTGGTCTGCCTCATTTCCTGCCCTGTGTGCTCTCCCCTCCCTCAAACCTGTGTGATAAGCATGGTCTTGGCAACCCATGGCTCCTTCAGGAGCCACTTGCGGCTCTGAGCGCTGCTGCCGCTTAAACCAACAACTAAATACAGCTGCCGCCCTTGAGCCAACTGCACGTCGTTTGAGAGGGGGCAGCCTCCGGAGCTGCCGAGCAGTCGGGTGGCAGGGAGCCCCGGAAGCGAGAGGTGACTGTGCAGGGAGCCGCCCCACATGGTGGAAGTCTAAGCCGGCTGCGGGAAGGGGCGGCCGTGCCGAGCCACAGGAGGAGGCAGTGGGGGGAGGCGGCGGCCATGGTGGAACTGTGCACGCTGAGGTGGGTTAAGCCTGGGGACGTGGGGGAGGGCTCGGGGTGCTGCGTGCAGCCGGGGAGACTGCCACCACGCGCTCCTCCCGCCGGGGCGAGGCACGTATGCGAGTGCCCGTGTGCGTGTCCCACGCGGCAGGCTCAGGCGCAGCAGTGGTAAGTGTTTGTTTGGGGGAAAGGGGAGAATGATTTACAGACCCCGCTGGACTTTGGGAACGATGGGGGATGTCTGTTCCTGAAGACTGCTACATTAGGGTCCGTAAACCCTCAGGTTTACTCTGCTGAAGAAGCTAACGTTGTGGGGAAAGAAGCAAAGTTGTCATGCAAAAAGTAACCAGTGGGATCAGATGGGCCATTCCCATCATGGCCACAGGTTGAGGGCGCACCCTGTGAGGGGCTGCACTAGGCCCTGCATTTACTGTGCCTGGGAATTGTCGGGAGAGGTGGGGGGAAGGGAGGTGGCAGAAAGTAGAGGTGACGTGAGCTTATGGTTTGTTAATACCGGGGAGCTTGTGGGGAACTACAGAGAGAGTTACACGGGCTGGAGGAGCAGGCAGCATGGTGGCAATGAAATTTAATTTTAATAAATGAGAAATAACACACATGGGGAGAAAATGTTTTAAATGTCTCCTCGCCTTCCAAGTTCCCATGTTAACCCCATCAGCCTAAAATGGCGATCTGGTGTCCTTGTAGACAGCTCAGTAAAAACCTCTGTGCAGTTTGCAATTGCAGGCAAAAAACTAACCCGGGGCTGGAGTGTGTAGGAAATGGAATAGCCTACAAACGCTCACACTGCATCAGGCCCACAGTCCACCTAGCCAAGTATGCCGCCTTCTGACAATGGCCAATGCCAGGGGCTCCGGAGGGAGTAAACAGGCTAGGAGATCCATTTCCAGCTTCTGGCACACAGAGGCCAGGGCCGCTGTTCCCACCCACCCTGGCTAATAGGCGGTGACGGACCTCACCTCCACGAGTGTATCTAGATCTTTTTTGAACCTTGTTGAAGTCCTGGTCTGCAGCACCTCCTCTGGCAGGGAGTTGCACAGATTTTTTCCTCCCACAATGCACAGTCAAACTACCTTTTGTTTGTTTTAAAGCACTGCCCGTTAATGGCATTTGGTGAGCCCTGTTTCTGTGCTGGAGAAGGAGTGAAGTGCACTTAGTTACTTTCTCCACACGAGTCATGACTTCATACTTGCTTGTCATATTCCCAGGTATACCAACAGCAATTCTGGGCACGGAGGGAGAAAAGTCAACTGCTCCCCCGCCCCCACCGTGCAGCCATAGTCCTGCTGACAGCCTGCACTGGCTGGCGTCTTGCAAGCACCAGCTGTGCTGTGGGGTGTGCTCTTCTGGCATGGCTGTGGCTTCCCCATGCTTACCTGGTAGGATTGGGAACTGCGTAATCTCCCAAGCCCGAAGACCACTGTGCCCCCGCTTCCTGGAGGCCCTGCTCACTCCAGTCCCTCCTCCCTCTGTTGCTTGCCCTCCTCCATCTTCACAGGCTTTCTTCAGGCTGGGGCAGGTGGTGAGGGTGTGGGCTCTGGGAGGAAGTTTGGGTGCAGCAAAGCATGCAGGGGTGCAGGCTCTGGTCCTGGTGACTGACACATTAAAGCAGTAATCGATTTATGCAAAACCTCCTCAAAGGACATAGTCTAGGACAGTTCCCAGATTTGTCACCTAAAATGAAGGGCTCAGGCTTGAGACTCTCCCTAACGTTTTCAGACCAGCAGATCAAAGCAAAGAATTCATTTCGTTTCTCCACAATGCCCTTCTCATCCGTGAGTGCGCCTTTCACATCTCAGTCGTCCAGTGGGTCCACTGCTTATTCTGCAGGCTTCCTACTTGTGGACTTTTTTTGCTGTTACTTATTGAGTCTTGAGGTGTTCCTTAAATTTCTCTTTGGCCTTCCTAATTCTGTTTTTACACTTCACTTACCAGTGTTATTGCTTCTTTCTGTTTTCCTCACTAGGATTTAACTTCTACTTTCTAGAGAGGGCTGCTTTTCCTCTCGCTGCTGCTTTTACTTGTTCAACCCCAGTGGCACTTGTTTAGGTTCTCTGCTTTTGTTTTGTTTTTTTTTGTGGGGGTATACATTTAATTTGAACCTCTATTGTGATATCTTTAAAGTTCACTTGTACCTTTTAATTTCGGTTTAAGTAACTTCCTAATTTTTGTGTCACTTCTCTTTCTGAAGTTAAATGCTGCAGTGTTGGACTGTTGTGAAGTTTTCCCCCTTTACGTTCTGGTCACTATTACCCAGTGGTCCTGCTGTATTCACCCCGGAACCAGATCCTGGGCTTCACTTGGGAGTACGTGAAGAATGGTCTCCCAGGGGTTCTGGGACTAGCGGCTCCAGGAAGCAGTCATTTAAAGTGTGAGGAGACTTTATCTCTGCACCCCGTCCCAAGGTGAAGTGCACCAGTCAATACGAGGATAGTAGCGATGGGGGTTTTCAGCTGTGTGTTTTATGTTCTAGTCTCTCTAACCCTTCTGCCCGTTGCCCGGGGCAGTGTTCCGTCCTTGCGGCTGTATTCTCGTTACTCCAGCATGGAATTACTCTGCAGCGCTTCTGTGGTACGGTTTGATCAATTTGCAAGTTTTACTTCTTTGGATCCTACGCTTTCTTTCCCATGCAGTGCCACCCCCGCCAGTCCTCCTGTCCCTACTGCTCTGCCCATTGATTGTCTCATCCCACCAGGTGTCTGTGGTGCCTGTCGTAGCAGTGTTCCTGCTTAGCATGAAGCGCTCTCAGCTGCCTCTCTTGACTTCTGGCACTGGGCTATAAGCACTTAGAAGCTTGTCCTTTTGGTGCTGTCTGCCACTGCGTGCTGTGACTGAACAGGATTCTTCTTCATCTCACTGGGTCTCCTCAGATCCCACGTGTATTTTCACCTTCCCCCTCCCCTTACTGGCACAGAGACTCCCCATTAATAGACCCTCCCCATGGGCGGCTCTGTCCCAGGGGTCTCCACCCTCTTCATGCTCAAGGTCACTTTCTGAATTTAAGGGCAAACCAGGATCCCCTTTGCACCTCGCCCAAAGTCCTTGCTCACCCCGGCCCCTCCCTCCTTCGCTTCCTCTCCTCCCTCTCACCTGCCAGTCTATGGCAGGGCTTGGAGTGCAGAAGGGGGTTTAGGGCGCTGGCTCTGGGAGGGGCTGGGGTAGAGGGTGGGTTCAGGAGGAGTGTGGGGCGCTGGCTCTGGGAGGGGTTCAGGGCTGATGGTTGGGGGTTCAGGAGGAGTGTGGGGCGCTGGCTCTGGGAGGGGCTCGGGGCTGATGGTTGGGGGTTCAGGAGGAGTGTGGGGCGCTGACTCTGGGAGGGGCTCGGGGCTGATGGTTGGGGGTTCAGGAGGAGTGTGGGGCCCTGTCTCTGGGAGGGGTTTGGGGCTGATGGTTGGGGTTCAGGAGGAGTATGGGGCCCTGTCTCTGGGAGGGGCTTGGGGCTGATGGTTGGGGTTCAGGAGGAGTGTGGGGCCCTGGCTCCCTCCTTCCCAAAAGTTTCCCCAGATTCTAAGGAACCTAAATCCCACTTCCCTATGCCCTCCTCTCATCCATGCCTGGAGACGCTGCTGTTCGGCTAACTTTTCTGAGAGAAAATAGGAATCAAATCACCAGAATGCCTTTGTATAAATCAGTGATGCAGTATGGCCTGGGTGCTCTGTGTTGGACAGCCCATCTGCAAACGGCTATCGCAGAGCCGGAGGGGCTCAGCCAAAGGTATCTAGAACAGGGGTTCCCGAACTTTTCGGCATTAGGCCCCCTCTTTTGATTTTTGAGAATCCCTTGTGGCCCCCTCACCTTTTCTTTACCACCATCCAACCCCCCGTTAACAAAAAGCTCAATTCATAACTTAAGATAAACACAAAAACTTGATATAAAAATGTTATTTAAAATTCAAATTAAGCCTAAATAGTTTTTCATGGCCCAAAAATTTAATAAAAATGTAATTTAACATCAGAAACAGCAGAAACAAATGAATTTAAGGTGGAAGATGAAGCTGCCTTTGCTTCACAAGTTGGGAAACCCTAGGAGACTGACAATGGACCATCCAGGCTAAGGGCACAGGCCCCACCTTGTGAGTGCCTGGTACAGCCCAAGCTGGCCGGATGCCTGAGCCCCACGCTGCCAGGGCTGCCCACTGGAGCCCCTCCCTTCCCCCAAAGCCAGGCACAGGCAGCCCCTCATCTAGCCCCATCCTCCTCCTCTCCCCCACCCACACTTGCTCACCTTTGCAGGAAGCAGCTAGCTCCACATGGGCCTTTGCCGGCTGCCTGGTTTTTATCGTAGCTGAGCCGGGTCGCCCATGTGATATGGCAGAGGCTGCGAGCCGGAAGCAAAGTCTGGCTCTTTCTTGGGGTGGGGGGGAACGATGGGGGGCTGGGTCACCTTGCAGCCCCCCAGGAATTTCTTCACGCCCCCCAGTTTGGGAAGCGTGCTCTAGAAGAGTGAGAGGCCTAGGGACAGCCCTTGTGACGAGAGACTGCAAAGGTTCAGGTGGTTACCTTAGAGAGGGGGTGACCAAGAGAGTGATATGGTAACAGTCTAGAGGGGTGGTAGTGAGAGCTTCTGGTTTCCTTTTCTCATGGCCCCAGAAGATGGGGACAGTCAAGGAGGACATTGAAAGGTGGGAAAGTCACACCAGCTAACAGGAAATAACCTCTTCACATGATGTGTGTGTGATTAAAGTGGAACTAATTGCCACAGGATATTGTTGAGACCAAATCCGTTGAAAAGATAATTGAGTACTGACATGAACATCCTGAGTTGGCATAACCCAGGTCCCTTCCCAGATGTTTGCCACTAACCTGTCCGCACCAAGCAGCAAGCCAGTCTCCAACTGTGGCAGAGCAGGAGGGGTCCTGGGGGGCTGAGAGATCCTGCAGGCCGTCTGTCTGCTGCAGGGGTCTTGCATCAGCCTCTGGAGCATCTGGATCTAGCCACTCTGAGGCGGGGGGGGACAGCTTTGTGTGAAACTCTGCCGGGCCGGATCGGCTTGGGAGAACTCTGAGCTAGGAGGTATTCCTGGGTTTGCACGGAGACTACACCTAGCATAAGCCTGGGGACAGTGGCAAAGGGATTGTGCCAAGCAAAAGCAGATGTGTGATCTGCAATGGTCCAGGACTTAGGGCACAGAAAGGGAACCACGTGGGTCCCACCCGCTTAGGCCAGGTCTGCGCTGACCAAAAAGTTGGCCGCAGCAGATGGCCATGGGAAGCTGTAGGGCTGTGCTCTGGAGAGGGTGGGTTGGAACCAGAAGAGACGTGTCAGACACCTGGTTCCCCAGGGCAGTGGCTGCTGGTGCTGAAAGTCACACAGGGACCGGTTAGGGCCAGCAGAGGCCTCTGGGTGGCTGCTGATGACCCAGACATGCCCTAGGACTCTGGCCCTGCCATGCCCTTGTATTTCCTTTAAGCTCTGGAAGTCCTTGGAGTCCTGAACACCTGGGTGCCCTCCAGGACGTGCGGCTGGGGTCTGCGGGACAGCCGTGCGCTTCCGGAGGCTGGGGCTTTCCTTCTGCGGAGTACAATTACAAAGGGAGGAACCTGACTCTGCAGTTACATTGTAGCTGATTGATGCTGTGACACAGGCCGCGTAAGGTGAGTATTTAGTTAAACCCAAACTGTCCTTCACATGGCATCAGTCCACGGATAGACCCTCTGGCCTGCCCTTCCCCCACGGCGCCGTGTTACAGCGCACCTGGAACCCAGCGCAGAGTCTGCTCTCGGCCCTGCCGACTCTGGAACGGCTGCGGCGGGGTGTGCAGGTGGTCCGGCCTGGAACCCAGCGCAGAGTCTGCTCTCGGCCTGCCGACTCTGGAGCGGCTGCGGCGGGGTGTGCAGGTGATCCGGCCTGGAACCCAGCGCAGAGTCTGCTCTCGGCCCTGCCGACTCTGGAACGGCTGCGGCGGGGTGTGCAGGTGGTCCGGCCTGGAACCCAGCGCAGAGTCTGCTCTCGGCCCTGCCGACTCTGGAGCGGCTGCGGCGGGGTGTGCAGGTGGTCCGGCCTGGAACCCAGCGCAGAGTCTGCTCTCGGCCCTGCCGACTCTGGAACGGCTGCGGCGGGGTGTGCAGGTGATCCGGCCTGGAACCCAGCGCAGAGTCTGCTCTCGGCCCTGCCGACTCTGGAACGGCTGCGGCGGGGTGTGCAGGTGGTCCGGATGCCAGTGGATTTTCATGGCCCCCTTGTTTCCTGCCGTTTGTATCTAACCCTTCACGTTTGTAAGGAAAGCGTTTCGCTTGTAGGGAGTTGGTCTCAGCACTGTTCTGCTGGGAGTGGGAACAGCCGGGAGCCAGGGTGCCACTACCTGCCTCTGTGGCATGTGGACAGGAAGGGTCTCTGCTCTGTATGGGTCTGTAATCTCCTCCAGAGCCAGAGGAGAAGGCTCTTTCCAGGCGAATCTCTCCTCCTTCGGAGGTGGCTTGGGGAAGGACGTATTTATCGGGGGAGGGTGGTAGGCAGCTGTGTTTTGTACATGCTCTCATTGGTTTCATACTTTGAAATCTGCACAACACAGCCAGATTTTTACTTTGCTGAGAAGTGTGTAATTCACGGTGGTGCTGGGGGGGGCTGGGAATTAGCCTGGCCTGCTGGGCAAGCAGAACTGATACCTGGCTGGTCTAGGGAAGAGTGTCATGCTCAAAGGCGTTGCAAAGGAGCCCAAAGCTGTCTGCTCCCCTTACAGATCACTTGTGTGCTCTGGTAGGAGGTGGGGTTTTAAAGAGAGCTGGGCCACTGTTTGTTGTAGAGCGAGAGCTTGTGCTTAATGTAAGTCTTGGATAAACGCCCTGGCACTGTTTGGGAAGGGATGCGGTATGCTTGTTTTCAGACCCCAGCTGCTGTCTAATCTACCTCTTCCGGTGAGAGAACTCCAACAGGCGAACATGGGTTTGGTGTTTATTCCTTTGGCCAGGCTCTCTTCAGACGTTACCCAGCAGTCTCCTAACCACAGAAGGACCCAGCTTGCGTTTTCTTATGGTGATGAAGTCAAACAAATCCCCTTTCTGTGCTTCATCTCTTCTTGCTGATCCTGGTGTCAGGGCTCCACATGGCTGAGGTTTTTTGGCCGAGAGCTGCGGACCATGTGTGCGCGAGAGCTCTCCCTTGCTCGAGCACGCGTTTCTGGTGTTCCACTCGCTCTCCTAGTGGTTTGCAGGTGGCCTAGCTGCAGCTCTGGTTGTGTTATCCATGAAGACTCCTACTTCCCCAGTTTTTTGACTTGGTAGTAAGAAGCCATCCTAGGTGCTAATTTTGTTTATAAAATGTATATCCAGAACAAACCTGACTGTTCATCACGCTCTCGTTGGCAATTAAAAGAATGACATTCTACATTTTGTTTTTATACTTATCTTTTCTCCGGTATTACCTCCCTCCTGGGGCAAATGCCTTGTTACACAGACCGGTGAACGTACATGTGAAAGAGGGGGCTGAATTCATAGACTCGTAGAACACTAGGACTAGAAGGGACCTCGAGAGGCCATCGAGTCCAGCCCCCTGCCCCAATGGCAGGACCAAGTACCATCTAAACCATCCCTGATAGACATCTATCTAACCTGTTGTTAAATATCTCCAGCGATGAAATTTAATGTGGGTAAGTGTAAGGTAATGCATGTTGGAAAAAATAACCCAAATTACACGTACTACATGATGGGGTCAAATTTAGCTACGACAGATCAGGAAAGGGATCTTGGAGTTATAGTGGATAGTTCTCTGAAGACATCCACGCAGTGTGCAGCGGCAGTTAGTAAGGCAAATAGGATGTTAGGAATTATTAAAAAAGGGATCGATAATAAGACAAAAGATATCATACTTCCCCTATATAAAACTATGGTACGCCCACATCTCGAGTACTGCGTGCAGATGTGGTCTCCTCACCTCAAAAAAGATATATTGGCATTAGAAAAGGTTCAGAAAAGGGCGACTAAGATGATTAGGGGCTTGGAACGGGTCCCATATGGGGAGAGGCTAGAGAGACTGGGACTTTTCAGTTTGGAAAAAAGGCGATTGAGGGGCGATATGATAGAGGTATATAAAATCATGAATGGTGTGGAGAAAGTGAATATAGAAAAATTATTTACCTTTTCCCATAATACAAGAACTAGGGGACACCAAATGAAATTGATGGGTAGTAGGTTCAAAACTAATAAAAGGAAATTTTTCTTCACACAGCGCACAGTCAACCTGTGGAACTCCTTGCCCGAGGAGGCTGTGAAGGCCAGGACTCTATTAGGGTTTAAAAAAGAGCTTGATAAATTTTTGCAGGTCAGGTCCATAAATGGCTATTAGCCAGGGATAAAGTATGGTGCCCTAGCCTTCATAACAAGGGCAGGAGATGGATGGCAGGAGATAAATCACTTGTCTTCTGTTCTCCTTCTCTGGGGCACCTGGCATTGGCCACCGTCGGCAGATGGGATGCTGGGCTTGATGGACCTTTGGTCTGACCCAGTATGGCCATTCTTATGTTCTTATGATGGAGATTCCACAACCTCCCTTGGCAATTCTTACATCCCAGTCTCTGTGAAAACTTTGGAAAACTTTCCGGGGCTTTGCTGAACGTGGGCATGCTCTCAGTGACTTGGTAAACAGACGGTGCCCTTCGGCAGCCACTGGATAGTCCGTGACCTAGGGGAGATTGAAATTGGCTGTGATTGCTGGCCAGTAATGGCTCCTAAGCCAGGATAGCTGTGAGATGAGGGTTGGAATTAGTGTCTCCTTTGGCATCACACAAAGCTGAGTGAAAGTTTTGTTTTTAGAGCCTGTTACAGACTTATCTCCGGGCTACCTGCCTCTTGCCCCAGCTGCTAACTGCCCTAACCTCCCCTTCCTTTATGTCTGTGCCATCCAGCCTCTGTCCTTGAGGAGAAAATCCTTGCAGGCGATTAACTGAAGGGGTGTTTCCTGAGCCCCACCCTGGAATTTTTAAAGTGAAGTGGTTGAGTCCAGCTGTCTCCCACCACTTCCCCTGCAGCCTGTGGAGCAGCTTTGGTGGGAACTGGCAGTGCTGTGAGCAGCTGGTGCCACTTCCCTGTGGGTCTGCGTAGCTGTTCCCCAGGGTGGCCGGCTGCCTGGCAGGGGAGGGAGGAGAGCAGGAGAGGGCTGCCCGCGGTGGAGAGAGCCGTTGTGCAGTCTGCTTTGTCCTTTCACCCCAGACGTGGACCCTGCTCCAGGGGCTGTGGGCAGGGAGGCATCTGAGCCAGCTTGTGTGGCCCTGGGCCATGAGGCACAGGAGGGTCCCCGCTCCTTTGGTAGCACAAGCAGTGGAGGACAAAGGTGCAATACAGAGTCTGCCACCAAGTTGCGATTGTGGCCCCGACCTTTTAGAAATAAGACGCCTGGGCCTTTGGCTGACGGGCGAGGGCACCAGCCCACTGAGGGGAGCAAAGGGACTGGCTAGCTGGGCGGTAGGGAAGAGCCCTGCACGGTTCTCACAGGCTTGCAGGGTTCTGGTCCTGATGCTGCGCTCGGCTCCAGGCCGGGAGAGGAGACGTTTGCTTGCACCCTGGTCAGGACCACGGTGAGAGCTGCTGCCCGGGCGCGGGCGGGCCGCCTTTGCGGAGCTGCGGCACTGTGCCGTGAGGCTGGCGCTTTTCCTTCCAGAGAGCTGAGACTGCCCAGAGCGCAGTGCTGCTGGTCCCCGGCCGTTCCCCGCGTGGTCTGAAGCGCTGTCGGCTGGCGCGGGGACGTGAGCGCCCTGAGCAGGGCCTTGCCGGGCGGATGAACGGTTAAAACATGGGCTATTTTAAGTCCCCACAGGTGCGCAACATCCTCTGCTAGAGAGGCACTGGCGCCCCTCCCAAAGTCACCTTTGCTCTTGGGGGTAACTTCCAGGGTGGTATCGGCCCCGGGCTGCGGCATCCAGGAGCCAGGGTGGCTCAGAGGCGGCTGGTGGTCGGTACGCGTAGGCGGTGCGGTGCGCAGCCGAGGGACAGGGAGAGAGCCAGGCGCAGCACGGCAGCAGGAGGAGAGGAGCTTGTTCTCAATTGGTCTTTCCTGTTTCTTGGTAGTAAAGCACCTGTGTTCGTCTGCCCCCGCCAGGCTCTAGCCCAGTTCCCCTTTGCCTTTTTCCTCTCCACTCACTGACTTACCCACTGCTCTGCGCTTTCCTGTGTCCGTAAACCGTCTCTCCCTCTTCCTTTCACACGTCCCCTTCCCCGAGCCCTCCCCATGGTCCTCCGTAGTCCTTTGTTTCTCTTCCTGGCCCTTGCCCAGGGAGCAGTGGTCCAGCACCCGCCCTAGTCAGCCAGGAGGTGCGAGTCCAAGGCCTGAGCCTATTCCCTGGTCATCCAGTGAAGGTTCTGGGAGAAGCAGGGTCCCCTCTGGAGGCCCAGCCTGCTGGCTGCTCTGTGGATGTTTTTCTGACAGCTTCTGAGGAGCAGAAGGTTTCGGTTGGTGGGGGCTTGCTGACAGTGCTGGGCGTGGAAGGTGCCAGCCGGAGCAGGAGGTCTGGGTGCTTCCCTGGGAGGTTTTTGTTTAAAATGTCACGTGTTGACTCTCTCTCAGCGTACAGGATGGGTACCAGCTCCGCTCTCGCTTGCTGTCACTGGGACACTTGTTCCCTCTCCCCATCTCTCTGGCCCAGTTCCACTAGAAGCTCGTGTGGCTGCCCTACAGATGTGGTCACAATGGAGGCTTGAATGTTGTGGGATTATTAGGCACACTGAGTCGTCTCAGCAGGGCTGGGAACGCAAGCAGAGGCCGGTCTCCTCCAGTCGGGCAGGGGTTTGGCTTGCTCTTCCCAGCCTGCCTCCAGGGGCTTTTTCGGAAGGCCCCCCCACACGGTGCAGCTGCCCAGGGCAGGCCCTACCTGAGCAGCTACCACTCTTGGAGGTGCTGACTGCTGTCTGACCACAGGCGCACTGGCGGGAGGAGTTCATAGTTTCTAGTCAGAATCTAAATAAGTGAAGCTCGTGGCACCAGCCAGAAGCCCATCCACTCTGGGACTCCCGTGCTTTCTACCACTGAACAGGGCGCGTTGGAAAAGAAGAATGCCAGAGTGGGGGTGGTGGCATGCGAACCACTTGACCTGAAAGGCATAACAGTTATTAATTGTCAGGAGCAGATTGCCTGGTCCCTGCCTCGCTCGTCCTGCCATTCGCCAACTTATGGGAGTCTGTCATGTTTTCTCCGGGAAACATTTTTCAAGCCATATTTACAAGTTGCCCTTAACCATGTGAGTAGATTCATGTTTTCAAGGTTAGTAGCCACTACTCTGTAAGTGAAGCAGAGCTGGGCCCTCAATTCGTAGTCCCGTGTGGCACATTTGTAGGAGACAGATGGCAGAACTGAAAGGGACCTCTCGGGTCACGGAATTTAACAGGGAGGGTTGGACTCAGGCTTGTCTTTGCCAGTTTTAGTGCTTGCTCCTTCTGCATGGGTTGCAGAACTCAGCTGCTGAAGACAGTAGAGGTTGTAGAGTAGTTGGTTTTATTCCATGATTACCAGCCAGATGCACACACAAGCAAACTATGTCTGCAGCTAGAAGTTCTGTATGTTTATAAGGCGTCCTTGAATACCATGAAGAGAGGCAGAGATCACCATTTTAAAACCTGTGCCTGCAGTCCCAGTAATTGTACACATAAGGGCCACCGTATTCTAAGTAGTTCAGATGATGCCAACTTTTACACATAAGCACACATACAGACAAGATCCCTTCCCACCCCCCGAGTGTCTGTGATGCTTTATAGTATATTTGTAACCATTTTAATTAATAATAGGAAAAACTCTTACCCCTGAAGCCAAAAGTGTTCTCAGAATGTGCTTTGTGGCGTTGGACTGAGACGTCACACGCCTTCATGAGCAAAGCAGTTGTAGTCTACAGGTTGGTTTGACATCTCAGGATCTGAAGGACTAAGGCAGGTTGTAAAATGCACCAAGGGCAGTTGGCACAGGATGTTCCGGTGCACCAGCCATCACAGACCGAGGTTATGATCTGTGTTTGAAAGCACGTAGTGGTCTCACTGACCTGGGTGCTGGCCTGATCGGGGTGGAGGTGAAGGCCCAGTTGTTCTGTAGCGCACGTGGGCTCTGAATGCTCCCTTTGTGACAGTTCTGTCTGTGTGCCTCTCCTCTGCACGACAACCTTGTGGCACTTACGTGGACTGGAAGTCTGGAGTTTTTCACTCCACTATTGTACTAGGAAAGTAAAGCCCTTTCTATTTGCTTTTGCTTTCTTCCTTATTCAAGATTCCTACTGTGGAAGACTTTGCTTTCGTCCGAGTTTTATTCTCTGTACTCTTTATTGTCTCACAAAGGACGTTGCTCCTTTCCTTTCCTTTGCTGCTTGCAGGTTTTCAAAGACGATGCCTTTACTACAGTGGGACTCATTATAATCACTGGTACCAAAACCCTTGAACACTGCAAATATATGGTGCAATTTTAGATTAGACTTTACACTTGGGATACAATAATATGGAATAGCAGTGGAGTTGCTGATGGGTATATGTGTCAGAATCACCTAAATTTCCAACAAACCCAAGGGCATTGATGCTGTTATAGTCAGTATATGTATTTCTGCAGTAAAATCCAGGGCCTTCCAGCTTTGGCCTCAGCTCAGTCTAAGCCTTCCCAGAGATTCTAGCTGGTGGCTCACCGAGTCCCTTGTTTCCAAGAAATTGTCTATGAGAGCAGACAGGGCCAGTAAGTTTGGAGCTGGTTCAGAGTGTCAGTCTAATATGATGTGGCTTCTGGGTACAACTCAGGAAATCAGTCCAGGTATCTTTGCTTAAATCCAAGCCACTCACAGCCCCAGGCTGGGATTTCCTTCTTACTAAGGCAAACCCAAACAGCTGCAAAATACCTCTGCCAGCCCCACTGGCCTACTCAGAAGCCACACAAGCAAACCCACAGACTTCTCAGCTGCTGTACCAGCCCAGCCCAACAGCCCCAGTTAAGGTGGGTGGTTTTTAAAACCTATGTCACCGGCACCACACAGGTTATTCCAGGTCCCAAAGGGTCCAGCCACAGTCCCGGTCAGTATACCATTGGCTCTTACCCAAAACAGCATGCAAATGTCCAAATCCTTCAGACCTGAACACCTAAAGGCTTATTAGCGGAGAAAGAAAGAGTAGGGTTAGCGAGAGAAATTGTTAAAGTGATGCTTTACATACATCAATGACAGCTATTGCTGCAGCCAGCCCTGTTCTCTGCAGAGTCTTGGAAATCTCTGAAAGCCCAGCCCCTGAGGGGGGTGAGTCCAGGGCACGTAGTCTTAGTTGCTGGAGCTCTGGCGAGCTGGAGCGTGCATGCTGGAACGGGAGCAGGGACAAAAGGCAAAGCCTTTCCCTCGGGATGGAAGCTGCTCGGGCCCTTCTATGGCTTTCCCATGTGGATGGAAACTGGAGAGTCCGGCTCACCTGACTCAGGTGGGCTGCGGTGGCAGACTGCCACTGGCGGGATCCCAGGAGACAGCCCCACGTTTCTGAGCTGTGTCGGCATTCTAGGCCTTTGTTTCTAGCCCACTCGTCCTGGCTGCCACCACGTAAACGTCCCCAAAGCCCGTTTTAGGCTGTGTTGACGCAGCAGCAGCCTCCAGGGCAGCAAGTGGAGTCAGCGGCGGCAGCACTTGGGGCTGCACGTGGGGCTGCACGTGGCTCCTTGAAAAGCCCTGTGCAGATCGGGGGTGCGGGTGGCCCCTGTGAGCTAGACCATGAAGCGGGTGCCAGTTCAGTGTTAGATTTCCCCCTGGCGTCTGGGCTCGAGACTGAGCGCGCCCAGGTTTTAAGCTCTCCTCCCAGGACAGGCTTTCTCACCCTCCTCTCGGACTCTCCGCTCCTCTGGCCTCCCTCCAGTCTGTGCATGCTTTCCCCAAAGGGTGGGGCCCCAAGCTGGACCCAGCACAGCTTCCCAGCACCACGCCGAGTGGGACACTTGCCTCCCGCGTGGTGCATGCAAACCACACCCCAGTTACGAACCCCCCAATGACCCTGGCCTTTCCCACAGCTGCCTCTCGCTGCTGATCTGTTGGCGGTGATGTGCCGAGGTCTGCAGGTCCTTCTCAGCAGCACTGCCTCCTGCCCATTAGCAGTGTGCCTGACGCAGTTCTGATTTTACACCTGCCTCCCTTGGGTGCCAAGTGGGACCTCTCCCTGCTGCCCTGTACTCCTCTGGCTGGAGTGTGCGTGGTGCTGTGAGTGTGGTAGCCATCGCAAGGTGTGCTGGAGGCTGCCTTTTGAGTCCTGGGGAGCCTGGGCAGGTATTGTTCATTGCACTGCAAACGGCCCTGAAGAAACCAGGCCCCGTGTCTCCTAAGCTGCTCTGTTCCCAGCGGCGATAGAGGCGCAGAGGGAGGGTTTCTCAGGGTGTCTGCATGACTGCTTTACTATGCTGGAACTGTCTCGCTCAGGTGTGTGGGAGCAGCTGTGTCGATGTTCCCAGCACTGTTAGCTGCTCCCCTCGGCGACGTGGTTTGCCTCCACCACTGCCATGATGGTCCCTTCAGCTGAGCTGAGCTGTGCAGACAGAGCCGCAGCTGCAGTGGCCTTGGCAGAGAGCACAGTGAGCTGAGAGGGGCCTTTTCGCCGAGGGAGTGACTCCGAAGCTGGCGGCTGGTGGCTCAGCCCCTGTGCAGCTCTGAGCTCCTGTAAAGTGTTGGTGTTGCAGGTCAGGCGGGCAGCACACGCCTACCTGCACTGCATGGCTGTCTCAGCCTGCCTGGCCAGACAGGCCCCAGTTGCCGTTTGCTCTGCTTCCCTCTCTTCCCCCACCACTGCCAGGTTTCTGAGTCACCGGTGACATGTGAGCAGCGTGTGCTGTCAGTGCTACTTGGCTGGCAGAAGTTTCTCGCTGAGCGTCTCGAACGCGGAAGTGTAATCGGGGGATATGTCCCTCCTGGCCCTGGGTGTTCCAGCCCCAGACTCCGGCCTAGCTCAGAACTGAATTTCTCAGTGACAGTCACTAGAGCAGTGTAAGAAGTCCAGGTCGGAGTCTTGGTTTCCTAGCGTATCTCCTTTTCGAGAGAGCCCTGCTCAGCGTCGAAGGAGAATAGACCATAATTACAGCTCTGGTATTTAAAGCCCAATCTGAGTCTGTTCTGTATTTCCAAGCAGTGGTGACTTAGAGATGTACACTTGATTTTCCAAACCACCCGTTCTGGGCTGCCATACACCTTATTACACATTAGGGTAAAACCAGTCCCACCAACCCCAAAGAGGTGTCCTCTTTGTCATTCTCTTTGACTTCAGTGGCATGAACATTGCCTGCCAATTTCAAGCCTTCAGTGTGTGCTAGAACTGGCTCCACAGTGCAGAGTTGTCCTGTCAGGACAAGGCTTTGTGTTTGAAGCACGTTGTTTTGAGTTTGCTAATGTGATGTCTCAGGGCCCAGAGGTGGAAGACAGAAGCCACCCTCCTTTGCTGACCTCAGGCTCTAGCTTAAAGAAGTAACTTGTTTAAATAGGCCACTTTGTGTGTGTGTTTTATTGTTCAGCACTAGTGAAAGAAAAGCTAAAGAATGCACAAGATGCATTATAAGAGGGAGACAGACAGTCTTGCTGAGAATTAAACCCTGAGAGTGACTGACAGGTGAAAGGGCCAGTATGCCACGATATGAGCCACACACCAGACCATGATTACAGATAAGACACTTCTTGGTCAATTGATTGAACCACCAGGTTTTGACCGAGTTCTCTGACATCCTGGGGCCGTGCTCCTATGTGAAGTCTGGCAGCAGCCTTTAACAATCTCACCTTCCTCTTTCCTGGGTCTCCTAATACCTTTTCCTACTATAATCTCCTTCCAGGCCTTCTGCGTTGAGGGCTTTTGAGCGGTGGGTGCAGGGGAGAGGTGATCTCGCACAGCGAGGAGCAGACTGTGGCTGAGACGCATCCAGCTTCTGCAACCCGGCCCCTGCTCCTGGAGGGCGAGCAGCTGCCTTCCCTGTAATGTGAGCTCTGGGGCGGCTGCTCAGGAGAGACTCGGGTGCTGCCCAGCCCACGAGCAGAGTGCCCCGGCGGCAGGGTGCTTTTTCAGTGACAGTGCACATTTGCACACGCCTCGGTGCCCAGAGGAGCATTCCTCCTGCACACAGATGGAAGAACTCGGAGCATTGGAAAGCAGTGTGAGGTTCCGTTGAGGGTCTAGGGACCTGGAGAGGCCATCGAGTCCAGCCCCTGCACTCACAGCAGGGCCTAGCACCATGCCCGACAGACCCTTGAAGGGGCCTCCACGGACTGAGCTCCCAACCTGGGTTTACCAGGCCTATGCGCTAACCAGTGAGCCACCCCAGCCCCAAGCATTTGAATTGTGCCCCGTGTGGGGGAGGGAAGGGGGAGCGGCGTGAGACTGGAGCGTTGGCCATGGCGTGGAGCTGGGGGCTGCTGGCCTCTCAGGGCTTGGCTTTCGTGCTCGCTGCGAGAAGGCTGTTGGCTCCGATTTTAGTGCCTGCCTCTTCGGCACTCCTCCGCTACGAGGCAAGCACGGCTGCCCATGCAGCCGCTTCATCTGGGGAAGAAGCGGGGCTGCCCTCGTCCACTGGCGCTGTCGGGCTGCTCCGAGGCAGAATGCGCAGAGCCGGGTGCTTCTGGCGTGGGGCTGCGGACCCACGGAACTGTGGTGCGGCGTCATTGCAGCCTGAGCTGGAACTGCGTAGGGCTGGGTACCTCCTTGCACGCTGGCCTAGCACAGGCGAGGAGTGTGGTCGCAGGGCGTTTGTGTGAGCAGCGCCAGGGCACTCAGGCCTCACACATGCAGCTCCGGCCCCTGCTGGGCCAGCTAGCCGGAGTGTAAGGCACCACATGGCATGAACCAGTAATCTCCAGGCGTGTGCGAGTGCACTGGGGTTACGCCGCTCGTTAGTGCTGCAGTAAAGACAAGCAGGAAGAGCTGCTACACCACCTTGTAGCCAGCTCCACAGCAATGCCTTTGACGAGCCCAGACCCCACTAGCCAAAGGCAGCAGTCTGCACCCACCTGCCTGCTCGCTACCTCGGTAAGGTGCGCTCCAAGCAAGCCACATGCACGCCCTTTCCCTTAGAAAAGAGCTGCAGACCACAGCTCCTCTTGCTGCCGTCTCAAGCTACGGAGGCTGTTTGCAGCCAAACGCTTCGCTTTGCTTCGAATGTACATCACGGTGTAGATGTAGCCTGAGCCCGTCTGGAGAGCTGCTGGTACCTGTGCTGCAGGGTGCCGGCTTTCCCGAGGGCCTGGCCTCGCTCCCAGGGAGGAGGAGAGTCGGACCGCGTGCTCTCTGCGTGCATGTGCTAAAGGAAAGCTGACGGCTGTTCCGCCTTCGTTTGTGGGCAACAGAACAATGTGCTCCACGTGTTCACTATTGAACAGTTCCCAGCTGCGGAAGCTAGTGCTGTCTCTGCACCCGGTCGGGGAAGATGCAGCCTGTGCCATGGGATGGCGGTGAGCTTGCTCGCTGGGGACCTGAAATGGGATCCTCTCGCTGTCACGGAGGGGCTTTCCTGCTTTGTGTTTAGCACAGCTCCTGCAAGGGAGGGCTCTCCAGAAGAAGCAATGGAACTGCTGGGCAGCAGCTTTGAAACAAACGCAGGGAACAGTCAGCTTGCGGCACTCCTTGCCGGGGATGTCGTGAAGGGCGAAATGTGACGGGCTCAACAAGGGTCTGAGAGGAGTCTGGGGAGGAGAACCGGGACGGCTCCCCCACGATGTGGGACCTGACCACCGAGTGCCATGGGCAGCTCGCTTGCTAAATTGCCCTGCCAAGTGCCTGAGGCTGGCCACTGCGAAAGACCAGACCCTGGGCCAGAGGGGCCACTGGCATCACACTGCACGGCAGCTGTGATGGCAACGCCACCATAATCGGTGTCGGCTCAGAGCCCTCGTGCTCTCTGCAGTCTGCGAGTCGCTCCCGGGACGTTACCAGTGCCAGGGACTGGCCGGCCACATCTGGAGCTTTTGAACTGGAAATGAATCGGTGACCCAGAACACGAGCCGCTCTCCCAGCCAGGCTGTCCGTTTCCCCACCCCGCAGGCAGCCCCTGCACCAGCAGCCTGACACCCAGGCCCAGGAGTGCGCACGCGCGCGCACGCACACCCCCCCCCCCCCGAGTGGCGTTGCGACATGGCATGCGAGGTCCCAGCCGCAATCATTCTGTTCCCACTCCAGCTCTGCGGTCTGTGATTCAGCTCTGCTGGCCCACTGCTGCAGCCCTTAGCACAGCTGAGCTGGCTCTGCTGGCAGTGTCGCCAGGCAGGGGCCCTGGCTGTGCCTGGGGAGTGGGGGGGTTCCAAAGCTCTTAGAGGTTGTGGATGGCAAAGATAGTCTGGGGAGCTGTTAATTAGCTTGTACCAGTGATGAGCACTCTGCTAGTGGGGTCGCACCGAGCGCCCCCGTGCGCTAGGAGCTGTACACGCAGAGTAAGGAGCAGTCCCTGCCCCAGAGAGTTGAGCCTCACGAGGCAGAGCCGCCAATGGGGAGACAAAAAACAGGTGGGGACATGACTTGGTCAAGGCCCCTCAGTAGGCTGGAGGCAGAGCCAGATACGAAGCCCCTGTTGTGGAGCACTATCCGCTAGGCTGCACTGCTCCCCGCTCCCCCCCCCCCCGCCAAAGTGTGCAGTACAGGTTGCTGGGGGGCCATCTCCCTGCAGGGGCCAGCTGCGCCTGGGCGAACAGGCTTGGCCCCCTGTACTGCGTGAGGCTGGCTCTCAGGCGAAGCACCTTGCAGAGTGCTGTGTCTGTGGCCCCGAGCTGCGGTTAGCAGAGTAATGATGGTCAAACTTTCCTACAGTGGCTTCCCAAGGCAGCTCCAAGGCGTGGTGGCTGCACCCGGGAAGGGAACTGTGGTAGCGCTAAGGACAGAGATCACCAAATGCTCAGGAGCAGCCTCAGGCCAAGCTGCAGCCCAAAGGCTGGTGAGCGCCCTGGCTCCCCTGGCTCACTCCTGCCCCTGAGGCTCTTGTGATGCAAGAGGTGATATTCCAGGAGCAGCTATTCCCAGGGCACAAGCCAGGCCTGCAGGGCGCCAAGAGCAGCTGGGTGCGAGGCCCTTTCAGCTGCAGGCTGCGCTCGGGCCCAGGGTGGCAGAGTGCTTTGCTGTTTCCGTTCACAGCAGCAGGAGGGGCAGTGCTTCCTGGCCAGCCAGTGTTCTGCACGGGGGCGGCTGAACTGTTGGCTAACGCAGCCGCCGGCGGCGGTCAGTGGGGATTGCCTTGCTCCTGGCCTCTGGCTGGCCGGTGGCAAACCCTGCAGCGTGCTGCTGTTAACCAGCCCGGGTAGCGGCTCTTTCCCGGCTGGTCCGGTCTGGTCCGCAGGAGCTGGAGCTCAGAACTGAGTGGTCCGGTTGTGGAGCAGCGCCCGTGGTCACAGGAAAGCTGACTCGGGGGCCGAGCAAATGGTGCAGCCCACCGAGGGGAGAGGCAGCATCTTGCTCCCCCATTTCCTTCGCCCCTTACGCGTAGCGAGACTCCAACCACTGCGAGTCCCCCCCCTCGCCGACCTGGGCATGCGCCGAGGTGGGGACCGGGTCCCTCTGGCTGCTTAACCGGGGTGCTCAGAGCCGGCTGCTTAGATCTCTGTTCCGAAAGTGACCCCTGTGGTCCCAGGTCATTCCTGGGACTGAGGTGTCCAGAAGCGCCGGTGCCACTGTAGGCATGGTCCCAGCTGCGCCTTGGCGAACGGGCTTGGCCCCCTTTACTGCGTGAGGCTGGCTCTCAGGTGCCACCCCAGACTGCTGCAGCGCATCGTGCCCTACCGAGGGTGCCAGCTGGCGCTCCTGGGGAGGGGTTTGCCTGTTGGTGTCTTTCCGGGCTCCAAAGCCAGGGTGGGATCTGCGTTTTGGAGTGTTTTTCACTAGCACAGTTAACTGCATTGCCCCCGGTGAATCTCATTTCCCTTCCACACCCCTGGTCTATCATCACATGCTGCCGGGAGAGCGCGTAGGGACGCCAGCTCCCTGGGGGACCCTCAGCTTCGTCCAGGGGAGCAGCTCTCCTCTCGCTAGTGTGTCTTCCCCAGCAGGACCGTCTCACTCGGGACAGTGGATTTTCCGTACCTCTCAGCCATGAGTTCCACTGAGCTCGGCTCCTAGTGTAGAGAAACCTGTGACCCATTCTCCATTTATTTACGTCTCTCTCCTCGCCATGCGCCTCTCAGGCTTGGGCACCTCTCAGGCTTGTGTTCTGCTTATGTAATGTCTCCGCTGTGGCTGGCAGTCCAGTGGGACCTAGCTCTGGCTCATGCAGTGCCGTGCTAGGCACCTTCCTCCAGTTCATTTTGGTACCAATTTGCATTGCTTTTCGTAGCCAGGCCGCCGGCCGGGAGGATGCCCATTGGAAGATGGTGCAAATACCGTATCGGTGCTGAATCACAGTCCAGGTCTATTACATCTACTGCATTCCCTGCATGCACTAAGGGGCTGATCCTGACAGAGCTGCCTCAGGAGCAGGCTCTTCTGACTGGGTAGCTCTGTTAAAAGCATCCATTGTGTTTTCTGACCAGGTTTGCTCTTTCTCAGCTCCCAGGGGTGAGCATTTCTCATGGCTCTCTGACCCTCAAGTTGTGTACCAGGTTTTTTCTTTGAATGTTTGTGCTTGATTGTACTAGGAAAAGCTCTGTACTTGTAATCTGAGGGAAGCTTTGCATAACAGAGTGGAATCTTTTTAAAGAAGCCCTCTTCCATGTGTGCGGCATTGCATTTGTCTCCTTACATATCTGCTTGTGTAATTACTCAAAGTATTTTAAAAGTGGCTCAGCGTTTCTTTTGCAGCATTAGAAACAGCCGATTCATTTTCTGCTATGCTGAGAATTAACTGTCCTTTCTTCCCTCTTCCTCTGCCCCCACTGGAAAAGGAGAGAATGTAAAAAAAGAAGAAAGGATTTGCATTGTAGTTGTGATTGGCACCGGCTGTGAATGAGAGGTCAGTTCATGCGGCTGTTTCTTTTCAGGCGTTCCTTTTTCATGCACACTGTATTCAGGCTAGGCGCATTCTTTCTTTTCAAAGCTTCTCTGTCTGTGTCTTTCTTTCCCCTTCCTTTCTTTTTCATCTCTTTTCTTTACTTCTGCTGTCTTTTCATTCTGTATTTCTCCACCCCTTGGGGCTCCATTCTTTCTCTCCTCCTTCCTCTATTCAGTTCCTTTTTTCTGTTTGCAGCTTTAGTGAATAGCCCGTCCCTTTTCAGAGAGGGAAGGGAGTGAGCAGCAGCAAAGTCGTTTCAGCAAAGAGGAACTTGAAAGTCTGTCTTTCACTGTTTATTTCACTTAAAAGTAAAAACTGGTTTTCAAGGGAGAGATTTGTAGGAGGGGTCCTTTGAAGTGAACCCACAAAGCCAGTAGTGCTGGTTTGGTTAGTCCTAGGGTAGCTTTGTCCCTCTGCCAGCTCTCCAAATACCAAAAACCAGTCTGCCCCCAAATTGTGTGCAAGTGATAAGAACGCCCTGGAAATGCTTTTATAGTCCAGTTTGCAGGGGCTCTGCTTTGCTCCCTGCTCAGTTTGAAATGTGGTCTTTAGCACTAACTGGGCTCAGGAGAGGGACCACTGACGCATCGCCGCCTGGCTCTGCTTGCTAGCCCCCCACCCCACCCCACCCCACCCCCCCGAAACACGAGAGCCATTCTTTCTTTTAATGGCTAATTCTCTCCTGGAGGCTCGTGCCCCAGCAGGTGCTGAGAGGGTCGCTTGGAAGGCAAGAGAAGGCAGCTCATGGGCAGTCACACCAGTTGCACTGCAAGACCAAAGGCTTGAGAAGATGAGCCTGGCTTTGCTTAGGTCTGTCTTGTTCCTCAGAGTGCTGCCCTGAGCTGGGAGTCGTCTGAAGCACATGCTGCCCCTCTGAGCAGGAAAGGCTCTGACAGGCCTGGGGTGTTAGAAAGAGGAATCTCCAGTGTTCTGTGGTGACATTGTTCCCAGGTGCAACGCTTGTGCTGTAGCACACAGCAAGGGCAGCAGTGTCTTTGGGTTAAGCTTAGAGGCGGAATCAACAGAGGTGATGTTGTAGTTGGTGTCTGCTATAGACCACCAGATCAGGGAGAGGAGGTAGACAAGGATTTCTTCAGGCAGCTAAGAGAAGCTTGCAGATCACAGGCCCTGGTTCTCATGGGAGACTTTAATCATCCGGATATTTGTTGGGAGACCAATACAGCAGCACACAGACATCCAGGGAGTTTTGGAGCATGTTGAGGATAAATTCCTGCTACAAGTGTTGAAGGAATAGACCATTGATGGACAGGTCCATCAATGGCTATTGGCCAGGATGGGCCTGGACAGTGTCCCTCGCCTCTGTTTGCAAGGGCTGGAAATGGGCGACAGGGAGTAGGTCACTCAGTGATTCCTTGTTCTGTTCACACTCTCTGGAGCACCTGGCATTGGCCACTGTCGGAAGACAGGACACTGGGCTTGATGGACTGATGGTCTGACCCGATGTGGCCGTTCTTATGTGCTGGGGAAGTAGGCAGCTTGACCTGCTGCTCACAAACGGAGGAACTAGCAGGAGAAATAGAAGTGGGTGGCCACCTGGGGTGGAGCAACCGTGAGATGGTAGAGTTCAGGAAAAGGAAGAACGGTGAGCAGTAAAATGCAGACCCTTGGTTTCAGAAGAGCAGACTTCGACTCCCTGAGAGAACTGATGGGCAGGATCCCTTGGGAAGTGGATATGAAGGGGAAAGGAGTTCAAGAGAGGTGGCAGTATTTTAAAGAAGTCTTACTGAAGGTGCAGGAACAAACCATCCCGCTGCATAGTAAGAAATGCAAATATGGTAGGCAACCAGCTTGGCTTACAAGGGAAATCCTTAGCGAGCTCAAACCCAAAAAGGATGGGTATAAGAAGTGGAAACTTGGACAGGTGACTAAGGAGGAGTACAAACGTATGGCTGGAGAATGCTGGGGAGTAATCAGGAAAGCGAAAGCACAATTGGAACTGCAGCTGGCAAGGGATGTGAAGGGTAACAAGAAGGGTTTCTACAGGCATGTGAACAATAAGAGGGTTTTTAGGGAGGGTGTGGGGCCATTACTGTATGAGGGAGGTAACCTGGTGACATGATGTAAGAAAAGCTGAAGTAGTCGGTGCTTTTTTTGCCTCAGTCTTCGTGGACAAAGTCAGCTCCCTGACTACAGCACTAGGCAGTGCAGTGTGGAAGGAGGTGGGCAGACTGGAAAAAGGCAAATGTAGTGCCCGTCTTTAAAAAAGGAGAGAAGGACAATCCAGGGAACTACAGACCCGTCAGCCTTACCTCAGTCCCTGGGAAAATAACAGAGGGGATCCTCACAGAATCCATTCTGAAGCACTTGGAAGAGGGGAAGGTGATCAAAAGTAGCCAACATGGATTCACCAGGGGCAAGTCCTACCTGGCCAATCTGATTAGCTTCTATGACGAGGTAACAGGCTCTGTGGACAGGGGGAAGTCAGTGGATGTGATATACCTTGACTTCAGCAAGGCTTTTGATACAGTCTCCCACAACATTCTTGTCCAGAAATTAAGGAAATATGGATTGGATCGTTGGACTATAAGATGGATAGAAAGCTGGCTTGATGGTCAGGCCCAACGGGTAGTGGTCAATGGCTCAATATCTGGTTGGTGGTCGGTTTCAAGCAGAGTGCTGCGAAGTGCAGTCCTGGGGCCAGTGTTGTTCAACATCTTTATTAATGACCTGGATGAGGGACTGGATTGCCCCCTCAGCAAGTTTGCAGATGACACAAAACTAGGGGGAGAGGTAGATACGTTGGAGGGTAGAGAGAGAATCCAGAGGGACCTGGATAAATTGGAGGACTGGGCCAAAAGAAATCTGATGCGGTTCAACAAGGAGAAGTAGAGAGTCCTGTACCTGGGGCGGAAGAATCCCAAACATTGTTACAGGCTGGGGACCGACTGGCTCAGCAGCAGTACGATGGAAAGGGACCTAGGGGTTATGGTGGATGAAAGGCTGGATATGAGTAAACAGTGTGCCCTTGTAGCCAAGAAAGCTAACAGCATACTGGGGTGCATTAGGAGGAGCATTTCAAGCAGATCTAGAGAGGTTGTTGTTCCCCTCTATTCAGCACTGGTGAGGCCACATCTGGAATATTGTGTCCAGTTTTGGGCCCCGCCAGTATAAAAAGGATGTGGATTTGCTGGAGCAGGTTCAGCAGAGGGCAATGAAAATGATTCAGGGGCTGGAGCACCAGACCTATGAGGAGAGCCTGAGGGATTTGGGCTTGTTTAGTTTGCAGAAGAGAAGAGTGAGGGGTGATTCAATAGCAGCCTTCAACTTCCCGAAGGGGAGCTCTAAAGAGGATGGAGAGAGGCTGTTCTCGGTGGTGTCAGACAGCAGAACAAGGAGCAATGGTCTGAAGTTACAGAAGGAGAGGAGTAGGTTGGATACTAGGAAAAACCACTTCCCCAGGCGGGTGGTGAGGCACTGGAATGCGTTGCCTAGAGAGGTGGTGGATTCTCCATCCCTGGAGGTTTTTAAGTCCCTTTGGGGCTGGGCTCAGGAGGGGAGGGCAGGGCAGGGCAAGGCAGTTCCTGGGGGGAGAGGCTGGTACAGCAGGTGTATTTGCAAGCCTGACTCCTGTGGGCCCCTTGCCGCACAGCCAGCACAGAAGGCTCTGTGCTGTGTGTTCACGGGACCCCAGACGTGGTGGAGTGGCAGTCAGTGACGTGGCGATTCTCCTTCCCCATTGACCCTCGAGCATGCTGCGAGCCGGAGGAGGGCGCCTGTACGCTGGGCAGGGTGCACCGTGGGGTTAAGGGCAGTGGAGTCTGACCTCGGGACTGGAGCAGCTGGGTGGCACTGCGGCTGGAGAGGTCAGCTTTGGGGTCTGGAGGGTTGGCGAGGCTCAGATACCTGTAGCCCGGAGGTGACGGCGAGAGGAGGAAGGACGGAGGGGCTGGGCCCAGAGGGAGATCAGGGAGTTGAAAGAGGGAAAAGACGATAAGGGAGACGGGATGGAGCTGAGATGAGTGTTGCTAGGGAAACGGAAAGAATGAGTGAGCGAGCGAGCGAGCGAGGAGAGGGGATGGAAGGTACTGGGGGGCGGTGGGGACAAAGGACATAAAGACAATGCAGGTCGCAAAGGAGCGAGGGAATTCGCACTGTGGCGAAGGAGAGACAAGGGGAGGTGGGGGGTCAGCTGGCAAACAGCCAGGGGAGTGTGCGGTGGTCTGGTGGCTGCTCTAGTCCCTGGGGGCGAATTACAGCCCCCCGCTGCGAAACCCCTCCTGCGTGGGCCACACCTGGAGACGTAAGGGTGTGGGCAGGTCTCAGTGCTGGGGTGATGGGTGGGTGCTGTGCCTGTCGTGCCCAGGTGATTGCCTGCAGCGCTGTTCAGCGCCTGCCAGGTACAAGCGAGCGGAACAGGAGTCCTTGCCTTAGACCGCAGGGTTGGGTACTGGAGAGGGGAACCCCAGCCGGGCACAGAACAGCTGTGGCAAGGGAAGTGGGGCCTTTCCAGCCCGGCTCTGGTCTCGGCACAGGAGCTGGGGGCCACCAGACTCTTTGGTTCTGTGGTACTGGGCCGGGCATCGCGTCGTAGGGCCTGTCTGCAGGGCGCAGACGCGTTCGCAGCATCGCTGCCGAGCCCAGCTCCCCCGGCGGGAGAAGAGGAGCAAACGGCCTGGCGTGCTGGCCCCAGCCCCTCTGAGGGTTTCGGAGCCTGGCTGGCTCTCAAGCCCCAGTCCGTGTGAGATGGGGTGCTGCAGGGCTTCCTTGGCAGTGTCCCCGGGCCCAGAGACACTGCTGCAGCCCCTGGGACAGTGCACAAGTCTGGGGCCTGGCGGGCACAGAACGCTCCCTCTGGAGCAGCAAAGCCGTCACGACTCGGAACACTCCTGGTTGGACGCTGGCGCTGCCCTGTCACCCAGCAGCAGCGCGTGTTGGGCGACGGCAGGTCAGCTCCCCGGCGGAGGAGAGAGCCGGCTGGGCAGAGCCTGGCCCCAGCAGCTCGCGGCAGAGTTGTTGTCCCGGGCCAGTGCCCCAGTCCCTGAGAGCAGCGCTGCCGCCGGACAGAACCCTGCCTAGCTCCAGCGACACGCTCTCCCCTTGCTCCTCCAGCCTTCCGAAGGCCAGGTACCGCCGCCGCCTCGGTGCCCAGCGGGTCGGCCTCACTGAGGCAGGCAGGGTTCTCGCTGGCGCTCTGCTGAAGGCGGAGAGGCGCTTTTGCCAGAGGGTGAGTACACGTTTCCAGCAGTAAAAGGGCTTTACTTGCACCATCGCCACTTCCTGGCTCAGGGGGGAGCCAGGGCTTGTCGCCCCTACCCCCGTTTTCCTGGCTCGGATCCCTGTGGAGGAACATGGGCGTTCGGGGACAGCCGCAAAAGCTGGTATCATTTACGTCCTTAGGGCCGTGAGAACACCACCCCTCCCCGAAGCGGCACTGCAGTGCGCTGTGGGGAGGTGCTCTGCCTCTGGCAGGCGAGGAGAGCGCTCTCCTGACAGCACACCCCGGTGCTGAGAGCTGCAGAGCCGGTGCAGCGCCTCTGGCCGAGGCAGGGCCCGTGTCGGGCTGGGCTGGGCTGGGCTGGAGCACACCCCATGCTGGGAGGTGGTTGGCTTGGCGGGCCTTTTGGAACTGCTAACGATGCTGCCTCAGACGCCCGCTCGCTCCCCCTCTTGTATTCCCCGGGCGTGCCGATGGCCTGGGTGCACCCGCTGGCCTTTGCGCGGGCGCCTTAGGAGAAGAGTCTGAAGCGAGATGGAACCGCCGTGCAGCGCGTTCCTTTGGGCCCCAGGGCCTTCAGCACGCGTCAGGCACTGTCGCGGCAACACTCGATGAACAGTCGGCCAAGTGCCAGGTGTCCCGGCCAGTGCAGAGAGTGAAGGAGGTCGAGCCTGCGACTATCCCAGGCAGCTCTGCCGGCTGGGAACCCAGTTAAGGGAACGGTGGCTGGAGAACAGCTCGGGCGGGCAGGCTGGCCAGGAGCAGGAGACATGCAATCACGTGGTGGAGCCTCGTTTTATGGACTGGGTAGGGAAGGGTGTACTAAACATACCCTGCCTTTAGCACATCCACACACCAGATCTGCAGCGGCCACCCCACGGGCAGAGCTGGGTCCCATTGACTAAGGCTGCTGTGGAATGCCCGGGAGTTAATTACCAGCCTGGCTCCGATGGCGGGCGCCGGGGGTGCGAGCTGGGTGAGCTGGCAGGATTCTGGTTGAGGGGAGGGCTGGGTGAAACCGTTAGTTAGGACAATGGCAGGAACGGCTGAGGAGGGGAAGTGGGCTGTGTCTGTCCCGTGCAGAACGTGCGTGCTGGCGTCTCGCAAGGAATTGAAGAGACCTGTCTGCAGGTAGGTTGGGCTCTGAAGTGCAGGAAAGGAAGTCGGAGCTGTCAGGTTCCAGGTGTAGTGAGAACTGAGTGATCGCAGGTAAATGGGAGCAGACGAAGCTGTGAGAGAGAGTGCAGCTGTGCTGCGAGCAGAGATCGGAAAGGACTGAGCTCCTGAGGGAGATGCCGAGGAGGGGCATTAGCGCAAGCTGCATGTTGTGGAACACGCCTTCCTTGGAGGAGCTGCCGACTCGGCCAAAGGCTGGTTCCCAAGCGAGAGAGAAGAGACCCAAGTGACTCGCCAGAGAGCGGAACATGAGAACCTCAGCAGGCCCGATGGCGCCTGCCCCAGCACTACGAAGGAGCGACAAAGAAACCGAGCGCCTCCAGCCAGGGCAGTCGGAGACCTTTGGGAGCCAAGGCCTGAGGGGAGAGGGCAGCGAGAGACACGGCTTGGCTCTGGAAGAGACGCAGGCGTCCTCCAGACAGGCAAACATGGCTTCAGCTGCTGGGATACGAAACCTCCCCCGGTGGGATGCGCAGCATCCTGACAGGCGCGGCTGTCGGGGCCGGGAGAGCTCGGGACCGTTACAGGCTTTGGGTAGCACCCTGCAAAGGTGACCTGCCGGCTCTGGAAGCGCAGAATGCAGGAGGCCCGCTGGTCTCAGAGCTGACAGCAGAGCAATCTGTGGGGAGGAGGTTGGCGCAGGCAAGGGGCCGAGAGAGGAGTTGCAGGAGTATCCTGGCAAGGCGGGGTCTGGGCTGGCAAGTGGCAGGGCTCAGGCGCTGGCTGGGAGTGGCGTGGAAGGACGGGGAGAAGAACGGGACGGGCTCGCTTTGACGCTCTGGCCAGAGATCCCTTCAGGCTTCGCTGGTCCCTTGCCAAGCAGCCTGACCTTGCCGGCTGGTGCTGTTAGAGCAGGGCAAAGCGCTGGGCAGGATCTCCACTGGTTCTCCTCCAAGCTGCTCTCAGCCAGCTCTGGGCCCAAACGCTTGGCAGTGTCCCCGGTGCTGTGCTGTGGCGGCAGCCGCCGAGGCCCAGCCTCGCACTCGGGACTGGGGAGGACATGGCGCTGAGCTGAGCAGCCAGCACTGCACCAGCCTGCATGCTGGGCAGGGGAGACGCCTGCTCCCCTGTGCTGTGCAGTGGGCAGAGCAGAGCTGTTCCCAGGCCGTCATCCCGGCCTGCCCAGGAGGCTGCACAGAAAGGAAACTAAAAGTGAGGAAGTGAAACAAGGACGTTTGTCCGATTCCCCATTTGTGCCCCCGCCCCGCCCACCTTGCAGAGTTCTCGGTGACAGCCCCCGGCAGCCTACCTCCCGCCGCAGGGCTCACCCAGGCTGCGCGGGGCTGGGGGGCAAGGCCCAGACGCGTAGCTGAGAGCAGTGCAGAGGACTGACTGGTGCCCACAGACGCTCTGCACGGTGGGATGCGGCCGGCTCCCAGCCTGACGGGGCGCCAGGTAGGAAGCCCAGCTTGTGCTGCGCCAGTGGGCTTTGTCGGGCAATGGTCCTGGCCCAGACACCCGGGGGGTGTGCTCCGCTCTGCCCTGTGCCCCTGCAGCTGCAGAGAGAGCGCGAGCCCCGGGGGTCCCCTCTGGCCCATGCTCCCTCCTCCTTCCCCAGCTGCGGGGCACGGTGCTGGGCCGTTCCCTTGGCTCCCTAGGCCTGGCCAGGGCTGCCTCCCTGGGTGCACCAGTAGGGAGGAGTCCCTTATAGCCGCTGCTGAGAAGCAAGACTGAGCTCTGCCAGGGCGCGGGAAGTTCCCCTGGTGTGTGCTGGAGGGGGCCGGATCCCCCTGCCCACCAGCCCGGCCTGAGTCTGGGGGCGGCAAGTCAGGCCGCACTGCACCACGCCTTGGGGTGGCCATTGTACTCCAGACGCGGCGGTCGGATTCTCCCCGGGAATGGGGAGAGAACTCGGGCACCCCAGCCCTGCCGGCCTCGGGCTCTGCAGAGGGGAGCCAGGCGCCTGCTTTCAGCCCAGCGTGGCTCCCGCGTAGGTCACAGGGAGAGGCCAAGTATCTGGGTCACGTGCCCGAATGCCACGGCTCTGCACGTCCTGTCGCTGCAGTCCCGCTGCGCTCACTGTCCGGAGAGCGGCCAGCTGGGCAGCAGGGACGCCGGTTCCCTCCTAGCGAGAGGTCGCAGGCCAAAAGGTGAAGCCTCGCAAGGGAGCGGCCTGTGTTGCCGGCACAGTCAGTTTGCTTTGCAAACGCGAAGGGCCCTGGCTCTGGCAGGAGACGAGGGAGCGCGCAGGGAGCAGCCTGACGTCGCTGGGGAGTCGCTTTGTTCCCCGGCTTCCCCCGCAGCCTGGCACGTGTGGGCGGCGCTGCAGGGGAGCAGCCGTGGGATGCGGGTGGCCGGGCTCTGCGATTCCCTTGACTGACTAGAGAGCAGGACTGATGGCTTCCCGGTGCCTGAGGGTCGGGGGTGCAGGGATTACTTGGGGGCTGACAGGTTACACGAACGGTCCTCCCAGGCAGCAGACTGGCCCCTGGGTTGCCGAGGCGGTTTGGTGGGGGAAGTGGGGCAGGAAAGCGGGGTGGCTGGCACTCTGCAGCTCCTGTCCCTGGGACCGCATGGCTCGGGGCCCTGCTCCCCGCTGCACTCTCCGCATGGCACGCTGGGCCTGGCTGGACGGTGCAGGTGCCAGGTGGTGCTGTCACGCTGATGCCCCGGTGTCTAGAGCTGCCGGCGGCCGCGTTGCACCAGTCTGCGACCCACGAGAGCAGCGGTGTCTGGCCCTTCTGCTCGGGGTCCCGGGTGGCGCAGTCGAGGCTGCACCGCACGCTGTCCAGTTGGAGAGTCACTGCAGCCAGGCCAGCCGGGCGTCCTGGCCCAGCACCGCTGGAGGGCAGGCCCCGAGCGGGGCCCACGGGTCAGATGTGGGCGGGGGGGGTGCTGCAGGAAGTTCCCTCCGGTGGAGGAGTTGCTGGTGGCGTCCGGGGCGTCCGACAGGAGCCCAGCTGGAGGGGAACACCCCGCAGGCACTAGGGCCCCTTTCTGCCTCCCCCTCCCCCCCGCTGCTCGCCTTCCAGCTCCCCATCCCCCGTTCTCTTTCCCCGCTCCCATCCCCCGCTCTCCTCTCTTTGTCTCTCTGCCTCCGCTCTCCTGCCCCTCCTTCGCTCTGTCTCCTCTTTCCCTGCTCGCTGCTCGGTTTGTGTCTGCCTTTTTCTTTCTTCCCTTCTCCGCCCTGGCCCCCGCCCCGCCCCGCCCGGGTGAGACTTTCCCTCTCCCAGGCAGCACTTCCCTCTGGGTAAGCCGGTCCCTCCACCCAACTGAAGCCAGGCAGGGCTGCCCAGCCTGGTGCACACGTTGCCTTGGGCCGGGGCGCTAGGAGAGTGGGGCAGCTCTGTGCCCTCTGGCTCGCCAGCTCTGCCCTGAGCCCTGCCAGGGAGCAGGCGCCTGGATGAATCCTGCCTGGGCTGTAGGAGTGCCCAGCTGTCCCCTGGAGAGCGCAGTGGCCAGGCTTAGTCTAGAGCCGGAGCAGGTACGTTTGATGCCGTTTCGCCTTTCGCAGGGGCCCTGAGCTGCAGATGTGCAGGCGGCTCTCCGCATGCACTGAGGAGAGGGCAGATGCTGTCTGCAAATCAGAGCGCAGGCCGGCTGGGCTGGGCCGGGCTGGGGCTGGAGCTGCAGTGCTGGCGGATCAGTCAGACGTTGCCAAGCGCTCAGCGCTGCAGCCGGCCCGGCGGTGCGGAACAAGTGGGTGGCTCCCCTTGGTGCGAGCTGCCGGCGTGCGAAGGCGCTGGGCTCGGCGTGGCTGCTGTGTGCTGAGCCGGGCTCCCTGTGGCGTGGTGACGCGGGGCTGGGGCAGACCTGGGAGCTGCCCTCCTCGGCTCCCGGCGCCGCTCTGCGTGTTGGCTCTCGAGGCGTTCAAAGCCTCTCTCCCGATGTGTGCTCCCATGGGAGCCCCGAGCTGCCCCTGCTCTGCTCGCCAGTGCTGGCGGGACTCCCGGTGGCTGCGGTCGCCTTCCACTGCTGGCCCGGCCCTGCCCTGGGGTCTGCTTGAATTGTGCCTGGTTCTCGCCCAGGGGAACAGCCCCCCCGTGTCGGGCACCGGCTCCTTGCTTGGCTACCTGCTCGGCCCAGCGGGTGTGGTGAACGGCCAGGTGCTCTGCCCTGCCCTGCCCAGCTCAGGGCAGCTGCCCCAGACCTGCCTGCGGCAGCCTCTCCTCCACAGCCGGGAGAGGTCGTGCCTGTTCTGGGCCAGCTCCTCGCGGGGAGGGAGACCGGCTGTAGGGCTCTCCCCTGGCCCGGGGGGATTGTGGCCCCATCTGGGTGACGAGGCCCAGGCGCTCCGCTCCAGGCACAGGGGTTGTGGCTCCCCTGGTCAGCGCGTGGGGCCCCGGCGCTGGGCAGGTGGCTCTCCCTGGTGAGCGAGGAGAGCTGGGTGAGAGCGGGCGCTTTGTGGGCAGGGTTTGCCTGGCGGACAGGGCGCCTGTGCCGGGCTGGGGCCTGGCGTGCGCAGCCTGAGATCCCCCGTGTGCTGTGATGGGTGTGCATGGGGCAGGGCTCCTGAAGGGTGGTGTGGGTCAAGGGAGAGCTGTCTGCAGGTGCTGCTGCTGCTGTGGCAGTGGCTGGGGTTCCCTTGTCTGCACAGAGCTGGCTCCTGGGGAGGTTCATTCCCAGAGGGCCCCGCGCAGCATGTGGGCCCCATGTGGGGGGAGGCTGGGTTCCAGCGCTCCTTGCAAAGGGGGATTTCACGGGACCGCCAGCTCGTGGAAGCGTGCAGGGCGGAGGTGGGCCCCTTACCAGCAGCGGAAGAGAGGCCCGTGGTGTGCCCCAGCTGGGGGTCTGCTCTCACTGGTTCCTGGCTCCAGGGGGTGCCCCACCTTCGACTCACCACGCTGGTTGGTCAGTCGCGTTCAGGAAGGTGGGTCCTAGGCCGGGTCCCATCTGCAGGTACAGGGCACGTACTTCCCCCCGGCCAGGACGGCGTGCTCCTCACCGAGCATGGGCCTGCGTTAGAAGGGGAGTGCGCAGGCCTCCCTTGGAGCGAGCCCTGCAGCGTGTACCGGGGCTGAGGGTCAGCAGCCAATCTGCCAGCTGTCCCATCACCAGCGCAGTGCGATGCCGTAACATCGTGCACGAGAGCTCGTGTGCCACCACTGCATCAGGACACGACTCGCTACTGGTCACCAGTGTGTGAGGAGCAGCTTTCACTTCCTCCTTCTGCAGGATACCTGCCAGCAGGCACGCAAGGCCACGCTGGCACTGGCACCGACCCCGCCCGAGCCCACGGCCCAGGTCCTGCTCTCTGCCAGGCGTGTGCGCCAGCCTGGCTGTCCCCAGGTACTGCAGCCCCTCAGGAAGAGTGGATGAGGCTTTTTTTAAACAACTAACAAAGTCAAGCAGGGCCTCAGATTTGGTGGTGATGGGGGACTTCAACTATCCAGATATATGTTGGGAAAGTAATACAGCAGGGCACAGACTATCCAGTAATTTCTTGGATTGTATTGGAGACAATTTTTTATTCCAAAAGATTGAAAAAGCTACTGGGCGGAAGCTGTTTTGAATTTGATTTTAACAAATAGGGAGAAGTTGGTAGAGAACTTGAAGGTGGAAGGCAGCTTGGGTGAAGTGATCATGAAATCATAGAGTTCACAATCCTAAGGAAGGGTAGAACAGAAAACACCAAAATAGAAATAATGGATTTCAGGAGGGCAGATTTTGGTAAACTCAGAGAGCTGGTAGGTAAGGTCCCATGGGAAGCTAAACTGGGGAAAAACAGCGGAGCAGAGTTGGCAGTTTTTCAAAGGGACATTATTAAGGGCCCAAAAGCAAGCTATCCCGCTGCATAGGAAAGATAGAAAATATGGAAAAAGACCTCCTTGGCTTAACCAGGAGATCTTGCATGATCTCAAAGTAAAAAAGGAATTGTATAAAAAATGGAAACAAGGAAAAATTACAAAGGATGAATATAGGCAAATGACACAAGAATGCAGGAGAAAGATTAGAAAGGGTAAAGCACAAAATGAGCTCAGACTAGCTAGAGGCATAAAGGGAAACAAGAAGGCTTTTTATAAATATATTAGAAACAAGAGGAAGACCAGGGACAGGGTAGGGCCATTGCTCAGTGAGGAGGGAGAAACAGTAACTGGGAACTTGGAAATGGCAGAGATGCTCAATGACTTCTTTGTTTCGGTCTTCACTGAGAAGTCTGATGAAGGAATGCACAACATAGTGAGTGCTAGTGGGAAAGGGGTACAGTTAGAAGTTGAAATAAAAAAAGAACAAGCTAAAAATCACTTAGGAAAATTAGATGTCTGCAAGTCACCAGGGCCTGATGAAATGCACCCGAGAATACTCAAGGAGCTGATAGAGGAGGTATCTGAGCCTTTATCTATCATCTTTGGAAAATCATGGGAGACAGGAGAGATTCCAGAAGACTGGAAAAGGGCAAATATAGTGCCCATCTATAAAAAGGGAAATAAGAATAACCCAGGAAACTACAGGCCAGTCAGCTTAACTTCAGTGCCAGGAAAGATAATGGAGCAGGTAATTAAAGAAATCATCTGCAAGCACTTGGAAGGTGGTAAGGTAATAGGAAGCAGCCAGCATGGGTTTGTAAAGAATAAATCTTGTCAAACTAATCGGATAGGTTTCTTTGATAGGATAATGAGCCTTGTGGATAGGGGAGAAGCGGTAGATGTGGTACACCTAGACTTTAGTAAAGCATTTGATACGGTCTCTCATGATATTCTTATCAAACAACTAGGCAAATACAATTTAGATGAGGCTACTGTAAGGTGGGTGCATAACTGGCTGGGTAACTGTACCCAGAGAGTAGTTCTTAATGGTTCTCAATCCTGCTGGAAAAGTATAACAAGTGGGGTTCCGCAGGGGTCTGTGTTAGGACCGGTTCTGTTCAATGTCTCCATCAATGATTTAGATATTGGCATAGACAGTACGCTTATTAAGTTTGCAGATGATACCAAGTTGGGAGGGGTTGCAACTGCTTTGGAGGATAGGGTCATAATTCAAAATGATCTGGATAAATTGGAGCAATGGTCTGAGGTAAACAGGATGAAGTTTAATAAAGACAAGTGCAAAGTGCTCCACTTGGGAAGGAACAATCAGTTTCACACATACAGAATGGGGAGAGACTGTCTAGGAATGACTACAGCAGAAAGGGATCTGGGGTTATAGTGGACCACAAGCTAAATATGAGTCAACAGTGTGATGCTGTTGCAAAAAAAGCAAACATGATTCTGGGATGCATTAACAGGTGTGTTGTGAACAAGACATGAGAAGTCATTCTCCCGCTCTGCTCTGCGCTGGTTAGGCCTCAGCTGGAGTATTGTGTCCAGTTCTGGGTGTCGCATTTCAAGAAAGATGTGGAGAAATTGGAGAGGGTCCAGAAAAGAGCGACAAGAATGATTAAAGGGCTAGAGAATGTGATGTATGAAGAAAGGCTGAAAGAATTGGGCTTGTTTAGTTTGGAAAAGAGAAGATTGAGGGGAGACATGATAGCGGTTTTCAGGTATCTAAAAGGGTGTCCTAAGGAGGAAGAAGAAAATTTGTTCTTCTTGGCCTCTGAGGATAGAACAAGAGGCAACGGGCTTAAACTGCAGCAAGGGAGGTTTAGGTTGGACGTTAGGAAAAAGTTCCTAACTGTCAGGGTGGTCAAGTACTGGAATAAATTGCCAAGGGAGGTTGTGGAATCTCCATCGCCGGAGATATTTAAGAACAGGTTAGATGGACGTCTATCAGGGATGGTTTAGATAGTGTCTGGTCCTGCCATTGGGGCAGGGGGCTGGACTCGATGGCCTCTCGAGGTCCCTTCCAGTCCTAGTGTTCTATGATTCATCCACCATAACCGCTAGGTCCCTTTCCATCGTACTGCTGCTGAGCCAGTCGGTCCCCAGCCTATAACAATGTTTGGGATTCTTCCGCCCCAGGTGCAGGACTCCACACATCTCCTTATTGAACCGCATCAGATTTCTTTTGGCCCAGTCCTCCAGTTTATCCAGGTCCCTCTGGACCCTCTCCCTGCCCTCCAATGTATCTACCTCTCCCCTGCGTATACCCCTAGCTCTCTATGGTTGGGGTGAAGTGCTGCTGAGCTGAGGGACGTGTGCCAGCCCCTCTCTCGCTCTGTCCCCAGGGAATGCACCCTCCCTTGCCTGGTTTGCCGTTCTACCCCTTCACCTTCTCGTCTCACTGGTGCCTGCAGCCTGAGCCTCGCAGGGATGCTGCTGCAGGACGCTCAGGAGAGCGGCGTGGCTGTGAATGTGAAGCAGTGCACCCCAAAGGTGTTTGCTTGCCCCAGCCCCAGCCCCTGCATGGGGCAGCCATGGAATCGCTACCCAGTGCTCCTGCAGTCCCGAGCTGTGGGCCCTGGCGCTGCTGGCTGCTCCAAGAAGGGTTCCAGTCCGAGCAGTGAGGAGGGGCAGGTTGCGGGATGGCTGGGGCCCAGCGCTGTCACGCTGCTCGGCCGCCTCTAATGACAGTCACCTGCAAACCGGCCTTGGTGCAGATTTACGGCCTGGCCTGGGGGTGAGCAGAGCATGTGCCTCTCCAAGGGCAGACTGGGTCCTGCTCTCCGCAGGGCGGCTCAGAGGGCACAGGAGCCCTGTTCAGTGTGGGGAGCAGGGGGGCGCTGGGGCTCTGCACGCCGGCAGCTCATCCATCTCCTGATTGGTACCAATGCACTTTCAGGCAGCGGGACCCTGCTGTGTGGGTGTCAAGGCAGCTGCTTCCTGGGGTGACTGGTCTGGTGGCAGGGGAGGACAGTGGAACATGGTGGATGCCCTGAAAGCTGAAGCGCGTAAATCCCAGTGTGAGCCATGGTCCAGTTAGGGCCCGTCTCTCCTGCTCCGAACGCCCCTCCTGCCTGCGGAGCTGGCCGATGCACTTCTCCTCGCTCGTGGCCAAGCACGGCCGGACCCAGCTCCTGTTCCTGGGCTGCAGTGAGCGCCGGACGGCCCTGAGCAGGCCCCATTTGCGGTCATGGCCTCTCGCAGGGGTAGGCTGCGTCCCTGGCAGAAGTGAGACTGTGCATGCAGGGTGCTGGGAGTCCCTGGGGCTCTGGAGAGGGAGTGGCCCTTGTCCCTGCCTCCAGCCCTCGCTCAGGCAGGCCCCTCTGGGATGGAGCCTTTGTGCTGCAGGCTCTGCCAGTGCCCAGGGCAGTGGCCCAGTGACGAACTCCCCTGCCTGCTGCTCCCGCTTCCAGCTATGGCCTTTCCCCGCCAGGCGAAAGAGCCGTCCGTCTCCTCAGATATGCCTCCCTCGTAGGCCGGGAAGGGACAGATTGTGTCTCTAGGCCCCAGCCCTTGGCTGCCCCACACTGAGGCCTTGTCTACGCTGGCGGGCAGACCTGTGCTGCAGGGAGCGATCCCTGGGGCACCTTGTAGGAAAGGCGCTAAGGCCATGGCTGAGTGTGCCCCTGTAGCCTTGGGCACTGCACCAGCAGGGGAGGCGTCAGGCTGCGAGGTACCTCCGCTGCACTGGCCAGTCCTGGGGCCACAGGTGGGTACCTTGGTGTGACGTGGGTGGTGCGGGACCAAACCCCCGTCATACGTTGTCAGCCCCTCCCTGTCACCCAGCTGCTCGCCTCGGAAGTGTGGGGTGGACAGGGCTGATTCTCTGTGAACCACAGTGACTGGCATAGGCCGTGCTGCTGGCGTGTCGTTCAACTGCCCATGTGGGCCTGGCCCTCCGCGTGCACTGAGCCGGCACTGGCTGCGAGCCACAGCAGCTTTTCTCCAAGGCCTGGAGCCCGGGGGAGTGCTTGAGGTTTGTTAGCAGCCCACCTGGGCAGCTCCGAGACCCCTGGGCTGGTTCCTGCCCCAGGAAGTCTCGGGTTAGGGCACCGGCCGAGGGCTCAGACTGGAGGCCTAGGGCCAGGCCCTAGGGGACCCTGCGTGAGCTCAGACAGGTCCGTCTCTGGGCCTTGCTTCTGCTCTATGAGAAGTGGGTCCCAGCCCTCCAAGGCCCACAGGGGCCCTGGTGCAGACGTCCCTGGGCAGAGCAGATACGGCAGTATGGGGCCGGGGGGGCTTTGGGCATAGTGACTGTGTGACCTGCTGAGTGAGTGCCAGCTGCCTGGACCTCAGCTTCTTGGTCCCCGGCCAGAGCCGGCCTTTGTTCTGCTGGGGTCATTAGCGGCTAGGTTCTTGGCGTTGTTCTGTGAGCCTCTGGAGGCCTGGTCGGTTGGGCTGGGGCCCCAGGGAAGGAAGCCGGAGGAAACGTGAACATCACAGGTTAAAAGGCAAAGAGCTGCCCTCAGGTGAGGCACACGCATGGTGGGCTGCTCTGGCAGAGGGGCACTCAAGCAAGGCAAAGGGAGCAGGAGGCCCCAGCCTGCAGCTCCAAGGGGACAGGCTGACAAGCTACAGTGGTGACAGCTGCCCCGCACGACTGCCTCTGAGCAAGGGGGCAGGAGCCTGGGCCGCGTGGCCCCTGACCAGAGGGGTGGCTGGGAGCGTGGCCGAGCCTCTGGCCTGTGCCCCTGCACAGCAGCCCCCGGGGGCACAGGTGGTGGAGGCTGGGCAGAAAGTTTGCACCCCAGCGTGGCAGCGGGCGTTCCCCTCACCCTGAGCTCACAGTTGGCCTTCCCCGAGAGCCGGGGCTCCCTCTGAGGGGGTTGCAGGTTATCCTGCAGCTCGGCTCAGAACCCCCGCAGCCCCTCGTACTTGGCCAGCGCCGAGCAGGCTCCTGCCAGGGGCAGTGCACCAAGGCACTCGGTGGCCCACCAGACACAGTCCCGGGGCAGCTCCCCACGGGCAGCCAACATCTTAGCAGGGGCTCAGTGCTGCAGCTCAGGGGCTTCTTCAGCACCGCTGCAGGTCAGGCCCAGATGCCCGGGTGTGACGCCCAGCACCCCGCCCTCCTGAGCACGACAGCCCCTGCTCGTTAGCAGAGCTGCGGTCCCCAAGCAGTGAGCGGCTCTGCTGTCCCAGGGACCCCAGCCCAGTTGTCCGGGCCAGGGCTGGTGGGGCGGGCTGCAGCCCAGGTTGGCGCTCACCCTCTCTCTCGCTCTGCCCGCAGCCATGCCAGCCTAGCAGCTGGGCAGCGATGGAACGCTTCACCGAGTCCGGCACTCAGACGGATGCTGTGGTGGTGCTGTCCCTGGCCCAGGCCGCCGTCTTGGGCCTGGTGTCCGAGAACGAGCTCTTCGGCGCCACTGTCAGCCCTGCCGGGCTCTTCCCGCAGCTGGCCAACAAGCTGGCTGAGGCGGTGCAGCTGGAGGAGGAGAGCCGGGTCCCCGCCGAGGCGCCTGAGGAGGAGGGGCTGGAGGCAGACACGCCCTTTGAGAAACACCCCCGGAGGAGGAAGCGGCCCCCGGTGAGGCTGGTGCCCAAGGTCAAGTGCGAACCGCCTGCGAGAGAGGAGGTGGCATATGACACGGCCCCCCCCAGCAACAGCGGGGAGGAGTCGCTGGGCAGCCCCCCGCCCAGCTGTGAGCAGCCCCTGCAAAGCAGCGCCGTGAAGATGATTGACCTGGGGGCTTTCGGCAGGAAGCCGCGGCGCCTGCGGCACCTGCGCCGGCACACTCGAGCGGCCGCCAGCGGTTATGAGCACAGCCAGGCGGGCTGTGCCGCAGCCAGCGGCGGGCCAGAGGCCCCGGGCAGCTTTGAGGCAGGCGCCCAGGCCCCCGGGCCGGCCTCGCCGGAGGCGGTGAAGATGGAGAGCGAGCAGGGCTTTGTGTGGCAGGGCCCTGTGGCCATGGGGGCCGAGGCGGGCGGCGCCCCCCCGGAGCGCAGCAAGAAGGCGCAGCTGGACCGGCTGGACATCAACGTGCAGATCGACGACTCCTACCTGGTGGAGGCGGGCGACCGCCAGAAGCGCTGGCAGTGCCGCCTGTGCGAGAAGTCCTACACCTCCAAGTACAACCTGGTGACGCACATCCTGGGCCACAACGGCGTCAAGCCCCACTCCTGCCCGCACTGCAGCAAGCTCTTCAAGCAGCCCAGCCACCTGCAGACGCACCTGCTGACGCACCAGGGCACACGCCCGCACAAGTGCCAGGCGTGCGGCAAGGCCTTCACGCAGACCAGCCACCTCAAGCGCCACATGCTGCTGCACAGCGACGTCAAGCCCTACAGCTGCCGCTTCTGCGGGCGCGGCTTTGCCTACCCCAGCGAGCTGAGGGCCCACGAGGCCAAGCACGAGAGCGGGCGCTGCCACGTGTGCGTGGAGTGCGGGCTGGACTTCTCCACGCTGGCGCAGCTCAAGCGCCACCTGGCCACGCACCAGGGGCCCACGCTCTACCAGTGCCTGGAGTGCAGCAAGGCCTTCCACTACCGCAGCCAGCTGCAGAACCACATGCTCAAGCACCAGAACGTGCGGCCCTTCGTCTGCACCGAGTGCGGCATGGAGTTCAGCCAGATCCACCACCTCAAGCAGCACTCGCTCACCCACAAGGTCAGCGGCGGCGCGGGGCCTGGGCTCTCCCCGCCCCAGGGAGCAGCCGCGGGTGCTGGCACTGGGGTGCCTCCTGCTCCGCCCAGAAGCTAGGAGCAAGGGACTGGGGCAGAGCTCTCCGGCCCCGGGCTCCGCTCGCGGGGGCTTTGGGGTGGGTCCCTGGCACCTGCGCAGAGGGGAGGCGGGAAGACTCTGAAGTCAGCGCAGCCAACTCGTCTGCACCTCCACTCTGCTCTGTTCCATACGGCTGTGCACCACGGGAGGCCCAGCCCTAGAGGGCCTGTTCTGCTCTGGGCTCCTCCCAGTCCTGGGGGAGGTGGACGTGGCCCAGGCAGGGCTACGTGTGGCCGCCCTGTGGCCCTGCTCAGCACCAGGCAGGTGTGCGCCGCTGCAGCCAGGTCATGCCCCAGGTGGGAGCCTCTTGGGGCTGCCCTGTGGCCGTGCTTGGCACCAGGCGGGCCTGTGCCACTGCAGCTGGGTCACGCCCCAGGTGGGAGCCACGTGGGGCCGCCCTGTGGCCCTGCTCGGCACCAGGCAGGCGTGCGCCGCTGCGGCCAGGTCACGCCCCAGGTGGGAGCCACGTGGGGCCGCCCTGTGGCCCTGCTCGGCACCAGGCAGGCGTGCGCCGCTGCGGCCGGGTCACGCCCCAGGCAGGGCCTTTCCCCCGGTGCCGCGGTGCTCACGCGTCTCCTGTGCCTGGCAGGGCGTGAAGGAGTTCAAGTGCGAGGTGTGCGGGCGGGAGTTCACCCTGCAGGCCAACATGAAGCGGCACATGCTCATCCACACCAGCGTCCGGCCCTACCAGTGCCACGTCTGCTTCAAGACCTTTGTGCAGAAGCAGACGCTCAAGACCCACATGATCGTGCACTCGCCGGTGAAGCCATTCAAATGCAAGGTACCGCCTGGGTGCCCCTGCCGGGCTCTGCCCGCCCAGCTCGTTCGAGGGTCCGTCCCGCCGAGCTCCAGAGCAACAGGGCTGCCGTGGGGCGGGGGGCAGCGCGTGCCTGGGCTGAGCCCCTCTCGTCCCTCAGCACTAGCAGCCAGACGCAGGCAGCTGGGGCGCGAGCAGCTGGGGTTGGGGGTCCTGGGCTCAGCGAGACTCTGACCAGGCTGCAGGCCGAGGGCAGGGGCCGGGGGGTTAAGTGCTGGCCTGTTGTGCGCAGGTGTGCGGGAAATCCTTCAACCGCATGTACAACCTGCTGGGGCACATGCACCTCCACGCCGGCAGCAAGCCCTTCAAGTGTCCCTACTGCTCCAGCAAGTTCAACCTGAAGGGGAACCTCAGCCGGCACATGAAGGTCAAACATGGGGTCATGGACGTCAGCCTGGATAGCCAAGGTGGGTGGGGCAGCTGGCGAGGGGGCCAGGCCCTGCTGGGGCGGGCCCCCAGGGGACTGACCCACCGGTCCCACACTAATCCCGGCTCCTGGCCCCCACGGTGGGCACGCCTCTGGGTCCTGCAGCGCTGTCCCCAGCGCCTCCTGGCCCGGTGGTGGCCTGGGGCTCCCCAGCGAGGGGACGCTTTAGCTGGGGCTCTGGCATGGCCGCAGGCAGGAACAGGCTGCACCGCTCCTGTGGCCTCCCAGCCAGAGCTGGGCCAGGTCCCAGGCCGGGCGTGCTGCCCTGCAGCCACAGGCAGAGCCGGGGGTGGCCCCTAGCAATGGCACAGGGCTCCAGGGCGGCCCAGCCTGCGGCGCTATGGGCTGGTCGGGACACTGCATGCCCCACTGCCCAGCTGAAGCCTGGGCCCTGAGGACACCATGCTGGGGCCTTGCAGCTGTGGGTCAGTGGGCAGGGGGAGGGCTGCCTCATAGCCCCCTTTGCAGGGGTCAGCAGCAGGCTGTCCAGGCCCGGCGCTCTGGCTCCTCCTGGCCCGTCTGGCTGTCCCAGCATGTTGTGCTGTCCCCTAGATCCCATGCTGGAGCTGGCGGGGGCGGAGCACGCGGCGCTGGAGGACTACGAGAACACCTACGCGGGGGCAGCCAAGGCCCCGGCGGAGGGCGCCCTGGCCGAGCAGGAGATGGCCTATTACAGCATGTTGTAGCTGGGCCAAGAGGGACCTCTGCAGGCTCCAGCCACCCCCAGGCAGCTCGGCTCCACCGTGGAGGAGGAAAGGGGGCTGGCCATGGCCACGGGGCGTCCCCTGCAGCAGCCCAGCCTGCCACGCGGGTGCAGCAGTCCCACAGGGGCTCCTCACTTGGCCATCCCCTCTCAGGACAGAGCAGCGAGGGCCGGGCCGGGGGGTGAGCTCAGCCCCTGGCTGCACCACAGGGGCTGCTCTCCCCTGCTGAGCACAGACTGTTTCTACCTCCTCCCCAGCCTGCTGCAGGGGCACTGGGACTCAGCCCCGGTACTGTCCCCTCCAGGCAGCAGCCATGCACAGGGGCGGTTCTGCTTGCTTCCCTGTCCCCCTGGGGCGGGGCTGGCTTGCTCCAGCAGTGCCCCCCAGAGAATATTTTCTTACCCCCTCCCCCCCCACGAGGGTAACAGTCCTGCACAAAGCGGAGAAACGGGGTATTTTGAAAGTAATTTATTTTTTTTCAGAGGCGCTGAGCAGTTAAAGGATAAATCCAACCACTGACCTTTGTACACCTGCCTCACTCGTGCCTGTGACTGCAGGGCTGGGGCGCTGCGGGCGCTGCTCATGGGGAAGGGGGCGTGTTTTGCACTTCTGCTGGGGGGGGGCACTGGGGCAGTATGTACTGAGAGCTGCTGGGGGGAGGGGCAGCCTGTGCTGGAAGCTGCTGGGAGGAGGTGGTCTGTACTGGGTGCAGCTGGGAGGGAGCGGGGGGTCTGCAGCGTGCCCTCCTGGGCCCCACCGGTGGGATCACCCTGAAGGGCAGTTGCCTGTTGCCCAAGGTGGTGCAGGGAAGGCAGCCTTGGCAGAGGCGTTCTGCCCTGGGGCTGCTGGAATCAGAGGTGCCCCTGGCTCAGCTGGAGGCAGAGCAGGGCTATGGTGCTGGCCCAGGGGTTAACCCTGGGGGCAGGAGTGAGTGGCAAAGCAGTGGGCGCTGCAGGACATCCCCCTTGGGCACAGCTGTGGCCCCAGCCCCACAGGAAGGGGCCTCTGCCCAAAAGCACTGGCACCAGCAGCTGTCCTGCCCGGGGACGAGCCAGCCCCCCGGTGCAGGGTCGGCCCTGCGCTCCCCCTGCTTGAGCCCAGCCCCATGTACTAGCAGCAGCCGGCCTGAGAGGCGGGTAGAGACCTGGAGTGCTTGGGGCAGCAGGTGAGGGCCACACACAAGCCAAGCAGCTGGTCCCTGGAGAACTCCAGGCCTGCTGAGCAAATCCTGCCTCTTCCCCTCCCTGTGCAGGACTAGGCCAGGCTGCCAAGGGGGTACAGGGGAACCTGGCCTTGCTGCGGCCCACTCTGCTTGCCGCAGAAGGCCGGGGCTGGGCCTGGCAGCGGCCCCAGCACTGCAGAGAGACAGAGGCGGCTGTCCAGCTGCCGAGGACGGGGCCAGTGCAGCGAAGCACAGGCAGCAGGTGGGTGATGAGGTTTATTAGGGACAGTGAGGGCAGAGGCGGTACATAAATTACAGCACAAGCACCAGCGGAGCCCCCGGCCATGTGCTCCCAGAAACACTTTAAAAACCAGTTATAAAAGTCTCCCCCCGGCGCTCCTGGGCCCAGCGCGAGCTCAACCCCAAGCCCCTGCTGGCAGCTCCTGGCCTCTACTGCGTGCCCAGGGCTTTGTCCAGGTTCTTCTTGATGGCATCCAGGAAGTCCGTGGTGTTCACATAGTGCTCATTAAGCTGCACGCTGCAAGACGAGGGCAGAGGGTTGGGCAGAGTGGGAGCAGCCCCGCCCCCGGCACCTCCCTGCAGCCAGCTGCGTGCAGGGCAAAGGGTGAGACAGCCCCTAGCCAGCAGACCAGAGCCCCCCTGACTGGGGAGAGGGTCTGGGCACTAGGCCTCCTGCTCCTGCCAGGGGGCCACCCCTTCCCCCGCACAAGCCCAAGGGCTCGGCCAGCTGGGGCAAAGCGCCCACCCCCACGGGCAGCGCTGGCAGGAGCAGGACAGGGCAGAGGTGGGATGCAGAGACCTTGGGAGCTGGGCCCAGCCTGCCGGGGTCACTCACTTGGGGAGCCCATGGATGCAGCCTGCCAGGTCCTTTGTCATCACGCCGCTCTCCACTGTCTCCACGCACACCCTCTCCAGCGTCTGAGCAAAGCTGGGGGGCAGAGGCAGCAAGGTGAGGGCCAGCCCTGGCTGCCTGCCCCCGAAGTGGGCCACCTCCTCTCCAGGGCCTTGGCTCCCCTGGGGCTGCAGCCCTGCCCTCACTCACGTGATGAGATCCGGGTTGCTGTCCAGCTTGCCTCTGTGCTCCAGGCCCCGCGTCCAGGCGAAGATGCTGGCAATGGGGTTAGTGCTGGTGGGTCGGCCCTGCAGGAGGACAGCCCATGAGAACACCTGGCACCAGGGGACCCTGACCCAGCCCTGCAGCATGTCCCAGAGCCTGCCCCACCCCTGGCAGGTTGGCACACAACCCCCTCGCTCCATCTCTTCCCCAGCACTGGGCACAGGCACCCCAACCTCCCAGCAGGGCACGCCCACCTTCTGGTGCTCCCGGAAGTGGCGGGTGACTGTGCCGTGGGCCGCCTCGGCTTCTATGGTCTTGCCGTCGGGGCACACCAAGACAGAGGTCATCAGGCCCAGGGAACCGAAGCCTAGAGCCCAAAGCAGGGTGCAGTGAGCAGCCCCAGCCTGCGTGGGAGGCACCAGCACCCTGCCAGGGGCTGGCAAGGGCTGGCCCAGAGCACTCAGGGGCACCCGCCTCATTACCTTGGGCCAGGATATCTGACTGCACGTCCCCATCGTAGTTCTTACAGGCCCAGACGAAGCCGCCAGCCGACTTCAGCACCTGGGCCACCATGTCGTCAATGAGCCGGTGCTCGTACCAGATCTTCAGCTTGTCGAACTCCGTCTTGTAGTGCCTGGGGGGCCGAGAGCAGTCAGCAGAGTGCCTGCCGGAGAGCTGCTAGACGCTCAGGCCTCGGGGCGACAGCACCTGCTGCGACGAGCCCCCCGGCGAGACTGGCCAGCACAGAGCCGCCGTAGGGCAGGGACGGGGAGGGGCAGTACCTGTCGAAGATCTCCTGGAAGATGTCTTTGAAGCGGCCATCGTAGGCCTTGAGAATGGTGTTCTTGGTGCTCATGTAGAGGGGCCACTTCTTCTGGATGGCGTACTGGAAGCAGCTGTGAGCAAAGCCAGAGATGGACTGCGAGAGAGGGGGGCTGGTTAGTGTCTCCCCGGGCAGCCTGGAGGGGCTCAGGCAGAGCCAGATTAACTCTTCTGGGGACCCAGGGCTATTAGCATCGGTGGGGCCAAAGCTGAGAGGTTCTGGGGGCAGGAGTGAGGGCTCCCAGGGGGCCTGCAGGCTCTGGGGAGGGGCGGAGGGCACTTGCTTGGGACAGCTCCCCTGGGACTGCACAGGCCCCACGTGGGCGCAGTGTTCTCCCTGCTCCCCACAGTGGGGCTGGAATGTGGCTACAGCCCACCTACAAAATACCTGCACTTGGGGGGCCCAGTCATTCTGTGGGGCCCTCAGGCACCCCCAAAGCCCCTTCCTCAATCCAGCCCTGGGCTCAGGCCCATCCGGGCAAGGCAGGACCAGGGCAGCCTCATGGCAGGGTGCACTGGGGCCAGCCCCCCAGATGATGCCCACTGGAGAGAAGGCTCCCGTCCCTGGCCAGGGCTAGGCTCCTGCCCTGCCCCCAGCCTGTTCCCTGCCCCAGGGGCAGCGGGGCCCCGGATCCCTGGCAGCGGCCATGGGCTGCTCTACACAGCACATGCAGGGCCATGCCAGGCCCCTGGGGAGTTGGCACAGGCTCCTGCCAAGCAGGGCTGTGAGAATGGCACCCTCCTGCCCACGCCAGCGCCCGCCGCTCTCACCTCATCTGTGTTGTACATGCCCATCCCGACGCCCCCGCCCGGGAAGTTGTAAACCTCCCACTCCTTGGCGCCACTGCTGTCCTTCGGGGTGAACACCATCTTGAAGGTCCCAGCCCTGTCCACAACGAAGTCCGTGGCCTTGTACTGAACGGGGACAGCCGGAGCGTTACACCCGGCAGCTGCTGTGCCCTCCCCAGCATTGCCCGCAGCCCCCCCCAGCCCTGCGCGCCAGGCGGCTCACCTGGTCGCCGTGGGCATGCCTGCCAATGGTGATGGCCTTGGTCCAGCCGGGGACCAGGCGGGGAATGTTCTTGCACAGGATGGGCTCCCTGAACACTGTCCCCCCCAGGATGTTTCGGATCGTGCCATTGGGGCTCTTCCACATCTTCTTCAGCTTAAACTCTACAGACGCAAGGGGGTAAGACGTGCCCCCCCCGCACCAGCCCCCGTCCCTGTCCCCTACGGAGCCCGTCCCCGCCAGGCCACCACCCCCCTCCCCGTACCAGCCCCCGTCCCTGTCCCCTACGGAGCCCATCCCCACCAGGCCGCCACCCCCCCCCCCCCCCCGCACCAGCCCCCGTCCCTGTCCCCGCCAGGCCGCCACCCCCCCCGCACCAGCCCCCGTCCCTGTCCCCTACGGAGCCCATCCCCGCCAGGCCACCACCCCCCTCCCCGTACCAGCCCCCGTCCCTGTCCCCTACGGAGCCCGTCCCCACCAGGCCGCCACCCCCCCCCCCCGCACCAGCCCCCGTCCCTGTCCCCTATGGAGCCCGAGCCCGTCCCCGTCCCCTACGGAGCCCGTCCCCGCCAGGCTGCCCCCCCCCCCCCGCACCAGCCCCCGTCCCTGTCCCCTACAGAGCCCGTCCCCGCCAGGCCGCCACCCCCCCCCCCCGCACCAGCCCCCGTCCCTGTCCCCTACGGAGCCCGTCCCCGCCAGGCCGCCACCCCCGCCCCCCGCACCAGCCCCCGTCCCTGTCCCCTACGGAGCCCGTCCCCGCCAGGCCGCCACCCCCTCCCCCCCGCACCAGCCCCCGTCCCTGTCCCCTACGGAGCCCGTCCCCGCCAGGCCGCCACCCCCCCCCCCCCACACCAGCCCCCGTCCCCTACGGAGCCCGTCCCCACCAGGCCGCCACCCCCCCCCCCCGCACCAGCCCCCGTCCCCTACGGAGCCCATCCCCGCCAGGCCGCCACCCCCCCCCCCGCACCAGCCCCCGTCCCTGTCCCCTACAAAGCCCGTCCCCGCCAGGCCGTCACCCCCCCCCCGCACCAGCCCCCGTCCCTGTCCCCTACGGAGCCCGTCCCCGCCAGGCCGCCACCCCCCCCCCGCACCAGCCCCCGTCCCTGTCCCCTACGGAGCCCGTCCCCGCCAGGCCGCCCCCCCCCCCCCGCACCAGCCCCCGTCCCCGCCCCCTACGGAGCCCGTCCCCGCCAGGCTGCCCCCCCCCCCACCAGCCCCCGTCCCTGTCCCCTATGGACCCCGTCCCTACCAGGCCGCCACCCCCCCCGCACCAGCCCCCGTCCCTGTCCCCTACGGAGCCCGTCCCCGCCAGGCCGCCACCCCCCCCGCACCAGCCCCCGTCCCAGTCCCCTACGGAGCCCGTCCCCACCAGGCTGTCCCCCCACACACACACCAGCCCCCGTCCCTGTCCCCTATGGAGCCCGTCCCCGCCAGGCCGCCACCCTCCCCCCCCCGCACCAGCCCCCGGCCCTGTCCCCTACGGAGCCCGTCCCCGCCAGGCTGTCCCCCCACACACACACCAGCCCCCGTCCCTGTCCCCTATGGAGCCCCCCACCCACACCAGCCCCTGTCCCCTATGGAGCCCGTCCCCACCAGCCCCCCTGCACCAGCCCCCAGAGCGCCCTCCACGGTGCCCCTCCCCGTCAGCCCCTCAAACTGGGTGTCTCATTGCTGTCCCTTGCTGCCCATGGCTGTGTTCCCTGTAGGCTGGGTGCAAGGGCAGCTGCCCAGGGGCGAGGCAGGGGCTGCCCAGCTGACAGCAGAGCGCCCCCACCCAGCAGCGCGCCTGGGCTGGCGCACACCCACGCAGGCCTGGGCACACAACAGAATGGATTCCGTGCCTGGCTAGGAAACGAGGGGCCCCAGCCCAGGGTACACAGCTCAGCTCCTGCAGCCAAGCCCTTCAGGCCTGAGACCCTGCTGCTCCCATGACTGCTCTAGCCAGAGCTGGGAGCCCAGCTGCCTTCCCCCGCCCCCCCCCAGCCTGCAGCAGCTGCCGCCAGCCAGCAGAGCCCCAACAGACCGATGGGCGGCCTGCAGAGAGGGCGTCACGCTGCCCGGGTTGTGGGAACCTCCGTCTCCATCTGCACCCTGCGCGCAGGGCTGGGACCCAGTCAGGAGACACAGCACCATAAGCCCCACAGAAGGCCCAAGCTCACAGGAGATGCAGGGGAAGGGGGAAGGCACAAGGCTTCAGCCCACCTCCCAGGGGGTCCAAGCCCCAAGCCACCTCCCCTGCAGCTCGCTGCCCAGGGCCTCCTGCCACTGCAGCGCTTGTCCCAGGAGTAACTGCTGCCTCTCCCACCTTCCACTCGGGCCTCGTCGGGCGTGATGGTGGCACACTTCACAGCCACACTGTACTTCTGGGTGGCGAGTGCCGAGTCAATGGTGACCTGGTCATCCGTCCGGTCCCGGTTCGGCAGGCCCAGGTCGAAGTACTTCAGCTGCACATCCACGTTGGGCAGGATCAGCTGCAGGGCGGGTGGGGAGAGAGCACCTCAGTGGGAAGTGGGCCCCACAGCTCAGAGCCCGGCGTGACCAGAGCCACGCAGGCCCGGGGCAGTGCAGCTGGCTGCGTCCGACCAGCCCCTGGGGCTCAGACTCCTGCACCACAGGCTGGAATCGCTGCCCTGGGGTGTGGTGAAGTGGAACGCGTGAGAGTTTTGCCCCCTGGCGGAGCTGCATGGGTTTCCTGCTGGCCTGTAGTAACACCAGCTGCTGCCTCAGTTTACCTAGGCCCAGCATCAGTGCACAGCAGTGAGGGCAGTTTTGGGGTGATGACTTCTCACATGGTAGGCCAGGCCATCCATGGCCTTTGTAACCCAGGAAACAGGACAAAGGCCGGAGGAGGGGGCTGGCTGGTTTCAGTTGCAACTGGGCTGTGAGGTGGGGCAGTCCTGTCTGGCTGGAGAGGGAGGGAGGGGCCAGGGCCCGGCTTGGGGGCCCCTCTCCCCAAGCTGGATTGAACCGATGCCTGACTCCTGTGCTGACACGTCTATTCCACGCTGTGTCCCTGTCGCCCCGTAACCAGTTCTCCCTCCCCAGGGAGAGTCATGTCTGCCTGCAGGTGGGGGCAGGGCCTGGGACCCCCCACTCCAGGACAGGGGGCTGACAGCAGGAAGGACTGACGCCCCCTTGGTGCAGCTGCTCCCCTCTCACAGCGCGGCTGGGCCACTCCTGCGCTCTGGCACTGCCAGGAAGCTGTGAAGCTGCAGGGGAAGCTCTCAGACACCTGCTTCCGGGCTGGCGACAGCCCACGGCCGAGGCAGCTGGGATCCACAGGAGCCAAGGCCGCGTCCACAAACCGGCCTCTGGCTGCGTGCGCACTGCCCGGGCAGCGTGCTACGGACGGCTCCCCCACCCACGGGCCGGCAGCAGGGCAGACAAGGCCCTGGGGGCCGGGGCCAGGGCCCCCCCGAGCTCTGCACTGCCCCGGCACTACCTTCTCCTTGATGAACTCCCAGATGATGCGAGTCATCTCGTCCCCGTCCATCTCCACCACCGGCTGGGCCACCTTGATCCGTCTGTTGGCATCTAGGCAGGACGACAGCCCGTCAGTGCCGGGTGCTGAGCCCGGGCCGGGCAGTGGCTGGGGGGGGGGGGGGGGCAGCTCAGCCCCCGCCCCAGAACCCTGCTCTGGTTCTCTCAATTGTTCCTACCCCCCCAAGCTTCTGACCTGGGACAACCCATAATCGGGGCCAGGGCCAGCCCAGCCCAGCGGCACCCGCCTCCCAGCAACGCCCCCAGCGCTCCCGCCTGGGGCCCCGGGCGGGGAGAGTGAATCACACCCCCTGCCCGCCCGGGGCGGGCTGCCAGGGCCCTGCTCCACCTCCCGCGGGAAGGACCAGACCCCAGCTGGGAGGAGCGCAGCCGAGCCCCGGCCTCCAGCGCACAGCGGGACCGGGCAGAGACCCCGGCCGCGGCTGCAGGGCCGCTGCCCTTGAACAGCAGCTCCTCTCGCACAGGCCGCTGGGCGCAGCCCGGGCCCGGCCCCAGGGCAAACCCCTCCTGACAGCTGCCCGGGGCCGGGCCAGGCCAGGCCCGCTGCCGTCGCCCCGAGCCGGGCCGGGCCGGGCCAAGCGGAGGGCTCCGCCTGCAGCCGCCCGGAGCCCCGGCCGGGCTCTGGCGCCACGTACCGGCCGCCCGCGGCGCTTCATCCCCTGGCCCAGGGGGCCCCGGCTCGGGCGAGGCGGCCCAGGGAGGCCCAAGGTCACCGGCCCGGCCCGGCAGCTGCCGCTGCCCTTCAAGTCACCCTGAGCCGGCGGGGCGGGGCCGGGCCGGGGGAGCCCCGCGGGTGCCCCGAACTCACAGTGGCGGCGCGGCGCGGGCGCGCCCAGGCCCAGGGCGGCGGGGAGGCGGCTCAGGCCGGGGGCGGCGGCGGCGGCGCGGCAGAGCGCGGGGGCAGCGCGGAGGTAACGCGCCATCGCGGCGGGCAGGAGCCGGAGCCGGGCAGCGCGGGCCGCAGGCGCGGGGCAGCGGGACACGTGAGCGGCCCCACCCGGCCGGCGCCGCGGCGCATTGGGCAGCGCGGCCCGGCACCTCCCCGGGGCGGAGCGCGGCCCGGCCCCCGCGCCACGTGCGCCCTTTGTCCCGGGAGCTCCCCGCGGATCGGGGCCCTGCGCCCCCGGAGCCCGCAGTGCTGCGGCCGCCGCCGGAGGGGCTGGAGCGGGGCCCCGCAGGCCCCACGCCCGGGAAAGCTGGGCGCAGCGGGTGCGATCAGCCTGGCTGCGAGCCGGGATCGGGCAGCTCAGGACCTGTCTCCGGGAGCCTCCGCCCCAGAGCCCCAAGGGCCAGGCCCAGGAGTGGGGCTGCCCAGGAACTGCCCCCGCCATTGGGCTTCCCTGAGGTGCGGAGCCAGCGGCTCCCGGCAGCAGCTGCCGCCAGACAAGCGTCCCAAGGCCACAGGCAGCCGCCAGCAAACAGGCATCAAAGCCAGGGTCAAAGGCTGGGCAGCCTGCGCTGCTTCCAGTAGCGCTCCTGGCTGGGCCTGGCCTGGCTCGGGTCCCCCAGGGGTGCAGGCAGCTGCTCTGCCCGCTGGTGCTGCCGAGTGCCAGGGTCACGGCGGCCTGGGCAAGTTCAGGCAGGGGCGTTCTGGGGGTGCACCCCCCAAAGGCTGCTGGGCTGCACGGAGCACCCTGCCACACGCGGCTGCCTTGGGGGCCCAGGGCCCTGGCCCGGTGCCCGGCTCAGCCCCAAGAGGCAGGGCAGGGTGTGGAAACAAAGTCCACCAGCTTGCCCTGCAGACAGCGCTGCCCAGGCCCGGGGCTGCGCTCCGTGGCCCAGTGCACTGTCCTGGGCTTGGAAGGGCCCTTTCCCTGCTTGCCTTGACACCCATGCAGGGCCCAGCGCCGTCTGCCTGCCTCCCAGTGCCCCCAAGCAGGCGAGTTCAGGTCGGGAGGAGCTGGGCAGAGCCAAGAGGAAGCTGCCCCATGCAAAAAGAAACCTTGTTACTGCTACTGTTAATGAAACCATCTCTGGAGCTGAAACCCACTCAGGGCAGGAGGGCTGTGGGACTGGGTATCCGCTGCCAAGGAGGGGTGCCTGGGAATTGCAGGGCTGGGCTCGGCGTTGGCCGCAGGCAGGCAAGTGGGGGTGTCTGCAGGAATGGCAGGGGCTGCAGCGTGGGTCCCTGCACAGCAGCAGTGGGAGGGCAGGTGCAGGGTGCTAAGGGTGGCAGCAGGCAGGTAGGTAGGTCCAGGGTGCTCAGGGCGGCAGGAGCAGGCAGGTAGGTAGGTGCGGGGTGCTCAGGGCGGCAGGCGCAGGCAGGTGCGGGGTGCTCAGGGTGGCAGGAGCAGGCAGGCAGGTGAGGGGTGCTCAGGGCGGCAGGAGCAGGCAGGTAGGTAGGTGCAGGGTGCTCAGGGCGGCAGGAGCAGGCAGGCAGGTGCGGGGTGCTCAGGGCGGCAGGAGCAGGCAGGTAGGTAGGTGCAGGGTGCTCAGGGCGGCAGGAGCAGGCAGGCAGGTGCGAGGTGCTCAGGGCGGCAGGAGCAGGCAGGCAGGTGCGGGGTGGTCAGGGCGGCAGGAGCAGGCAGGCAGGTGCGGGGTGCTCAGGGCGGCAGGAGCAGGCAGGCAGGTGCGGGGTGGTCAGGGCGGCAGGAGCAGGCAGGTAGGTAGGTGCAGGGTGCTCAGGGCGGCAGGAGCAGGCAGGCAGGTGCGAGGTGCTCAGGGCGGCAGGAGCAGGCAGGCAGGTGCGGGGTGCTCAGGGCGGCAGGAGCAGGCAGGCAGGTGTGGTGCTCAGGGCGGCAGGAGCAGGCAGGCAGGTGCGAGGTGCTCAGGGCGGCAGGAGCAGGCAGGCAGGTGCGAGGTGCTCAGGGCGGCAGGAGCAGGCAGGCAGGTGCGGGGTGCTCAGGGCGGCAGGAGCAGGCAGGCAGGTGCGGGGTGCTCAGGGCGGCAGGAGCAGGCAGGCAGGTGCGGGGTGCTCAGGGCGGCAGGAGCAGGCAGGTGCGGGGTGCTCAGGGCGGCAGGAGCAGGCAGGCAGGTGAGGGGTGCTCAGGGCGGCAGGAGCAGGCAGGCAGGTGCGAGGTGCTCAGGGCGGCAGGAGCAGGCAGGCAGGTGCGAGGTGCTCAGGGCGGCAGGAGCAGGCAGGCAGGTGCGAGGTGCTCAGGGCGGCAGGAGCAGGCAGGCAGGTGCGAGGTGCTCAGGGCGGCAGGCGCAGGCAGGCAGGTGCGGGGTGCTCAGGGCGGCAGGCGCAGGCAGGCAGGTGCGAGGTGCTCAGGGCGGCAGGAGCAGGCAGGCAGGTGCGGGGTGCTCAGGGCGGCAGGCGCAGGCAGGCAGGTGCGAGGTGCTCAGGGCGGCAGGCGCAGGCAGGCAGGTGCGAGGTGCTCAGGGCGGCAGGCGCAGGCAGGCAGGTGCGAGGTGCTCAGGGCGGCAGGAGCAGGCAGGCAGGTGCGAGGTGCTCAGGGCGGCAGGAGCAGGCAGGCAGGTGTGGTGCTCAGGGCGGCAGGCGCAGGCAGGCAGGTGCGAGGTGCTCAGGGCGGCAGGAGCAGGCAGGCAGGTGTGGTGCTCAGGGCGGCAGGAGCAGGCAGGCAGGTGTGGTGCTCAGGGCGGCAGGCGCAGGCAGGCAGGTGCGAGGTGCTCAGGGCGGCAGGAGCAGGCAGGCAGGTGCGGGGTGCTCAGGGCGGCAGGAGCAGGCAGGCAGGTGCGGGGTGCTCAGGGCGGCAGGCGCAGGCAGGCAGGTGCGAGGTGCTCAGGGCGGCAGGAGCAGGCAGGCAGGTGCGGGGTGCTCAGGGCGGCAGGAGCAGGCAGGCAGGTGCGGGGTGCTCAGGGCGGCAGGAGCAGGCAGGCAGGTGCGGGGTGCTCAGGGCGGCAGGAGCAGGCAGGCAGGTGTGGTGCTCAGGGCGGCAGGAGCAGGCAGGCAGGTGCGGGGTGCTCAGGGCGGCAGGAGCAGGCAGGCAGGTGAGGGGTGCTCAGGGCGGCAGGCGCAGGCAGGCAGGTGCGGGGTGCTCAGGGCGGCAGGCGCAGGCAGGCAGGTGCGAGGTGCTCAGGGCGGCAGGAGCAGGCAGGCAGGTGCGAGGTGCTCAGGGCGGCAGGAGCAGGCAGGCAGGTGCGAGGTGCTCAGGGCGGCAGGAGCAGGCAGGCAGGTGCGGGGTGCTCAGGGCGGCAGGAGCAGGCAGGCAGGTGAGGGGTGCTCAGGGCGGCAGGAGCAGGCAGGTAGGTGAGGTGCTCAGGGCGGCAGGAGCAGGCAGGTAGGTGAGGGGTGCTCAGGGCGGCAGGCGCAGGCAGGCAGGTGCGAGGTGCTCAGGGCGGCAGGAGCAGGCAGGCAGGTGCGAGGTGCTCAGGGCGGCAGGAGCAGGCAGGCAGGTGTGGTGCTCAGGGCGGCAGGCGCAGGCAGGCAGGTGCGGGGTGCTCAGGGCGGCAGGAGCAGGCAGGCAGGTGTGGTGCTCAGGGCGGCAGGAGCAGGCAGGCAGGTGCGAGGTGCTCAGGGCGGCAGGAGCAGGCAGGCAGGTGAGGGGTGCTCAGGGCGGCAGGAGCAGGCAGGCAGGTGCGAGGTGCTCAGGGCGGCAGGAGCAGGCAGGCAGGTGTGGTGCTCAGGGCGGCAGGAGCAGGCAGGCAGGTGCGAGGTGCTCAGGGCGGCAGGAGCAGGCAGGTAGGTGAGGGGTGCTCAGGGCGGCAGGCGCAGGCAGGCAGGTGCGAGGTGCTCAGGGCGGCAGGAGCAGGCAGGCAGGTGTGGTGCTCAGGGCGGCAGGAGCAGGCAGGCAGGTGCGAGGTGCTCAGGGCGGCAGGAGCAGGCAGGCAGGTGCGAGGTGCTCAGGGCGGCAGGCGCAGGCAGGTGCGGGGTGCTCAGGGCGGCAGGAGCAGGCAGGCAGGTGCGGGGTGCTCAGGGCGGCAGGAGCAGGCAGGCAGGTGAGGGGTGCTCAGGGCGGCAGGCGCAGGCAGGCAGGTGCGAGGTGCTCAGGGCGGCAGGAGCAGGCAGGTAGGTGCAGGGTGCTCAGGGCGGCAGGAGCAGGCAGGCAGGTGAGGGGTGCTCAGGGCGGCAGGAGCAGGCAGGCAGGTGCGAGGTGCTCAGGGCGGCAGGAGCAGGCAGGCAGGTGCGAGGTGCTCAGGGCGGCAGGAGCAGGCAGGCAGGTGAGTGGTGCTCAGGGTGGCAGGAGCAGGCAGGCAGGTGCGAGGTGCTCAGGGCGGCAGGAGCAGGCAGGTGCGAGGTGCTCAGGGCGGCAGGCGCAGGCAGGCAGGTGCGAGGTGCTCAGGGCGGCAGGCGCAGGCAGGCAGGTGCGAGGTGCTCAGGGCGGCAGGAGCAGGCAGGCAGGTGCGGGGTGCTCAGGGCGGCAGGCGCAGGCAGGCAGGTGCGGGGTGCTCAGGGCGGCAGGCGCAGGCAGGCAGGTGCGGGGTGCTCAGGGCGGCAGGAGCAGGCAGGCAGGTGCGAGGTGCTCAGGGCGGCAGGAGCAGGCAGGCAGGTGCGAGGTGCTCAGGGCGGCAGGCGCAGGCAGGCAGGTGCGGGGTGCTCAGGGCGGCAGGCGCAGGCAGGCAGGTGCGGGGTGCTCAGGGCGGCAGGAGCAGGCAGGCAGGTGCGGGGTGCTCAGGGCGGCAGGAGCAGGCAGGCAGGTGTGGTGCTCAGGGCGGCAGGAGCAGGCAGGCAGGTGCGGGGTGCTCAGGGCGGCAGGCGCAGGCAGGCAGGTGCGGGGTGCTCAGGGCGGCAGGAGCAGGCAGGCAGGTGTGGTGCTCAGGGCGGCAGGAGCAGGCAGGCAGGTGCGGGGTGCTCAGGGCGGCAGGCGCAGGCAGGCAGGTGCGGGGTGCTCAGGGCGGCAGGAGCAGGCAGGCAGGTGTGGTGCTCAGGGCGGCAGGCGCAGGCAGGCAGGTGCGAGGTGCTCAGGGTGGCAGGAGCAGGCAGGCAGGTGTGGTGCTCAGGGCGGCAGGAGCAGGCAGGTAGGTGAGGGGTGCTCAGGGCGGCAGGCGCAGGCAGGCAGGTGCGAGGTGCTCAGGGCGGCAGGCGCAGGCAGGCAGGTGCGAGGTGCTCAGGGCGGCAGGAGCAGGCAGTTGCGAGGTGCTCAGGGCGGCAGGAGCAGGCAGGTGCGAGGTGCTCAGGGCGGCAGGAGCAGGCAGGTGCGAGGTGCTCAGGGCGGCAGGCGCAGGCAGGCAGGTGCGAGGTGCTCAGGGCGGCAGGCGCAGGCAGGCAGGTGCGAGGTGCTCAGGGCTGGGCTCGGGACAGCAACAGTGGGGGTGGCTGGGGCCAGAATCGCAGAGGTTGCAGGGCTAGGTGGGTCATCGGCAGAGCTGTGCAGAGGGAGCTGGCACAGGGCCCCACTGAGCTGGGCTCTAACAGGACACATCAGGCCTTCGCTGCCTGCCTGACCTCTCCTCCAGCCTAGCTGCTTTGGGGAGCAGTGCAGCAGCTTATCTGATCTCCTGGTGACCTGCCCTGGAGGGAGCTGCCCAGTGCAGAGCGCAGACACGTATGCATGTGGATGGGGTTGCTGGGGAAAGTCCACGGCCAGGGCCTGCGCGTTGCCTGCTGACCAGAGCCGCCAGGCTGAGAGCGGAGCCAGTGGTGTGGTGCGGGCTCGGGGGTGCCCTGTGGCAGGGAACAGAGCTCAGCTCTCCGAAGGGGGCAGGTGTGGTGGAATGGCCAGGTCGCGTGCTGGAGCTCCGGCCGCCCCACTGGGCCCCTCCCTGCAGGGATCTGGCACCCGTGGGCTGTGTGCAGCGTGTACCATGAGCACAAGCGAGGCCCTTGCACTTGGCAGGGCTCCCAGGTGAGCAGCCCGGCGTCATGGTACCAGGCAGTGTGCGGCGTGCCCTGTGCCTGGCTCCCCGCAGGCCGGCCAAGGTCTGCCCGGGCTGCTGCAGCTGCTGCCTGGGCTCCAGGAGCAGAGGCTGTGCCTGTCCTGTGCTCGCGGCACTGGCAGCTCTCCCAGGGCATGATGCCGGGAGGCTCCTGCAGTGGAGAGCCCTTGGGGGCCTTGCTGCTCGAGTCCCAGCGCGCAGGAGCCACCAGCCCGCGCCTCCCCTGCCTTGGGCGCTGGGGGATCCCAGCCTGTACCAGTCATTGAGCCATGAGGCCAAGCCAAACTGCAGGAGAGCCCCATGCGCTGCCCTGCTCCCAGGGGTGTGCCCCACGCTGGGTGTGTGGGCCTGGGGCTGCCTGCACTCATGGCTCCCAGGCCTCAGAAGCACCGAGTGCTGCCCTGCAGGGCACGGGCGTGTGAGAGGGTCGAGGTGAGCCCGAGGGATCTGCAGGCTGCAGGAGGCCCCGGGCTAGCTGTAGTTGGGCCCTGGAGGAGGGCAGGAGAGCGGGAGTGAGGTGCTGCTGGCTGCTGTCTCCTAGTGCAGGGCCCAGGGCAATGAGGGATCCCAGCAGTGGGGCTGGGAAGGGATCCTGCTGGGAGTCACAAGGCTGCAGACTGGCTGCAAGGTGGGGGCCTGGCCTGGCACTAGGACAGAGCTGAAGAGCAGGAAGCCCCAGTGGCCCAGAGATCTGGATGTGAGACGTGAGGGGAGCTGTTACGGGGTGTTTTGCACCCGCGGGTGTGAGTGAAGCAAAAGCCCGTGTCGTGTGCGTGGAGAAACGGAGGCAGGTGCCCCCCACTGCACTGCAGTCTGTTGTTGGCAGGTGCTGCAGGAGGACTGCAGCTTCGGGGAGCACCAACTGCCCCCTGGCTATCCCCCCAGGCAGCCGTCTTGGGGAGTGGCAAAGGCACAGAATGAGCAGCGTGAGGCCTGGGGCAGACCCTGTGCGTCTCTCCCTGCCGCGCCAGAGGCAGGGGGACAGTCTCAGCCCAGCACAGGCTGCTCCAGCTCCACGCTGGCTGGCGGCAGCTGTGCTAATTTTGGCAGCAGCCTTACTGAAAAAGGGAATCGCAGGCAGCGGGGCCGGTGCCACCCTGGCTCCCAGATGCCAGAGAATCCCGGGGCCCAGCCAGAGCCTGTGCTCGCTGACAGCCCCGCAGAGCCGCCCGCCCGCCCGCCCCGCGTCACCCTCCCCAGGCCTGGCTTTGGCCTTGCTGGCTGCCCGCAGGCTGGCTGAAGGGAGGGCTCCAGGGCTGGCCAGGGGCAGTGATGGGGCATCAGGCAAGTCGGTGCACAGACCGGCCTGGCCCGGAGTCCCCAGCGCTGCAGAATTGGCTGTGCACGCCCAGTTTCCATGGCGCTCTGCCCCACTGGAGTCCCTTCGGCAGGGCCCTGCTGCGCTGTGGGCCGTGCCGTGCCGGGTTGTGGCAGCAAGCCCAGGGCTGCAGGGGCAGAGATGGGGCCAGCACCTCCTTGGCCCAGCCCAGCCCTAGCCCCACGGGGCAAGCGCTGTGCAGGTGCCTGTCTCCGGCTCTGCCCCAACCCAGCCGGCCACATCCCCAGGCCACCGGCTCCTACTTCACTCAGCACAGGGAGCTGGGCAGAGCCGGTGCAGCTCTGGTCCGGGCAGGAGCAGCAGTACCTGCCTGCTGGGGAAGTTACCAGCCACCGCCATGTCCCACCCTGGCCCCCCGTGGTACCCTGGAGCCTGCTGAGCACGGAGTCCCACAGAGGCAGTGCCCCCCGCCCCGCCCCCAGAGCCTGCCAGGCATTGGGCAGTGCCGCAGTGCGTCTGGGGTGGCCAAGCTGCAGGAGCATCACTCTGGGAGTCTCCCGTGCTCCCAGATAAGGACTAGCGCAGGGCACCCCAGGGTGTTAGGGCATCCCTGGCGGAGGAAGCAGGCTGGGCACAGGGCAGCGACACAGTCAGGACCTCTCCTCGCCTTGTAACAGTCTAACCAATATGGTCTCTAGCCATAGGGAGAGGCCTGGAGCTTGTCTGCAGCCAGACTAAAGAGCAGCACGGGTAACTGTGAAGCCACAGGTCACACACTTCCATTCTATCTGCATTTCAGTGCAACAGGGTCACATCAGGCTGGTAAGAAGAATCCTAACGCCACCCGCTCTTAAACAGATCTCAAGATGGGTAAAGAAAACTTAGCTACCAGCATTTCCTCTGGCAGGCAACAAGCTGTCAATAGCTGAGGTTGTGGAATCACCATTCTGTGGTGATTGTCTTCACTTTTCTACTGTTTCCTGTATAATCGCTGGTTTGTAATTGCCCTGTCTGCTGTATAATTAATTGCGCTAGGCGTCAATTAGTTAAGGTGGTGGGTTATGATTAGTTAGTAGAATTATGCTAAAATAATTGGTCAAGGTAGAGCTAAGCAGGACTCAAGTTTCACTACTTACACTGGGTAGTAACAGAGAGAAAGCCGTGCTAGTCTATATACTATCAAAACAAAAAAGCAGTCCAGTAGCACTTCAGAGACTAGCAGTAGGTATCCTTCGGACTTTAAAGACTAACAAAATAATTTATTAGGTGAGCTTTCGTGAGACAGACCCACTTCTTCAGACCACAGCCAGACCAGAACAGACTCAATATTTAAGGCACAGAGAACCAAAAACAGTAAGCAAGGTTGACAAATCAGAAAAATTATTATCAAGATGAGCAAATCAGAGAGCAGATGGGCAGAAGGAGGGGGGCAGAAGTCAAGAATTAGATGAAGTATGTGAAAGCCCCTGTAATGAGCTAGAAATTCCCATCCCGGTTCAGATCATGTGTTAATGCATCGAATTTGAATATAAAAGAGAGTTCAGCAGCCTCTCTTACTTACACTGGGGTCCAAGAAGGAAAAAGCGGGAAGAACAGAACATCAAGCAGGGAAGAAGGAAGAAGGAAGAAGGAAGACCTTAAGGACGAGTCACCCCCAAGACCCTGAGATGCAGCAACCAGTGTCCAGAGGGTGACTGTCCCAGCCGGGGAAGGCTCCTGCCTTCTCAGGATTGGCGAGCATGACACTGGGTGCTTAGCGTGTATTCTGCTTTCTCGGTAACTCTCAATAAATCAAGAATAAGGATATTACTGTGTGAGGCTTTTTCAGTGGCGCAGGTCCCGCAGGGAATTACGCCCTGAGCCCTAGGGGGAGTTGAAATGAACAGGGTCACGCCCTGAGCCATACGGAGGGGGTAAGGCTGTGTGTGTCCCTGAGTGTGGAAGGGCTAACGAAATGTGTGTGGGTAACAGCTCTAGGGCAGAGGCTTGTCTCCGTGGGAGCTCCTGCTGCTCTGTCCCTGATACGCGCACACGCATCTTTATCCCTTCCCCACTTCGGGGATGTGCACGCTTTGCCCAATCCTGGGGGCTCTGGGGTGTAAATCCCTGCACAGATGCAGGGTTCTCATCTTCTCTGCTTACGGACAGTGACCAAGCAAGCAGAATACCTGTGCCAGGCACACAGCGCCAAGCTCACCCGCCCTGACACAGGCAGGTGAACTTCCCCGGTTGGCCATACAGTCAGGCTCTGGATGCTGGTTGCTGCACCTCTGGGCCTCACAGCTCCGGTCTTGGGGACGAGTCCTCCTCCTCCTCCGACTCCTCCATCCTTCCCTTCCTCCTCCTGCTTCTCCGGCTCAGACTCCAGTTTGAGCAGTGGAGCTGGAGTCCTGCTCAGCCATGCCTGGAGCAGTCACTTTAGGGTAATTTTACTAACCAGTCGTAACCAACTGTGACAGTCCCCTGAGCAATCAGAGCCCAACAGCCCAGCGACACGAATTACCCAGCAGGCGGGAGGAGTGAGAGCACAGCCAGAGGACAGTCGGCAGAGAAGGGGATTCCACAATCTCCGCTATTGATACGTAGGTTCTTGCCCAAGCAAATGCTGCCCATGGAGCGTCCTTCGCCCCCCGGGAGAGCTGGCTCTTTAGCTGGTGGCAGCAGGGGCACTAGGATGGGGCCTCCTTTGAGCAGCCCAGGGCGACCCTTGCAATGGCATCGAGATGGAACGTGTGTGTGACTTGTCTCTCTGCACAGTTAATGGTGGCAGCTGCCCTCCATTCTGGCTGCAGAGGAGGCCTCAGGCTGCTCAGCATGGTTATAGAAACCCCGGCTGCCTTGCCCTGCGTCCTCGCTGCTGGCTACGGTGCCAGAGGGGAGGTGTAGCAGGAGGAGGCCATGTCTGACTGTTGCTCCCCTGGCTCCCAGCTCTCCCACGCCAGGCTGTGGAGATGAGTGTGCACCTTGGCAGCCTGTCTGCTGGGACCAGGCACCATCCTGGAAGCTGGAAGAGAAGGGATAGGTGGAGATTTCCTGGACCCAGGACTGGTGAGGGGCTGCCCAGCCGGAGGGATGCTGGGGGCCAGATTCCTGTGACAGCGAGGTGTGCTCTGTGGTCCCCAGCCCTTGCCAGGCCCTGGCCTGCCCAGAACCTCCTGGGAGAGGAGGGATCAGTGGGTGTTAACTGGGTTACCCCCAGCGCCCCTCCCCACAGCCCTTTGTAACTGAGGCAGGGTGACCAGGTATGGGCAGCGGGGTCCCGGCATGGGGCTGTTCCAAGCCATTCCCTCTGGAGCTCTGGCCACTTGCAGCCTCCCTGGGGATGTGCCTGGCTTGCAGAGCTGCTGTGCTGCACACGTAGGGGAGAAGGCTGGAGGCTGGTGCCCAGCAACGCTCAGAGGCCGAGGGGAGTAGACGTGACACTGCGCCAGGCAGTGAGGAGCCCCCACGGTCCAGCTGAGCCTGTAGCTTGAGGACTGCAGGCCACAGGGACATGACGGTTCTGGGACTCTCACACCCTACAGGGGAGCTGCCCACTGAGACCTGCTGTAGGACCAGCCAGGCAAGCACCGCTCACGGCCACCGCCGGGGCTCAGCTGGGCCCTGGAGGCCAACCACTGGTACCAGTGGCCTAGCCAAGAAGTTCTGACCAGGCGCCAGTGCCAAGGTGCTGCTCCCGCCTCTGGTCCCAGGCTGACAGCAGAGCAGGGCACAGCAGAGCGGGGCCTGGGCCCCTCACCCGCTGCTCCACCCCCCAGAGGTCTACCAGCAGCTCCCAGGGCTCGGGGCCGCTCCAGCGTAGGCCAAGTTCCTCTGCCCTGTGATAGCCTGTGAGACCAGGCTCCCAGCCACCCAAATCCCCAGCACCTGATACTGCGCTAGGAGAGCGTGGGCCTGTCGCATGCAGAGCATTGCTGTGTGATTCACAATCAGCAGTGCACACTTGTGCGTGTGTCTGCATGTGCATTGGCGAAGGGGTGTGCACGTGAGCAGGTTAGTGAGCATGTGCTGTGAGCATGTCTGTCTGTGTGCTGGTGAACAGGTGTGCATCAGTGTGCCCTGTAAGTTGCACATTTGTGCAGGCACCCAGGTGCCGCCCAGCTGAAAGCAAGGCGCCCCAGCCAGCAGCGTCTCGATGGGGGGTTCACGTCTGCCCAGACCTCTGTGTGCACAACAGTGTGTTGCTCACGTGGACAGAAAACCCAGAGAAACGGGTGTGCAGGGAGCTGGTGCTGTCCCCGCACATGGCAGAGCGATGCACAAGCCCTGTGTCACAGGTGTGTCTGGAGAGACCGTCAGCAGGTCCCCTGCTCCCCATCTGGTCTCTGAGCCCCGGTACCCCCTGCCAGCCCAGAATGCAGCCAAATTCCCCTGGGGCTTCAGAAAAGCCCTGCTGGAAAGAGCTTGCAGACACGGACTGACCTCCCTGGCACCACCCCAGGTCCCCAGGCCTTGCAGAGTCAGAGGGTCTGGGCCCCAGGGAAGGGGGTGCTCAGAGCACTGGGGTGCCCCACTTCGTCCTGCAGCACAAGGGCTGGCTTTGCACTCCCTCCACATGGCCATAGGCGTAGCTCTCACCTGTTGTCCCCCACAGGGGGTGAGAGCAGGGGTGACATGGGCCCCACAGCTGGGGCTGAGCTCTGCAGGGCAGGGGACCGTTCCTTGCATGCACAGCTGTGAGGGATGGAGCCTTTGCAGCCTGAGCTGGCCCGAGCCTGCCTCAGGTCTCTTTGTTGTGGCAATTTGCAGGTGAAGCATCAGCAAGGTAGTCGAGTTAGTCTGTACCCGTGAAAACAACGAAAAGTCCTGTGGCACCGTGCAGACTAATGGCTGTGGTGGGCAAAGGCCTGCTTTGCTGGATGCAGAAGATGAAAGCATCTGGCCTGGCTCTGAGTGATTTGGGAGGGCATGGAGCTGGCAGAGCAGGCTTGGCTTCCCCAGAGCCTGGGGATACGCAGGGCCAGGGCGTGGGCACTGACGTGGGGGGAGGGAGGGAGCAGGCGCTCGGCATGGCTCGCAGGGATAGGCGGAGGGCGGGAGCGTGCCATGTACACAGTCTGCAGGGACTGGCGTGGGGGACAGGTGAGACCACTTCCCCCTTCTGCACAGCTGGAGTCAGGAACCCCTGCTCCCACCCGAGCATTGTCTTCACAAGCCACGCCCACCCCGGCCCCCAGCTCAGGCTGACAGACATGGCAAGGGGGAGCTCAGTGGTTTGAGCATTGGCCTGTCAGACCCAGGGCTGTGAGCCTATTCCCTGATGCAGCCATTTAGGGATCTGCAGCAAATTGGTTTTATTTAAAAAAAAAAAAGCGGGGGGCAAGGATGGTGCTTGGCCCTGTGGGGGGAGCTGGACTCAATGACCCCCCAGAGTTCCTTCCAATTCTATGAGATGTGTGTCTCCGCATTTATTTTATGAGCACCAGGCCCCCACTGAGCCCACTGGCCATGCCCACACTGGCCCCCAGCTGAGCCCACTGGCCACGCCCACACTACCCCCTCGCTGAGCCCACTGGCCACGCCCACACTGGATGGCGAGTTCACAGTTCCGGTTACGTGGTGACAACTGTCCCCCGGTCTGTGCCGCTTGACGCTGGCTCCTTGTGTAACCTGTGTGTCGTGTAGAGCCGAAGGCGCCTTTGCAGTCTGGTGTGACAGCAGGGTCCTGGAGCCCGGATTGATTGTCCTGGCGAAGCACAACAGGCGCTAGCCGTGTTTTCTATACCACGTGTGGCATGGCCGGAGCTGTCTCCCAGCGCGTGCGAGTGGCATGCTCGGCCCAGGGCGGCTGTCACACTGGCTGGCCCATCACTACCTGTTCACCCCGGGACATATTGGTACGAGGTTCCCACCCTTCCCGTGCTCCAGGGTCCCCACAGTCGCCTGGTCAGCGAGCTCCCCACTGGCGCTGGGGCCCAGGTGCTCAGGTCTCGCTTTGGCAGCTGAGCCCCATTTAACCGGTGTGCTAGAACCGAGGGCTTTGCCGTATCAGCATGAGCACAGAACCCAACCCCTGCCCTCTGCAACCGCCCACTCCTCTGCCAGAGGACTGCCGCTCCACCCCAAAGCTCCCCCCACCAGCCAGGCTGGGACAATGGCCTCCTGAGCAGCCTGGCCAGGCAGGTGCTTGGAGGCTGGTGCTGAGCAGGTCTGAGCGCTAGGGACCAACGGCCTACACCAGTCTGCAAAACCCCTGTGCCAAGTCCGAGGAGCCAGGCTGCCTTAGCTGTTCTGTACCCCGGTTCCCCCAGGACTCCAGCAACACCCTGTACCTACTGTCAGCCCCCATTACCACAATCCCCCTCGGCACCAGCACTAGCACAGCCCCGTGCACATCTGGGCTGGTGAGCACGTCTCAACTCAGCCCAGCAGCTGGAGCCCGTTCAGCCTTTGCTCCCCAGAAACAAGCAGTTCTGCGCCTTGCCAGCAAAGGGGGCAGCGGCTTGGCCCCCGCAGAGCTGGGCTGGGACCTGCTGTCCCAGAGCAGCTGCAAGGGTCTGCAGACCAGTCCTCACCTCGCCTGACCCCCTCTGCAAACTGAGCGAGAGGCTGGGCTGAAGCTGGGAGCGCGGCTGCTCTGGTATGTGCCTGTGAGTTCCGCGCCCTGCGGTGAGGTGAGCCACACCTGCCTCAGCTCCGCTGCAGGGCCCTGCGCCGACACCAGCTGGCCCTGGGGGCTGGAGTTCCACAGGAGGCTGCCCTGGGCCCAGCACTTGTGCCCGGGGGGGGCTGCAGCCCGGTGACCCTTTGGCCCAGGAAGGAGAACAAAGGGCAGGAGGGGCCTGGGCCCAGGACCTAGACTTGGGGGTCAGGCTGAGGTGGGGCTGGGGCAGGGGCCTTGGTTCTGGGCACTCTCCCCAAGATGGATTGTACAACAGCTTCTGTTCCAGTGCAGACTCGTCTGGTCTACGCCGGGTCCCTGTCGCCGGCTAACCCTCGTGTCCTGCCCTCTGGGGCAAAGAGAGCAGCTTCTCTCCAGCTTTCAGCAGCCACCGAGTGTCCACGACACCATCATGTGCCCTTTGAGCTCCTCTTTCCCAGCCTGAGCAGGGTGGTTCCTGCAGCCCTTGCTCGCCTGGCTGCATGCCGCCCCTTTGCTCAGCGCTGCCGCTCGCCTCCGGATCCTCTCCAGCGTCTCTCCGTCCCTTCTACCCACTGGTGACCAACACTGGGCCCAGGGCTCCACTGAGGCCCAACCAGTGCCGAGTAGGGCAGCGGTACCTTGTCCCGGACTCACCTGCATTTGCGTCTCCTGCAGCAGCGGGGCAGTGCCACCTCGTGTTGGTCCTGAGCCACCACCACTCTCAGCTCGGTCTCTCAGCAGTGCTGCCACAAGCCAGTCAGCTCCTGTTCTGTGCTTGGCTTTTCTGCCCTCGTGTGGCCCCTGGCATTTGTCTGCCTGGAGTTTCATTTCGTTGTTTGTAGCCCAGCTCGCCTGTGTATCGAGATCCCCCTGAATTTCAGCTCTGTCCTCCACTGCATTGGCAACCCCGCCCCAGCTCTGTGTCACCGGAGCCTGGGTCAGTACGCTGCCCGTGCCCACAGCCAGGTCAGTGATACGTCTGCTGAATAGCACTGGCCCCATAGCCGACCCCCCGGACCCTCTCGGCGCCTCCCTGCACCCTGACCCCGTCCCATTCAGGGGTGCGTCTCCTTTGGGTCTCGGGGGGGGCCATGTTAGTCTGTAGCTTCTGTAATGGAGTGGGGGGAGTGCATGTGTGAGTCAGGCTGGATGTCTGAGGCAAGCAGCAGCTCCCAGTGGCTAAGGATGACCCTGGGGCTACAACTGGCAGGTAACACCTCTGCCCTGAACAAAGAGGAGGGAGGAGCCGAGCTGGGTTTTGAATTGGGGGCGGCAGTGAGAGGCGAGGGGGAGAGAGAGCTGGGAGGCAGCCAGCCTGAGGAGGGGGAAAGCTACACCCCAGAGGGGCACCCCTCAGGGTCTTCCCCCCAGGACGGGTTGGAAGGACTGTCTCTGGTGGCTGTACTGTCGCTTCTGTGAGAAACTGAGCATCTGTTGCCTAATAAACCTCCTGTTGTACCTGCTGAGTGAGAGTCACTCCTGCCAGCAGACGGGGTGCAGTGCAGGGGGACCCCTGAACCCCATCACAGCTTCACAAACAACAAGCCGCCCTGTGGCACCTCAGAGCCTAACAATTCAGCAGGTCCGACATGTGGTTGGGTCAGACCCACTTCCCAGGCATTGCTTTGTGGTTGGCTAACCAGTGCCATGTGCACCGAGTGGTACTTCAGCCCAGAGGCTCTCACCCTGGCCCCTGGGACGGCTGACACCTGCCAAAGTCCATCCCCTCCCGCTGACCCACTGGGGTGGGCTGGCCATGGAACTCCCTGCAGGAGAGCCCCGGGCCGAGCCCTGCAACCACAGGGTGCCCATGCCAGACCAGGCCCCAGGGTGTGAGCTGCCTGGGAGGGTGTGACCAAGGGGCTCTGGGGAAGCTGGAGCCCAGCCTGGGATGATGCCAAGAGACATTGGCAGTGGCAGGGATTCACTGAGCCCAGCGTGGACGTGAGGGATGGGCCCGCAGAGCCCTGGCACAAGCACACCCGCCCCTCACTTGCATGTGCTGGGCACGCCCCAGGCTGGCTTGCCAGAGAACAGGGGAGGTAACCCCTCTTCAGCCCGGCGAGCCCGGAGAACGGGGGAGGTGACTCCACTCCAGCCCGGCGAGCCTGGAGAACGGGGGAGGTGACCCCACTCCAGCCTGGCGAGCCCGGAAACGGGGGAGGTGACCCCCCCCCAGCCCAGCGAGCTTGGAGAACGGGGGAGGTGACCCCACTCCAGGCCGGCAAGCCTGGAAATGGGGGAGGTGACCCGCCCCCCAGCCCGACAAGCCCAGAGAACGGGGGGAGGTGACCCCACTCCAGCCTGGCGAGCCCGGAAACGGGGGAGGTGACCCCTCTGTCCCAGCCCGGCGAGCCCGGAGAACGGGGCAGGCGGTCCCAGGCGCTGCAGCCGGAGCCCCTCGCTCCCAAACTGGGGAGGTGGCGGTGGCTGGGCAGCGGGGCCGGAGGCACCCGAGCCGGTGAGGACCCGAGTGGGCTCTGCGTGGGGCGGGGACGGAGGGGGCTGGCCGTGGGGCTCAGGTGGAGCTGGTGTGCTTGTGGGGGCTGGGCATGGGGCTGCTGCGGATGTGGGGGGCTGGGGAGGTGGTGCGGACATTGGGGGCTGGTGCTGATGTGGGGGTCTGGGGGGGTTGGTGCGGACGTGGGGGACCGGTGCAGATGTGCGGGGGCTGGGGGGGTTGGTGTGGACATGGGGGGCTGTGGGGCCAGTGTGGATGTGCAGGGGCTGGGGAGCTGGTGCAGTTGTTGGGGGCTGGGGGACTGGTGCTTATGTTGCAGGGCTGGTGTGGATGTGCGGGGCTGGGGAGCTGGTGCAGACGTTGGGGGGGGCGCTGGCTGGGGCTCGGGATGGGTCTCAGGCTGGCTATGTATTGGGGTTCTGATTGTGAGGCTGAGGGCAGTGCCAGGCTGTGGCAGAGGGGCCCTGCCCTGCCCTGTGTTCCTGGAGCAGCTCGGGGTTTGGAGTGGGTCCCTGGGGCCATCCCAGGACTCCCCCTAAGCACTCAGCCACTGGAGGCAGCAGGCATGGAAAGGGGCCAGGACTGGTTCTGGATGCTGGCGTGGCTGTGCAGAGAACCCCGAGGCCCCATCTTTCAGGGCTCACAGCCAGGCCCGCCGCCCTTTTGCTGGGGTGAATGCCTGAAGGGGGTGCTGGGAGCCGGGGCGTGCGCCAGTGCCAGCCAGCGCCCATCTGTGAGGAGTCCTGGCGCACCTGTAGGTGCAGGGCAGCGTGCGGCGCAGTGAGCTCGTCAGGCCTGGGGACCCAGTGGCGCAGCTTGTGGCAGCTGAGGGGCACTGGGGAGCCCAGGGTGGGAGGCTGCAGCTGCCAAGAGAAGGGCAGGATGTGGCTGGGCTGGTGGGCCCATGGGAGGTGGGGGTTGCATGTTTGGATGCATGACCTGAGAGCGGTGAAGCCGGTAGGCTGGTGCTGGGGTGCAGGGAACGGGTGAGGGAGATGCTCCCAGCGGCTCCCTTCCGACAGGCAGCTCCATGAGTGTGTCCTGAGCCTGGCACGCGACTGGCGCCCCCCTGCCCTGGCCCTCCCAGCTCTCTCCCTCTGAACGCAGGAGCCCAGCCTCCAGGAACCCGGCTGGCCCTCCTTGTTGGCTGGGGCGGCTCTCCCCTCCCTCCCCACCAGGCCCCTTGCACTGCACCCACGGCTCCCTCCACTTGTCAACTCAAGGGCCACTCAAGCTGAACATCTACATCCCCATCTGCAGCATGCAGTGATGTCACACCCGCCCCATAGCTGCACGCAGTGATGTCACACCCACGCCTGTAGCAGCACGCAGTGATGTCACACCCGCCCCGTAGCTGCACGCAGTGATGTCACACCCACGCCTGTAGCAGCACACAGTGATGTCACACCCCCATAGCAGCACACAGTGATGTCACACCCACACCTGTAGCAGCACGCAGTGATGTCACACCCACACCTGTAGCAGCACGCAGTGATGTCACACCCGCCCCGTAGCAGCACGCAGTGATGTCACACCCGCCCCATAGCTGCACGCAGTGATGTCACACCCCCATAGCAGCACACAGTGATGTCACACCCACCCCGTAGCAGCACGCAGTGATGTCACACCCGCCCCGTAGCTGCACGCAGTGATGTCACACCCACGCCTGTAGCAGCACACAGTGATGTCACACCCGCCCCGTAGCAGCACGCAGTGATGTCACACCCCCATAGCAGCACGCAGTGATGTCACACCCACGCCCGTAGCAGCACACAGTGATGTCACACCTGCCCCATAGCAGTATGCAGTGATGTCACACCCACACCTGTAGCAGCACGCAGTGATGTCACACCAACTCCCATAGCAGCACGCAGTGATGTCACACCTGCCCCATAGCAGCACGCAGTGATGTCTTACCAACTCCCATAGCGGCACACAGTGATGTCACACCCGCTCCCATAGCAGCACGCAGTGATGTCACACCTGCCCCATAGCAGCACGCAGTGATGTCTTACCAACTCCCATAGCGGCACACAGTGATGTCACACCCGCTCCCATAGCGGCACACAGTGATGTCACACCCACTCCCATAGCAGCACGCATTGATGTCACACCCACTCCCATAGCGGCACACAGTGATGTCACACCAACTCCCATAGCGGCACACAGTGATGTCACACCCGCGCCCATAGCAGCATGCAGTGATGTCACACTCACGCCCATAGCAGCACGCAGTGATGTCACACCAAATCCCGTAGCAGCACACAGTGATATCACACCCGCCCCATAGCAGCACACAGTGATGTCACACCAAATCCTGTAGCAGCACACAGTGATGTCACACCCGCGCCCATAGCAGCACGCAGTGATGTCACACCCGCCCCATAGCAGCACACAGTGATATCACACCCACGCCTGTAGCAGCACGCAGTGATGTCACACCAACTCCCATAGCGGCACACAGTGATGTCACACCAAATCCCGTAGCAGCACACAGTGATGTCACACCCGCGCCCATAGCAGCATGCAGTGATGTCACAGCCCCAGGTCCCATGTCAGAGGTGTTTCCCTCCTGATTGGCTGCTCTTACATCTAATGATGATGCCATCTAGGGAGGGGAATGGTCCTGAGTAGTGTGAATGACAATGGAGGTTGGCGGTGAAACCCCTTCTGTGCCAGAGGCCAGACCAGCTTTGTAGGCTGGGCCTGCCTGCGCCCCCAGCTCTGTGAAGGGGCCATGTCCCCTAGTGAGGAGTCAGGCCCTGGAGAACCAGCCCTCCCTGGGATGTGGCAGGGGTAACACCCTCCCCTTGGAGTGCTTCCCTGGGCAAAGGACACCAGGAGGGGCGGAGCAGCTGGTGTCCTGGGTGCCCAGTTCAGGAAGGAAGAGAAATAGGTGGTAAACACAGCAGGTGAGACAGGGAGGAAGGGCCCAGCACTCAGGGGGGAACTGAAGGGAAGTGGGGCAGGGACTGGCCAGGCCAGGCCTGGCTTGGGAGCTCTGCTCTGTAACGCAGACGGGAATCAGGCAGTGTGAGATTTCCCTTCCCTACATGTCACCCTGCAGCAGTTCGGCCCTTTGGACGTCCTGGTCAGGGCCATGTGCATGTACAGCCAGGGCCGAGGTCATCTGTCAGCCTGAGGGCCCTGATGGACAGGGCTTGGATGGGAGCGTAAAGAAGGATCTGTACAGCCCTGCTGTGACCCCCCACCAGCTTCCTGCTAGCCGAGCCCAGACCTCCCCTGCCCTCAGCCCTGCTGTTACCCAGCACCGACCTGCAGCCCCTGCTAGCCCAGCCCTGGGCTCCCCCACCCCCTGCTCTGCTGCTACCCAGCAGCAACCTGAAGCCCCAGCTAGCCCAGCCCTGGGCTCCCTGACCCACAGCTCTGCTGCAGTTCCCTGCAAGCTGAGCCTCATACCCCGTTGGCGCTGTGGCTGCCTCTCAGCTGTGACCACCCCTGCCCCAGCTTTCCGAGCTGGGCCAGCCTGTCTGCTTACTGCAGGGGCTCTCTGGCCTGGGATAGCTGTGCAGGAGGCTTGTGGCTGAGACAGGGTGTGAGTGCCAGGCTTGTCAGCAAGGACTTGGACCTGAGCCAGCCGTGAGCCAAGGTCTCCGAAGGACTGAGCCCACTGCGGGCCACAGAGAACAAGCTCCACGCCATGTGGCCTGGATCCTTCCACTCTCCTCGGGCCAAGCCCATCACCCCTGGGGCTGGAGCCTGGGAATTCTTGGCCGGGGGATTCTCCCACTTATGTTGCCATGGCAAAATAGCACTCTGGTGACTAACCTGTTGCCATGGTAACCTCCAGAGGACTCCCAGGTGTGAGACTGCAGCAGGACTGGGCAGCTGGCTCATGGCAGAATACCCAGCACCCCGTCTTGGCGAAGGGAGCCCAGGCCCCACACAGCAGCTCCAGAGGGAGGCCCTGACCCTTCCCTGTGTGCAGGCCCCAGTCCCAAGAGCATCCATCCCCTGCCTATGGGAAGGGCCAGGGCTGGGCTCAAAGCCAGGGCATTCAGGCACAATGCAGCCCCACAGGCCTTGGGGATGGTCGTCATGCCTGGGGCTGTCCCACAGCTGAGCCCCACTGCCCCTTTGTGCCCTGTGTTGAGCTCATCCCATTGAAACAGGGCAGAGCAGGGTTCCCACGGGGCAGGGGCTGAGCACAGGCTGGCAACATCTGGGCGTTGGCACCGTCTCCTCTCAGTGGTGCTCTGGGCTGCCCTAGCCACAAGGGCAAGCAAAGTGCCCCAGGCAGGAGCAGCTGGCCGCCCCAGCTGAGGAGTAGGGCAGCCTACACGCAGGGCGGGAGGGAGCTGCTGGCTGGGGCAGTGAATGGCCATTTGAAAAGCGTCTCCTGGGTGATGCCTCAAGCCTTCTCCCTCCAGGCCAGCAGCTCCCTCGCTGCTGGGGAGTCATGCGTCTTCCAGCCCTGGGCTTTGTCAGCACTGCAGAAACCCCTGAGAGACAGATGCAGTCGCTCCCCAAGCGTCTCTTTGGCAAGCTCCTTAAGCCACAGGGCTTCACTTCCAGCCCCTGGGAGGGGGCACCAGGTGGCTCCCCTCTGAACTCTCCCCAACATCTCTCCACCTGCTTGAGGTGCAGCACCAGCACAGGATGGCTGGTCCCATTTACCACCCCAAGGGCTGCATCCAGGCAAGTGCACCTCTCCGCTGGTACTCACATCTAGTATTGGGGCAGCCGGGGGGGAGTGTCCCAGCAGGCAGCCAGGGAGGGGACAGTGCTTGGGATCTGAGAACAGAGGGCAGGGGCCATCCTGCCAGGCCAGAGCTTGTGGGGCTGCAGGCAGCCAGCCGAATCTGGTGACATGCACAGCTTCCACCCTGGCTGGGGCAGTCAATTCCCCCAGCCCTGCATGAGGCTCAATTGTGTGGGAGCAGATGTGAGCAGCAGCTCTCCAAATATGCCATGTGGCCAGTGGATTCTGAGCCGTCCGGGTGCCCATCGTCAGGGTCTCCAGGCCCTGGCTCTGTCTGTGGTTCGCTCTCACTCCCTGATGCTCAAAATCAATTTTAAATCCAGGCAATAGAATAAACTTCTGCAGTTGAGGGAGGCTCTGGGAGCAGAGAAGAAAGCTCACCCTGCTGGCATCCAGGCTGAGCACTGGCAGGGCACTGCTGGGGGGAGCTCACAGCACCGGGACCCATCTGACACCGACAGGGCCCTGCTGGGGGGAGCTCACAGCACCAGGACCCATCTGACACCGACAGGGCCCTGCTGGGGGGAGCTCACAGCACCGGGACCCATCTGACACCGACAGGGCCCTGCTGTGGGGAGCTCACAGCACCAGGATCCCATCTGACACTGACAGGGCCCTGCTGGGGGGAGCTCACAGCTCTACCAGTCTTTGCAGACTTTGGCTGATCTGAAAGTAAACACTTTGCGTCTGAGACAGGAGCTAGTTGTTGCTCAGGCCCAGCCCCGCCCAGCCCTACCCACAAGGCTGAGCAATAACCAGGAGGCAGGTAGGTGGGAGAGACAGGATGGTGGAGCCAAGCGCAGGGCTGCAGGTGTGGGAGGGTTTATGGAGCGAAGAGGCCTCTTGAGAGCGGAACTAGCTGGAGCTTGTTTGCAGCTGAGCCCTGAAAGGCTGTTTTGGTCCTGCACTGGGCCTGTCCTGGGCATGCTGCTATCTCCCGGTGGCACTGAGACACCCCCACTCCGCCCCATGTGATGGAATCCAAACCGGGGCAAGGCCGGTTCTGTTCACACGACACCCCGCTCGGCGCGGTAGGAAACCACGTCTGTCGGACGTCAGAGCTTTGGTGCTCGGGCTCGACGTGCGACTGCACCGACCCGAGAGCAGGAACCGATCCCAACACAGGCACCGAGACGGCCCAGCCTGGGACCCCGCAGCCAATCATGCTGTGCCCCTGTATAAAATGTCCTGCCTCCACTTTGCTCCCCCCGATCTAGCGCGCTTGGTCCTGTTCTGATGGCAGGGGACTGCGCCTTGTGAAGTCCCTCTCAGCTCCCATGTTCTGTGACTCTGCGTGTCCCGCCCCCTACACAGGCAGGAGCAGTTGGAAGCCCATCTTGGGAGGCAGCTGGCCTGGCAGGACAGGCAGAAAGGTGCTGAGTTCTCAGCTGGGCGCCTGCAGCCGCGCTGGGAGCTCTCTGCTGCCCGTTTGCGCCCTGTCTTGCAGCAGGCCCAGGGAGCGGCTCTGTGTGCCAGGCCCTGCCCCGAATTGTTCACCCTGGTGCCAAGTTCTCCCACTGGCGCCTCCCCCTGCAGTGAGTGTGGGGCTGTGGGGGCTGCAGTGCAATGGGGGGTGCTAGTGCTGTTGGGCACATGGTACCTGCCCTGGGGTGGGGGGCAGGCAGGGGGTGGCCCTTACTGAGCACTCCCCTCGGTCTAGCTGCCTGTGGGGGGCAGTGGGTGGGACAGGCCAGGTGGGACAGGCCATAGCTTTGGTCTGGGGCAGAGGGCTATGGGGGCGGCTGAGCTGCCCATGCTGAGCTCTGGTTGCCCCAGATCGGGCTGCTTGTGGGGCACTGGGGGCCTGGCGGGGCCCGGGTCACAGGGCTGGGCGGTGAGTGGTGCATGTCCCTAGATCTGGCAGGGGTGGGTCCTTGGGCTGGCAGGACGGGCCGGGCGACCTTGAGAATGGGGCTATGGGTTGCATGGGGGCAGGAGCTGCGTGCGGGGGTCAGGCGAGGTTACACGGAGGTCATGTCGGGGGTCGCGGGTACAGGGGACACGCCGTGGGGCAGGCTGGCTTGCAGGGGGCAGGCCAGGGGGCGGGGCTGCACGGAGGCCGTGGGGCAGGCGGGCGTGCAGGGGCGGGGCCGCACGGAGGCCGGGGGTCGGGGCTGCACGGAGACCGTGGGGCCGGCGGGCGTGCAGGGGCGGGCCGGGGGGCGGGGCCGCACGGAGGCCGGGGGCAGGCGGGCGTGCAGGGGCGGGCCGAGGGGCGGGGTCGCACGGAGGCTGGGGGGCGGGGCGCTCTGCCCCCCAGGTCCGGCTGGCGCAGGAGGCCGCGCACGCGGGCGGAGAGTTCGGCCCGGCCCGGCCCGGCCCGGCAGCGGAGCGTCCGGCCATGGGGCTCGGGCCGCGGCTCTCGCTGCTGGCCCCGGCGCTCTGGGCCCTGCTGCTGCTCTCGGCCTCCGAGGAGACGGTGCCGCGTGTCAGCCTCCGCTACGGTGAGTGCGGCCGGGCCGGGCCGGGCCGGAGATCGCGGCAGCCGGTGCCGGCGGGGTCACCCGGGCGGGGCGGGGCGGGCAGGCTGCGCCCCGGCTCCCAGCGGTCGGGTCCCCCGGCTGGAGAGACGTTCAGCCCCGCGCGGCTCCGGGGGCCCGGCCCGGCCATCTGGCTGGCGCGGAGCCGCGGGGTTCACTGTGCCGTGCGGGTGGCCGATCCCCCGGGCGCCCACCCCGCAAAGACGGACCTGAGGGCTGGCGGGTCCCGGTGCCGACCCCGCTGCCGAGCGGCCTGGGGCGGGAGGAGGGGTGTAAAACCCGGGTTCATTAGCCAGCCGGCTAAGGGCAGAGCGGGGCCCGGCTGCAGCGCCCCACCCGCCGGGCCCCGTGGGGCTGGAGCAGCCCTGCAGGCTGAAGCCCCAGGCGCTCCGGGAGAGGGTTACCCTAGGTTAACGTGCAGGACCGCAGCCCTCCCCTGCGGCGGGACGGGGCAGAGTGGCGGGGGGGCTGCCTGGCCTGGGACACTGCCCTGAGCGGCACCCTGCTCCGGAGAGGAGGCGCGAGGGGCCTGGCCCAGCCGCCGCAGGGCCAGGTGGCTGCGCTCCCCCAGCGAAGCAGCTTCCAGGGCTGCTCTGTGCAGTCTGGGCCAGGGGTTGCCGGTCGCCGAGCCCGGATGTGGTGTCCCTGCGCTGAACTGCTCCTGGTCTGGGCCCCCGGGGTCGCGCCAGGGCCAGGGCCAGCCAGGAGCTGCCCTTCTGGGCCAGCCTGGGGCAAACCCGGGGCGGGAGGGGACTCTGCCTTGCTCAGCACGGCTGTGGCCTAGCTCACAGGGCAGCCGAGGCGCATGGCACTTGCCAGCCTCGCGGGGCTGGGCTGGGCTGTGGGGAGGGCGCTCGGCTCGGCTCGGCTCGGCTCGGCGGTGCAATCGAGCTGCCTACGTTCTCCCAGGTGTCGAAATGCCTGGTGACACCTCTGCTAGGTGCTGAGGCTGCAAAACCCCAGCCCAGCCCAGCCCTGCAAGCTGGAGCAGGCCTCCGACGGACGGCTCCTGGCCCGTGGCAGGCACTCGGCGTGTGCTGACCTGTGCAGTAGGGCCCAGCCTCAACCCCAGCCGCAGGGGTCAGCGCTGGGTGCAGCGAAGGGAGGGGAAGCACTCCCAGGCGGTGGGAGCTGGGGAGGTGTAGGGCTGTCCCAGGCAGCAGGCCTGCAGGGCAGAGTTCAGCCCCCAGCACTGGGGGGCTGCCCAGAGGCCAAGCGGGTGGGGAGGGCAGGGTCTGTGTGTTCACCTTCGAACTGGGCCCTGGAAAGGGTGGGCGGGGGAGGTGCGTGTGCATGGCCGTCGTAGGCTGGGCTCTGGCGAGGAAAGGGCTTTGCTTCGCACGCTGCAGGGCTCCTTGCCAGGGTGTCTACAAGGCTCTGGCACTTCCCGCCCCCCCCGCAAGGGTCTGCTGGGATTGGCCCTCCCGGGCCGGGGGCTGCCTGGTGCTCTGTCCTCTGAGCTGCGCAGTTTGTGCTGGGGGCCCTGGCTGAGTTCCCCTCTGGAGCTGGGGAGGGGCCGGTCCAGGCCCTGCTCCTGGGGGCTGGGTGCAGGCAGAGCACAGGGTGCCTGGCTTCCATTCTGTGCCCCTCTCTGCATGTCACTAGCTGCCCAGGAACCTGCGTCATCGGGCGCCCAGGGAGTGGTCCAGCACTGCCCACCCCAGCAGGCTCAGTGCCGGTTGCTGGGGTGCAACACTGGAAGGCACTGGGGGGCCTCGCATGTCTCAGGGAGGGCCCTCCAGCCCAGGGGCATTCCTGGCCACCCAGCGGGGCCAGCCTGCAGCCTTTGGCAGCAGCCTGTCCCCTTCCCAGTACTGTTTGGGTGCTGGGAAGTGAGTGGGCCTATGCATCACCCAGCTGCGCGTTGGGGCTCCTCCTAGGGCTCTGCTGCAGCTGGCCAGTGACCTTTGGTGCTCGTGGGAAGGGCCCCGCCCTGCCTGCCCCGGGAGGTGCTAGCCAGGAGCGTTCCCCACGGCTCCTGGCTGGCAGCACAGGCTGGGCCCCTCGGCTCTGGCAGCGTGGCTGCAGCAGTACTTGCTGGCTGGCTGCTCAGGAGCAGGCCCAACGTTTGTAGTATGTGGTGGTTCCTAGGTGCCCTGATCAGAATGGGGCCTGTGGTGCTGGACAGGACAGTGCTGTGTGTGCTCCATCCTGCCTGCGAGGTGCCAGGTCAGTTCTCTGGCTGGTGCTGGGCTCAGCCCTGGGGTGGACCCTCCCCAGGCTCCAGTGCCCAGCCTGGCTCCTGGCCCTGTCTCTGCAGCTCCCCTGGTCTGCAGGTTGGGGGAGGCTGCTGAGGTGGCCCCTGCAGAGAGCAGCCTGGCCCATCACCCCGAAGAGCAGGGGCTGCCCTGCACTGAGCGCTGGAGCAGGGCAGGTCCGGGTGTGTCTCCCACTCACCTCCAGCAGGTTTGTCTGAAAGCTGCTGGTCCTGTCCCAACTCGTCCCGTTGGCCCAGTGCAGGCTGTGCACCAAGCTCTCTCCAGGAGAGGGCTGCCTCCCAGCTAGGGCAGGACTGCTTACCCCCCGGCTGCAGGCCTGGCCGGGCAGGCGCTGCAGCATAACAAGGCCACAGCCGAGTGCCGCATCGCTCAGCGGCCCCAGCAGCATAGGGGCTTCCTTCAAAGCCTGGCACCTGCGGGGAGCCCTGGCCAAGTTCAGCCCTGCTGGAGCTGGAGAGGGGCCGGGGCCAGGGCCTGCCCTGCTCCGCTTCTGGCTGCGGGTGGAGCACAGGACTCATGGTTCCCGCTCTGTGCCTGGCCGGGGTCCTGCATGGCAGGCTGTGCCTGGGCTGGGATCGGATCCACACCTGTGCCTTGGCCCCTGAGCGGGTGTTGGAGCTCCCTGGTGCTCTTGCTAGTGCAGGGAATGCCCTGCCTGGGGGCTGGAAAGCAGGGGCTGCTCTGGGGCCCAGGGCAGCCTGGCTGTGGGCAGGGCTAGCCTGGCGGGAAGACGCCACAGTCACTGACTGCCAGTCTGTTCCGCAGGGCTCCGGGCACAGCCAGGGCTCGAACCTTCCTGGGCAGGAGCCCTAGCGCTGGGCTTGGCCTGGCTGGGTCATCCCCATCCCCCAGCTCCCAGACGGGTAGGGCAGGGTCACAGCCCCAGGTGTGGGAGTCCCGGTGGGGAGCTGCCAGCCCTGTGCTGGTGCCTGGCAGGCTCCGGGTTGAACTGGTGGGAGGAGCTGTGGTGTCAGGACGGCCCATCCCGGCGGAGGCGACACCTGGCCTGGCCTGCAGCCTGAGACCAGCTGAGAGCAGTTACCCAGGGCTGAGTCAGGGCTTCTTGCTGGGGAAAGGGAACCCATCGGGGCCAGGCGGCAGCTCATGCACAGGGCTGGCAGCTGCAGCTGTTTGGCAGTGAGTCAGCCTGGAAGCAGCCCAGGGTAGCAGCCCTTTAGCCAACACTTCCATGCTGTCGGTCTTGGCCCCAGGCTGGACTCTGCGCCCAGGCAGCCTGTTCTCCGCCAGCCCCAGCCCCTCCTGGCAGGCTCTGTGGGGCGGGTGGCCGAGCTCCAGAGCCAGGCCTGACCATGGCCACCCCTCCTGCTGTGCGGGGCTGGGGCTCAGGGCAGCAGCGTGGGCTCTTACAGGATGAAAGCCGGCTGGTCTGTGCACTGGGGCTAACGCGGGCTCTGCTGTGGGGACCTTTTGCGGGGGGAGCAGTGAGGTGTTGGCCGTGGGCGAGGTACCAGGGGTCTGTGGCATGCAAGGGGGGCTCCTGTCAGGGAGCGCAGGGGCCTGGGGTGCTCCAGGGGCACAGGGCCAGCAGAGTACCAGACGGGGCTTTTGCACCCCGAGCCTGGCACAGGAGTGACATGTCCCACCAGCTCTGCTGCCTGGCGCACTCCTGGCTCGCCCTGGGCTGGGGCACCCACTGTTTTCACAGTTCTCCCTCGTGGAGTTTGTGAGCTGGGATTGTGCTGCTGGGCGAGATCCCCCACCCCTGCTGTTCTGAGGGTCCTGCCAAGGCACGTGGCTGCCAGAACCTCCCTTTCTGGGCCTGTGGGGGGCCAAGCCAGCAAACCGCCGGTGCTTGCGTCGGGCAGGAGTGTGGTGGGGGGTCCAACTGTATGGGTAGCGACCGGCCGACATGCTGCGTGTCTCTGCAGAGGCCTGCTCCACGCCGGTCCTGTGTCAGCACAGCTCAGCCCCCCATCTAGCGGAGCTGGGAGGCCCTCCTGGCCCCGGTGCAAAGCCAGGAAGGGCGGTGTCAGAACCACTCCCTGGGCGCCCGATGACGCAGGCTCCTGGGCAGCTAGTGACATGCAGAGTCCTGGGCCAGTTCTGGCGCGTAGCTGAGCCCGCAGCAGGGCCCATTGCTTGGGGAGCCGCAGGAAGGCACTTTGTGGCCTGTATGCCAGGGCCATGCCGAGAGTCCCCTTGTCCTCACTGCTTATCCGGGGGGGCGGGGGAGGAGGGCTGCTGTCTATTACCGTAGTGTGCCCCACCGCCCAGCCCACTCTCACACTTGTCCGTGCTTTCTTACGTGCTGCTGTTGGATTACAAGGCAGAGGGGACGTAGCTTTCAGGCACACGCCCAGCCACACTCAGACCCTCCGGCACTCTCACGCTTATGCAGGTGAGGAGCTGAACAGGGACAGCACAGGAGAGACAAGGCAGAGTGAGCCCCGTGTGTCTGGCTGCAGGCACGAATCCAGGGCGGCGAGCTGATCGTTGGAGCCCCTTGGCTGCGGAGTACTCGGGAGCAGTCAGTACCATCCGTCCTGGGGAGAGGAGCACAGGGCCTGCCTCCTGCCTCCTCAGCCTGCGGCGTGCTGAGGGCAAGGCGAACCCCCACCCTTATAGCTTTACACCCAGCTTTATGTATGTGTCAGTCCATAGCTCTTGGCCTGCCCCACTGCCCCAGGTGCTGTCTGAGCAGGAGTCATTGTAAGATGATGGGGTTTCTGGCACAGCTAGAGAAATCAATCCAGGGCGTATTACAGCCCCAGGCTGGGATTCCCTTCTCACTAAGGCAAATCCAACCAGCCTCAAAATACCTCTGCCAGCCCCACTGGCCCACTCAGAAGCCACACGAGAAAACCCACAGACTTCTCAGCTGCTCTACCAGCCCAGCCCAACAGCCCCAAACTCAGGTGAGCAGTTATTAAACCTGTTTCACCCAACACCGCACAGATTCTTCCCGATCACAAAGGGCCCAGCCTCAGGCCTCGGTCAATATATACTTGGACCTTACCCAAATCACCACACTCACCAATTCTTTAGACCTAAAAATCTAAAGGTTTAACAGGAAAGAAAGAGCAGGGTAGAGAGAAAAATGGTCCCAGCCATACGTCACCTGCATCGATTACAGCTATTGATGCAGCCAGCGTGTTCTACGCTGATAACTGGGAGTCTCTGAAAGTCCAGCCCCTTGGGTGAGTCCAGGTAACATGGATCTTTGGAAGGGGACCCAGAACAAAGAACCAAGATCAAGTCTAAGATGGACGCTGCTAGGTCCACCTCATGGTTCTCTCGTGTCTCAGGACAAAGCCCTGTCTCCTTCCCATCAGGCACTTCAATGTCTGCCCCAGGTGGGCCGTGGTGACAAACTGCCATTGGCTGAATCCCAGGAGACAGTCTCAAATTCCTGAGATGTGTGTGTTCCTTCGACTCAGTCAAGTACCCTGGCTGGAGAGGCTACCAGCCACACCCCCACCCTGTTCCTGGGCTCTGAACTCTTCTAATGCAGTTACAGAGCCAAAATCTGTAACTGCACCTACAAACGTGGTAAAGACACGCAAGTAGCGCACACACATTCAGGGCATCCTCAGCTTTCGTCAGACACCTCCCATGCCTCCCCCCACCCCAGGCACACTGCCTTGGGCACATAAAGTGACTACCAGATCCAGTATAAAAGTCCAGTCACAGGACAGTTGTCAGCTGGCATCAGAAGGGACTTTGATCATCTCTGGATGGGTCCTTTGCAGGGCTAAGATCCATTCCCCTGGCCACCAAGGTGCAGCTGGTAGCCCATTGGGCGCACACCCACATTCACACTCCCAGTTAAATCACAGACACACCCAGGTTTCTACCAGCTAGGGTTTCTCAGATTTCTGGTCTTGATAAACAGTTCCTTACCAGCTCACAATGCTTCGCATGGACTTAGCAATGGCTACAGAACAAAGCGTATAGAACAAAATAAAACTCTAGAACAAAGCTGTAAATCTATATGCTAAAGCCGATGTTACAAGTCTTACGGCAAGTCACAGAGCTTCCCGCCCACGCTGACTGAGTTACAGACCGTCCCGCAAGCCACAGAGCTTCCCGCCCGCACTGCCTGAGTTACAGACCGTCCCGCAAGCCACAGAGCTTCCCGCCCGCACTGCCTGAGTTACAGACCGTCCCGCAAGCCACAGAGCTTCCCGCCCGCGCTGCCTGAGTTACAGACCGTCCCGCAAGCCACAGAGCTTCCCGCCCGCGCTGCCTGAGTTACAGACCGTCCCGCAAGCCACAGAGCTTCCCGCCCGCGCTGCCTGAGTTACAGACCGTCCCGCAAGCCACAGAGCTTCCCGCCCGCGCTGCCTGAGTTACAGACCGTCCCGCAAGCCACAGAGCTTCCCGCCCGCGCTGCCTGAGTTACAGACCGTCCCGCAAGCCACAGAGCTTCCCGCCCGCGCTGCCTGAGTTAGACCGTCCCACAAGCCACAGAGCTTCCCGCCCGCACTGCCTGAGTTACAGACCGTCCCGCAAGCCACAGAGCTTCCCGCCCGCGCTGCCTGAGTTAGACCGTCCCACAAGCCACAGAGCTTCCCGCCCGCGCTGCCTGAGTTAGACCGTCCCACAAGCCACAGAGCTTCCCGCCCGCACTGCCTGAGTTACAGATCGTCCCGCAAGCCACAGAGCTTCCCGCCCGCGCTGCCTGAGTTACAGACCGTCCTGCAAGCCACAGAGCTTCCCGCCCGCGCTGCCTGAGTTACAGACTGTCCCGCAAGCCACAGAGCTTCCCACCTGCGCTGCCTGAGTTAGACCGTCCCACAAGCCACAGAGCTTCCCGCCCGCACTGCCTGAGTTACAGACCGTCCCGCAAGCCACAGAGCTTCCCGCCCGCGCTGCCTGAGTTACAGACCGTCCCACAAGCCACAGAGCTTCCCGCCCGCGCTGCCTGAGTTACAGACCGTCCCACAAGCCACAGAGCTTCCCACCTGCGCTGCCTGAGTTAGACCGTCCCGCAAGCCCCAGGGCTTCCCGCCCGCGCTGCCTGAGTTACAGACCGTCCCGCAAGCCCCAGGGCTTCCCGCCCGCGCTGCCTGAGTTACAGACCGTCCCGCAAGCCACAGAGCTTCCCGCCCGCGCTGCCTGAGTTACAGACCGTCCCGCAAGCCACAGAGCTTCCCACCTGCGCTGCCTGAGTTAGACCGTCCCACAAGCCACAGAGCTTCCCGCCCGCACTGCCTGAGTTACAGACCGTCCCGCAAGCCCCAGGGCTTCCCGCCCGCGCTGCCTGAGTTACAGACCGTCCTGCTGCCTTGCACTGGGCTGAGCAGAGGCTTTATTCAACATTTCCCATTGGGTTGTGCCAGATGACGCAGAGGTTGTCCCAGGCCAGGGCTCTGAGGAGACAGGGTGGTCAGTCAGCCCCCAGAGTGGTATGTGCACCCAGGTTCTGCAGCTGCCCTGCCCTGCTGCTGCAGCTCCGTTCCCCTGAGCCCTGAGAGCCCCTCAGTGCCGCGTGGGGCCAGGCCTGGGGCCTGCAGCTGCGTGCTAGCGATTGAGGGGAGTGGCTCCCTCCCCACCCCACCAGGGGAGTTGTTCCCCAGAGCTGGCCGGGGCAGCCAGCAGGCACTGCTGCATCTGGCGAGGAGGACCAGAGCAAAAGGCCCTGAGCCAGCATGCCAGGCTGGCATCTCGCCAGTGCACCTCTGGAGCTGGCATGCTGGGCAGAGTGCCAGGCCTGTCCCTGGATGCTGGCCCTCCACTGACAGCGCAGGGGTTAGTGAGCTGGGAACTGTTCCCAGCCGGCTGGGCACAGAGAGGCAATGGGAGCTGAGCAAACTGCCAGGAGCTCTCAACCTTGCAAACAAGGGCAGCACCGTGGGGGTGGGAAGCAGCTGGGCTACTGTGTCCAGGAAGCCGGGTGGCGCTGCTGCTGGGTGCGGTCTGTCCCAGGGCAGGGGTCAGCTGCGGAGCCAGGCAGGGGAAGGGTTATTTCGGGGTGTCCCTAGGGAGGGGCTGATGCTGTGGGGGTCTTGGCCTGAGTGGCTTATTGTGCTGCTGGCCCTGGGCAGGGGCTCCCCAGTCTGGCTGGGGAGTCGTTGTGTGGGTGTGTGGCAGGCCCTGCGGCAGGGAGTCCCGGGGTCGGAGCTGGAAGGCACAGCCGTGGCACCAGGCTGACATGGCCTGCCTGGTCCGTGAGCACCGCTGGCTCTGGGAGTGGTGTGATGCTGGGACGGGGGCCCAGCAGCCCCTGCTAGCTGCCGGCTCCAGCCCCCTCCTGCCCCCCTTGGTGGGGGCAGCAAATCAGGCTTTGGGGTGGGGAGCGGCGTTAGGGGACGTGCTGGGGGCACTGCTGGCTCCACTCTCCCCTCCCACAGGGGCAGCCCGCGGGGGGGAGCGCAGGGGTACTGGGGGGGCCAGCAGCTGTCGGGGCAGATGGTGAGAGCTGCCAGGTCCCGGGCTGGGCTGACGCTCCACTGGGTGTTCCCAGCTTGTCCCATGCGCTGCACTGCTCCCTGTTGTCCCGGAGCCGGGCTGCTGCACGCCCTGCCCAGCCTCTCCCCGGAGCCCTTCCCAGGCAGGGCTGCAGCGCAGCGTTCCTGCCTTGCACAGCAGAGGGGCGGAGCTGGGTGCAGGGCCACTTGGGTGCAGCCAGCCGGGTTCTCGGCTGTAATTTCCCAAGCCCCCAGAGCATGTGGCTGGTGCTGCGCCTGGCCACGCAGGTGTCCCCCCATCACACTGATCCTGCTGGCCCCAGAGCATCCTCCTGCCCTGCCTGACGACCCAGCCCTTCCCTTGAGCACAGAGCAGAGCAGGCGGAGGCGGGGACCCATGGCCCCAGCCCTGCTTTCAGCTGCGTAGGTGGGGGAGAAGGTGGGAGTCAGCTGTCCCTGGGCCCAGGCATTTGACCTGTCTCCAGGTTCCACTGCAGGCAGGCTGGGGGCACCCACAGACCTCCAGAGCCCCAGCCACACTGTGTGTATGGAGACAGGCGCTCTGCCTGCAGCTCACAGGGCCTGTGCAGAGGGCAGTGGCTGTGCTGGGGGGTGGCACTCGCCGGCAGGGGGCAATGGCTGTGCTGGGGGGTGGCACTCGCCGGCGGGGGGCAGTGGCCGCGCTGGGGGGCACTCGCCGGCGGGGGGCAGTGGCCGCGCTGGGGGGCACTCGCCGGCGGGGGGCAGTGGCTGTGCTGGGGGGCAGTGGCTGTGCTGGGCAGCACTCGCCGGCGGGGGGCAGTGGCTGCGCTGGGGGGCACTCGCCGGCGGGGGGCAGTGGCTGCGCTGGGGGGCACTCGCCGGCGGGGGGCAGTGGCTGTGGTGGGCGGCACTCGCCGGCGGGGGGCAGTGGCTGCGCTGGGGGGCAGTGGCTGCGCTGGGCGGCACTCGCCGGCGGGGGGCAGTGGCTGCGCTGGGGGGCACTCGCCGGCGGGGGGCAGTGGCTGCGCTGGGGGGCACTCGCCGGCGGGGGGCAGTGGCTGTGGTGGGCGGCACTCGCCGGCGGGGGGCAGTGGCTGCGCTGGGGGGCAGTGGCTGTGGTGGGCAGCACTCGCCGGCGGGGGGTGGTGGCTGCGCTGGGGGGCAGTGGCTGTGGTGGGCAGCACTCGCCGGAGGGGGGCGGTGGCTGCGCTGGGGGGCACTCGCGGGCGGGGGGCAGCACTCACCGGCGGGGGGCAGTGGCTGCGCTGGGGGGCACTCGCCGGCGGGGGGCAGTGGCCGCGCTGGGGGGCACTCGCGGGCGCAGTCTCCGCTGGCGCCTCAGGCCAGATGTGCAGCAGAGACCTGTGGGCCTATGTGGCCCTGTTGCAGCTGCCGGCTCTGGTTCTCTTCGGGAACTGGGGGGCTGGGTCTGGCGAGGAGAGTCAGAGCAAGTGGCCCTGTGGCTGTTGCTGTTGCTGTTGCTGGGAGGGGCTCAGCTGGAAGACCCGTGCAGCCGTCTGCAGGCAGGCTGGGGGCTCCTGGCTCTGGCTCTGGCTCTGGCTCTGGCTCTGGCTCTGGCTCTGGCTCTGGCTCTGGCTCTGGGTCAGCCTGCTGCAGAGATCCCAGGAGAGTGCAGCATGGAGCCAGGCTGACTTCCTTGGGCCGTGCCTGGGCGACCGGCCCCTGGCTGGGGATGGCAGCCCTGCAGCTCCTGGAGGCTGTGCTCTGCTTGGCAGCCAGGGCTGTGCTGCAGTCGGCTCAGCACCAGGGAAGGAGGCACAGCAGGCTGGGAACCACCCAGAGCACAGGACAGTGCCCTCCGGGCGCCCCCTGGGCGGGGCTGTGTAGCTTGGCCTTGTGGCCTGGGAACCTGGCAGGAGGGTTGGGCCACTGAGAGCCTTCCAGGATCCCAGGCCTGGTGGTCGGGACCAGGCACCTCCTGCAGGGAGCCCACCTTGGGGAGCCATGTGTGATGCAGCAGCTCTCATCTGAGGCGGAGCAGCAGCCGGGTTCAGCTGGACACGCAGCAGGTGCCTGGGGTAGCACACAGACGGGAAGGAGCAGCCTGCACCATCTTGGAGTGCCCAACCCAGCTCCTGCCAGCCCGGGGGTTCTCCACCGCAAGGCACCGCAGCCGTCACACGAGCCCTTCTGTCGCCACACGGCCGGCAGGAGTCCCACCAGCAATTCCCCCGACACTCCGGCTTCCCCTGGGCCACAGCCGGTGCCACGAGCAGGTCGCCGGTCCGAGCCCTTTGTGAGCAAGCGGCCGTGGCCTCTGGCTGCTGGGTCACACACAGGTTGCCAGAGCAGCTCCTGGGGTGTGGAATCTGATACGGCCCTTTGTGCGCCGAGCTCGGCCTCACTTGACAAGGACCCTGGCGCCGTAGGTGCCCCAGCTCCTGCTGTGCTCTCCCAGAAACCCCCGTTGCACACACCAGCCAGAGCCAGCACTCCTAACGCCACCTAGAAAATGCCACAGCCGTGGGCACTGGTTGCTGGGTGCTAGATGTCCAGGCAGTGGCTGGGGTGGCGGTTGCCCAGGACAGCTGGCTCAGTGCACTTGGGTCTGTGCAGAGTGGGGACGCCTTTTGTGGCCAGCTGGTTCCTGCGCCAGAGGCCAAGCAGGGGTTACCCGGTGATCAAAAGGAGCGTTACCCCACAGTCCCATTTCCCGTGGCCCAGCCGGCTCCTTCTCGCGCACGGCCAAGGTCCTGGGGAACCTGCCAGGGCCCCGAGACCCGGTGGGAGCCTGTGTCTGGCCTGCCAAGGGGCTGCAAGTGGGAAGGGAGGGGCACAGGAAGACCTGGGGGTGCCAGAGCTGTGAGTCAGGATTGAGGGACACCAACAGAGCTGGGGGAGATTTGGATAGCGAGTGAGGGGCGCCGGCAGAGCTGGGGGAGATTTGGATAGCGAGTGAGGGCGCCGGCAGAGCTGGGGGAGATTTGGATAGCGAGTGAGGGGCGCCGGCAGAGCTGGGGGAGATTTGGATAGCGAGTGAGGGGCGCCGGCAGAGCTGGGGGAGATTTGGATAGCGAGTGAGGGCGCCGGCAGAGCTGGGGGAGATTTGGATAGCGAGTGAGGGCCGGCAGAGCTGTGTGAAGTGGGTCTGGATTTCAGGAGCTCTCTGGCCCCACGCAGTGTGTAGTGGGGGGAAGGGGAAGGGGTGCCCCCGCCTGTGGTGGGCCCCTGGTGCTGGGCCGGCAGAGGGTCTGGCCCTGCCCAGGTTGGAAGCAGGGAGCTGCATACAGAAGCTCTGACGGGGTCTCTGCCTTTCCCCAGGCTCCTCAGAGAGACCCGTGCGGTGGTTTGAGGCGGACGGAGTCACCAACTACACGGTCCTGCTGCTGAGCCCAGATGGGGGAACCTTGTATGTGGGGGCACGCGAGGTCCTCTTCGCCCTCAACACCAGCCACTTCCAGCCCGGCCCCCAGCACCAGCGTGTGAGTCGCCCGGCTGGCCACCTTGCGGGGCAGGGCCGTGGGCAGGGCGTGTGGGAGGGGGTCACGGGCAGGGCCGTGGGCAGGGACTGTGGTCTGTGGGAGGGGGTCACAGGCAGGGCTGTGGGCAGGGACTGTGGTCTGTGGGAGGGGGTCATGGGCAGGGCCATGGGCAGGGCGTGTGGTCTGTGGGAGGGGGTCATGGGCAGGGCGTGTGGCCTGCAGGGCGGGGCCGTGGGCAGGGCGTGTGGCATGTGGGAGTGGGTCACGGGCAGGGCCGTGGGCAGGGCGTGTGGTCTGTGGGAGGGGGCCATGGGCAGGGCGTGTGGTGTGTGGGAGGGGGTCAAGGGCAGGGCGTGTGGTGTGTGGGAGGGGGTCAAGGGCAGGGCTGTGGGCAGGGCGTGTGGCGTGTGGGAGGGGGTCAAGGGCAGGGCCGTGGGCAGGGCGTGTGGCATGTGGGAGGGGGTCACGGGCAGGGCGTGTGGCGTGTGGGAGGGGGTCACGGGCAGGGCCGTGGGCAGGGCGTGTGGCGTGTGGGAGGGGGTCACGGGCAGGGCCGTGGGCAGGGCGTGTGGCGCGTGGGAGGGGGTCACGGGCAGGGCCGTGGGCAGGGCGTGTGGCGCGTGGGAGGGGGTCACGGGCAGGGCCGTGGGCAGGGCGTGTGGTCTGTGGGAGGGGGTCACGGGCAGGGCCGTGGGCAGGGCGTGTGGGAGGGGGTCGTGGGCAGGGCCGTGGGTAGGGCGTGTGGTCTGTGGGAGGGGGTCACGGGCAGAGCATGTGGGAGGGGGTCATGGGCAGGGCGTGTGGCATGTGGGAGTGGGTCACGGGCAGGGCCGTGGGCAGGGCATGTGGGAGGTGGTCACTGGCAGGGCGTGTGGTCTGTGGGAGGGGGTCATGGGCAGGGCTGTGGGAAGGGCGCGTGGCCTGTGGGGCAGGGCCGTGGGCAGGGCGTGTGGCATGTGGGAGGGGGTCACGGGCAGGGCCGTGGGCAGGGCGTGTGGCGTGTGGGAGGGGGTCACGGGCAGGGCGTGTGGGAGGGGGTCATGGGCAGGGCCGTGGGCAGGGCGTGTGGGAGGGGGTCACGGGCAGGGCCCTGGGCAGGGCGTGTGGGAGGGGGTCACGGGCAGGGCCCTGGGCAGGGCGTGTGGCGTGTGGGAGGGGGTCACGGGCGGGGCCGTGGGCAGGGCGTGTGGCGTGTGGGAGGGGGTCACGGGCGGGGCCATGGGCAGGGCGTGTGGCGTGTGGGAGGGGGTCACGGGCGGGGCCGTGGGCAGGGCGTGTGGCGTGTGGGAGGGGGTCACGGGCGGGGCCGTGGGCAGGGCGTGTGGCGTGTGGGAGGGGTCACGGGCAGGGTCGTGGGCAGGGCGTTTGGGAGGGGGTCATGGGCAGGGCGTGTGGCGTGTGGGAGGGGGTCACGGGCAGGGCGTGTGGCGTGTGGGAGGGGTCACGGGCAGGGTCATGGGTAGGGCGTGTGGGAGGGGGCCACGGGCAGGGTCACGGGCAGGGCGTGTGGCGTGTGGCAGGGGGCCACAGGCAGGGCCGTGGGCAGGGCGTGTGGCATGTGGGAGGGGGTCACGGGCAGGGCCGTGGGCAGGGGAGACGGCCAGGCCCTGGGGCAGACGGCTCTTGCTGACCAGCAGCAGGCAAGCAGGGACAAGCCCCACGGGGCGGAGGCCCTGGGCCCCGGGAGCGGCCTGGCAGAGGTGGCCGTGGAAGCCCTTCTCCAGCTTGGTCCCTGAGCCCTGCAAGCGGCTGCGTGTTCAGCTATAGCTGGGCCTGGGCTGCAGGCGTCTGCTTGGCTCCTCCGGGCTCAACCTGGGGCCGGCAGCGCCGTGTGCTGCAGCAGGGGCAGGGCTGTGCCAGTGCGGGGGCTCACCTCACGCAGGAAGGGCCCTGCTAACCGGCCCCTCTCCCCAGCTGCCCTGGAGCGCGGACGAGGAACGGAAGAAGCAGTGTGCGTTCAAGGGCAAGGACCCCCGGGTGAGCGTCACGCCCTGAGCCCGCTGGGGGACAGGGCAGCAGCTCCAGGGCCAGGGAGGCCTGGAACAGAACGTGCTGGGTGGAGTGAAGCTGGAGCAGGGCCTGCAGTCAGCCCTCTGCATAGCACTGCTGGGTGGGGTCTCTTGGGGAGCCTGCGGGGCAGGGGCAGGGGCTCTCCCAGCTGCTGCTGGGGGCACTGTGCTTCGGGGGCTGGACAGGGGCTCTCCCCAGGGCGGTGCTGGGGTTACTGGGCTGCTGGGGGAACAGGGACTGTGCTGGGCTGGGGGGCAGGGGGCTCTCCCCGGGGCTGCGCTGGGGTGCTGGGCTGCTGGGGGCTCTCCCAGGCATGGTGCTATGGGGGGCAGGGCCCCTCCCCAGGCTGCGCTGGGCACTCTGCTGCTGGCAGTGCTGTCTCGGAAGAGACGGGAGCCGGAGGCCGTGGGGCAGACGGCCGGTGTCTCTCTTCCCCTTGCAGAGGGACTGTCACAACTACATCAAGATCCTGCTGCAGCTGAACAGCAGCCACCTGTACGCCTGCGGGACCGGCGCCTTCAGTCCGCTCTGCACCTACCTGGTGAGCGCTGCGGGCGGCAGGGCGCAAGCGCCTCCCTGGATCCGCTGCCCCCTACCCCCAGGGCTTGCAGGGGCTCTCCTGGCACAGGGGCTGGGCTCAGGGGCAGGACAGCTGGTGCACCGGGACCAGCACGCGCTGCCCTTCTGCTGCTGAGAGTGAGGGGTCAGAGCCGCCCCCTCATCGTCTCCTGCACCCTGCTCCCCCACCAGGCTCTTGTCCCAGGTGCGAGGCCTGGCAGGGGCACAGCGAGGGACAGGGACAATAGACCGTCACCTGGCCAGAGAGTTACCCCGGGGGTCAGCAAAGGGCAGGAAGCACCTCACTGCCCCCTCCTACGCTGTCTGAATGGTCCAGCCTCCTGCCCCGGCCGCTCAGAGCAGCCTCTCCCCTTGGCAGCCTGTGTACAACTTCAGCCTGGAGAGGGACCTGCAGCTGGAGGATGGGAAAGGCCGCTGCCCCTTCGACCCCGAGTACAAGTCCACAGCCATCCTGGTCGGTAAGAAGGGGCCGGGGGCAGAGTGGCTGGCTGGGAGCTGACGGGTTGTGCTGGCCAGCAGCAGAGGGGCACAGCGGGTGGGCTGGGCTGCAGCAGGTGCCTGGTAGAAGCTGATCTCTGCTCTCTGCCCGGCCGGATGTGTCCCGTCGGCTGGAGAGCCGCAGCCGGCACGGCGCTCCGGTGAGCACGCAGCCGCAGCCGGCGCTCCGGTGAGCACGCAGCCGGCACGGCGCTCCGGTGAGCACGCAGCCGCAGCCGGCGCGGCGCTCCGGTGAGCACGCAGCCGCAGCCGGCGCGGCGCTCCGGTGAGCACGCAGCCGCAGCCGGCGCGGCGCTCCGGTGAGCACGCAGCCGCAGCCGGCGCGGCGCTCCGGTGAGCACGCAGCCGCAGCCGGCGCGGCGCTCCGGTGAGCACGCAGCCGCAGCCGGCGCGGCGCTCCGGTGAGCACGCAGCCGGCACGGTGCCGAGGGAGCAGGAGAGCCCCGGCGCGCCTGCCCGGCGTAGGGGACAGGCCAGCTGGAACTGCTCCAGCCCAGGGCCAGCAGCTGGGCAGGGAGCCCGGGGCCTCCTTCAGCCGGTGGGTCTGTCTTTGCCCGGCAGATGGGGAGCTCTACGCTGGGACCGTCAGTGACTTCCAGGGCAAGGAGCCGACCATCTCCAGGAGCCAGGAGAGCCGTGTGGCCCTCAAGACTGAGAACTCCCTCAACTGGCTGCAAGGTGCAGGCTGTGGGGCGGGGTCAGGCTCCCTGGGTGGGTGGTGCTGGCAGCCCCGGCAAGTGCTGGGTGGGCGGGGGGCAGCCAGGCCTGGGTTTCGGCTCCTGCTTCTGGCCAGGCTTGGCCTCTCGCTCTGGCTGGCTGCCTGTGCCTCTCCCCGGCCGAGCAGGGCTGGCCTGCGTCACAGCTTGCTTGGGAGCCCTGGGGAAGCTTGGTGTGGCCCCTCCCCAGAGGGGGCTGCATGCCGGCCCGGCGCTGAACCGCCGGCCTGGGGCCCTGGGGCCGGCAGTCAGGAGCCTGTTTGGGTGCAGACCCAGCCTTTGTAGGCTCAGCCTACCTGCGAGAGAGCCTGCGACCCGCCAGCCCCGAGGGCGACGACGACAAGGTCTACTTCTTCTTCAGCGAGACTGCCCGCGAGTTCGACTTCTTCGAGAACACCATCGTGTCGCGGGTGGCCCGCGTGTGCAAGGTGTGTCGTGGGTGGCCTGTGTGTGCAAGGTGTGTCATGGGTGGCCTGTGTGTGCAAGGTGTGTCGTGGGTGGCCCACGGGTGACCCAGGTGTGTCACAGGTGGCCTGCATGTGCAGGGTGTGTCGCGGGTGGCCCAGGTGTGTTGCGGATGGCCCACGTGTGCAAGGTGTGTCGTGGGTGGCCCAGGTGTGTTCTGGGTGGCCCGTGTGTGCAAGGTGTATCGTGGGTGGCCCAGGTGTGTTCTGGGTGGCCCGCGTGTGCAAGGTGTGTCATGGGTGGCCCGTGTGTGCAAGGTGTGTCGTGGGTGGCCCAGATGTGTCGTGGGTGGCCTGTGTGTGCAAGGTGTGTCATGGGTGGCCCGTGTGTGCAAGGTGTGTCGTGGGTGGCCCAGATGTGTCGTGGGTGGCCTGTGTGTGCAAGGTGTGTCGTGGGTGGCCTGTGTGTGCAAGGTGTGTCGCGGGTAGCCCACGGGTGACCCAGGTGTGTCACAGGTGGCCTGCATGTGCAAGGTGTGTCGCGGGTGGCCCAGGTGTGTTGCGGATGGCCCACGTGTGCAAGGTGTGTCGTGGGTGGCCCAGGTGTGTTCTGGGTGGCCCGCGTGTGCAAGGTGTATCGTGGGTGGCCTGCGTGTGTCACGGGTGGTCCACGTGTGCAAGGTGTGCCGCGGGGCGTGGCAGGGAGCGGTGTTCTCATTTCCCTCGGGTGCTCGAGCCGCACCCTTCCCACCTCACTGCGCCGCTCCCTGCAGGCTCGCCTGGGGCTGCTGAACAGCTGGAGCCGGAGGGGGCGGCCTGGCAGTGGGTGGAGGGCTGGAGCTGATGGGTGGGACCCGCGGGTGGGTGCTGAACACCTACAGCTTTTTAGCGTGGCTCTAGCGCTGGAACACCCTTGTAGTCAGTGCCAGCGCCGGGGGCGTGTGCCAGCGCCGCGTGCCAGTGCTGGGGGCGTGTGCCGGGGGTGCGTGCCAGTGCTGCGTGTGCTAGTGCTGTGTGCCAGTGCTGGGGGTGCGTGCCAGTGCCATGTGTGCCAGTCCTGTGTGCCAGTGCTGGGGGTGCGTGCCAGTGCCACGTGTGCCAGTCCTATGTGCCAGTGCTGGGGGTGCGTGCCAGTGCTGTATGTGCCAGTGCCATGTGCCAGTGCTGGGGGTGCGTGCCAGTGCCGCGTGTGCCAGTGCTGGGGGTGTGTGCCAGTCCTATGTGCCAGTGCTGGGGGCGTGTGCCAGTGCTGTGTGCCAATGCCGCATGTGTGTGCTAGTGCTGTGTGCCAGTGCCACGTGTGTGTGCCAGTGCTGGGGGTGCGTGCCAGTCCTATGTGCCAGTGCTGGGGGCGTGTGCCAGTGCTGTGTGCCAGTGCCGCGTGTGTGTGCCAGTGCTGTGTGTGTCAGTGCCGGGGGTGAGCGCACAAGGCTAAGCACATGCGTGTGCCGGGGAGGGCGCGTGGGCTGGGATCCCTGGCACCGGTGCAGTGGTGTGCACAGCATCAGGCCCGTGCCAGGGCAGGTTGTGCGTTTGTCACCACTGGCACACGCTGGGTCTCCGGGTTGGGCGCGGCCGCGCAGTGACGCCTGCTCCGCTGTCGGCAGGGAGACCTGGGCGGGGAGCGGGTGCTGCAGCGGAGGTGGACCACATTCCTCAAGGCCCAGCTCTTGTGCTCGCGCCCCGACGACGGGTTCCCCTTCAACGTGCTGCAGGACGTGTTCGTGCTCATGCCGGACGAGCGGCACCGGAGGGACGTGCTCCTCTACGGCGTCTTCGCGTCCCAGTGGTGAGCGCGGGCGGCCCCGGAGCTGCGCCGGCAGCAGGGTGGGGGCAGGACATTGGCCCTGGCTCCCAGCTGCAGTGACCAGCTGGCCTGGGGGTGGGCCATCCACTGACACCCTGCCCTGCACCCGCGACCCCCCACCGGCCCGTTCCCTGCGAGGGGCGCTCTAAAGGCTCTAGAGGAGATCCTGGCAATTATAGACCGATAAGTTTAACATCAGTACCAGGCAAATTAGTAGAAACACTAGTAAAGAGTAAAATTGCAAGGCACGTAGAAGAGCACGAATTGTTGGGCAAAAGTCAGCATGGTTTCTGCAGAGGGAAGTCGTGTCTAACTAATCTATTAGAATTCTTTGAAGGGGTTAATAAACATGCGGACAAGGGGCACCCAGTGGACATAATATACCTAGATTTCCAGAAAGCCTTTGACACGGTCCCACACCAAAGGCTTTTATGTAAATTAGGCGGTCATGGGATAGGAGGAAAGATCCTTTCATGGATCGGGAATTGGTTAAAAGACAGAAAACAAAGGGTGGGAATAAATGGTAAATTTTCACAATGGAGGAGGGTAACTAGTGGTGTTCCCCAGGGGTCAGTCCTGGGACCGATCCTGTTCAACTTGTTCATCAATGATCTAGAAAATGAGGTAAGCAGTGAGGTGGCAAAGTTTGCAGATGACACCAAGTTGTTCAGGACAGTCAAAAGCAAAAGGGATTGTGAAGAACTACAAAAAGATCTCAGCAAACTGAGTGATTGGGCAGCAAAATGGCAAATGAAATTTAATGTGGGTAAGTGTAAGGTAATGCATGTTGGAAAAAATAACCCAAATTACACGTACTACATGATGGGGTCAAATTTAGCTACGACAGATCAGGAAAGGGATCTTGGAGTTATAGTGGATAGTTCTCTGAAGACATCCACGCAGTGTGCAGCGGCAGTTAGTAAGGCAAATAGGATGTTAGGAATTATCAAAAAAGGGATTGATAATAAGACAAAAGATATCATACTTCCCCTATATAAAACTACGGTACGCCCACATCTCGAGTACTGCGTGCAGATGTGGTCTCCTCATCTCAAAAAAGATATATTGGCATTAGAAAAGGTTCAGAAAAGGGCGACTAAGATGATTAGGGGCTTGGAAAGGGTCCCATATGGGGAGAGGCTAGAGAGACTGGGACTTTTCAGTTTGGAAAAGAGGCGATTGAGGGGCGATATGATAGAGGTATATAAAATCATGAATGGTGTGGAGAAAGTGAATATAGAAAAATTATTTACCTTTTCCCATAATACAAGAACTAGGGGACACCAAATGAAATTGATGGGTAGTAGGTTCAAAACTAATAAAAGGAAATTTTTCTTCACACAGCGCACAGTCAACCTGTGGAACTCCTTGCCCGAGGAGGCTGTGAAGGCCAGGACTCTATTAGGGTTTAAAAAAGAGCTTGATAAATTTTTGCAGGTTAGGTCCATAAATGGCTATTGGCCAGGGGTAAAGTATGGTGCCCCAGCCTTCATAACAAGGGCAGGAGATGGATGGCAGGAGATAAATCACTTGATCATTGTCTTCTGTTCTCCTTCTCTGGGGCACCTGGCATTGGCCACCGTCGGCAGATGGGATGCTGGGCTGGATGGACCTTTGGTCTGACCTAGTATGGCCGTTCTTATGTTATGTTCTTATGCTGCGGTTTGCCTGGGGCAGGTGCCGTGTGTCAGGGTGGGTTTGGGGAGAGGTGCAGGGCCCTTGTTAACAGCTGATTCCCCCAGGAACAAGGGGGGCCCGGGCAGCTCAGCGGTGTGCGCCTTCCCCTTGGGCGACGTGCAGGCGGCCTTCAACGGGCTCTACAAGGAGGTGAATCGCGAGACGCAGCAATGGTACACGGACACCCGCCCTGTGCCAGAGCCCCGGCCCGGAGCGGTATGTCCCCTCCCCAGCACAGGCAGCCTCCTCACTGCTGCCCAGCCAGAGCCAACCCACATGCCACCTCCCAGCCTCCCGACACTCGGGCGTCCTCTTGGAGCTGCCCTGCCAGGGGTCAGCAGAGCTGCTGCAGCGCAGGGTCCAGGCAAGGCCGCCCCACGGCTGTGCACCTGCCCTCTGCTGGGGAGTCTCAGCCTGGGGGCAGCCGTGCGCTGGAGCTGCAGGCCGTGGGTCTGCCCCAGGGCTGGGCTGTGCAATCTTCAGTTCTCTCCCTCCCTGCCCCTCCAGTGCATCACCGATCGCACGCGCAGCATGAGGATCAACTCCTCCCTGCAGATGCCGGACCGTGTGCTGAATTTCCTCAAGGACCACTTCCTGATGGACAGCCCCGTCCGCAGCCAGCCGCTCCTGCTGCAGAGCCGCGTGCTCTACCGGCAGCTCTGCGTGCAGCGTGTCCAGGCCCTGCACCGCACGTATGAGGTCCTCTTCCTGGGCACAGGTGGGTGTCCCTGCACCAGCCAGGCAGGGCGTTCCCAGCCCACCGCCGTGCTAAGACACCCCCTCGCTCCGTGTTGCAGATGACGGGCGACTGCACAAGGCGGTGAGAGTGAACCAGAAAGTGCACATCATCGAGGAGATCCGCCTCTTCCACGCCGGCCACCCTGTTCTCAAGCTGCTGCTGGACCAGAGCCAGGCATGGGGCAACTCCGGCGCCGGGCTGGCACGCTCAGCCAGCAGCGCAGGCGCAGGGCCAGGGCCAGCAGGCCGGGGAGCAGGGGCTACTCCCACATGCAGCCTTGCAGCTGCCTTTGCCTGGCGCTCTGCATGGCCGTCCTCTCTGCTCCCGCTGCCCTTGCACTGGGCCCCCAAGGGCCAAGCCTTGGCTCCCCTCTCTAGGCCCAGTGGTCCCCAGCATGGCTGGCTCCAGCTCCCTCCCAGCACCAGGACACACCCAGCCACCCCACTTCCGCCTTAGCACAGCAACAGGCCCAGCCCCTCTGGGCTGCTCCCAGGCTCCTCTGTGGCCCGCAGAGCCCACACCCTACAGCCTCTCCCAGAGCCTGCAGGGCTAACGGGACTCGCCCAGGAACGCTCCCTGCGCCACAGACGGGGTAGCACGGGTTCCGCGAGCAGCCCGGCTGGTGAGCTCTCCCTGGCGTGCACACCCGCCCGCTCCTTGCACAGGGCTGCGCTCACCCTCTCTGTCCTGCGCCACAGACGGGGTAGCACGGGTTCCGCGAGCAGCCCGGCTGGTGAGCTCTCCCTGGCGTGCACACCCGCCCGCTCCTTGCACGGGGCTGCACTCACCCTCTCTGTCCTGCGCCACAGACGGGGTAACACGGGTTCCGCGAGCAGCCTGGCTGGTGAGCTCTCCCTGGCGTGCACACCTGCCCGCTCCTTGCACGGGGCTGCACTCACCCTCTCTGTCCTGCGCAGGGCCTGCTCTACGCTGCCTCTTACTCCGCTGTGGCCCAGGTCCCCGTTTCCAACTGCCGCCTGTACAGGAGCTGCGGGGAGTGTGTGCTGTCCCGGGACCCCTACTGCGCCTGGAGCCAAGAGGCCTGTCGCAGCGTCGCCCACCGCCGCCCACAGACGCACCCCCAGTAAGTGCTGGGCTTGCCCCCCGCCCCGCCCCCGCCCGGGCTGTGCTGACTGCCCCTCTCCCTGCAGACCCTGGGTCCAGGATATTGAAGAGGCTGACACGGAGAAGCTCTGCAGAGCCGGGAATGTGTCCCTGCCCACCCCCCGCCTTCTCCGCCCCCCAGGTAAGGAGGCTCAGGGCAGGCCCCAGCCAGGGTGTGCTGTGGGGCCAGGGGTCCCTTGCTCGTAGTATTGCTCTGTTGGGACCCAGCAGGGGCCTGGGACACGGTCTCCTACCTGCGTATTCCAGCCACCTCTCACCCTTGCAAGGGCGGGTGGCATCGCTTGCAGGGCCTGGCCAGCTGCTGCCCCGCTGTGCGCATAGACCCCGCTGCAGCCAGGAGGGCCCCTGGGACGGGGCTGACACGGCTGTTGCTGGCTGTTCCCAAACCCTTTCCCACCCTGACCAGTGACTTTTGTTCTGTGCACCAGTGCAGAGGTGCCGTGCGACGTACCCGTGCATTGGTGCATATTGCACAATTCACCGGGGCGGGGGGGCTCTGGCTGTGGGAGCAGGCTCTAGGGTAGGGCTGGGGCAGAGGGTTGGATGCAAGGTCTCTGGGGGGTCCAGGAGGGGGCTCTAGCCTGGGGCTGAGGGATCCAGAATACAGGAGGGGGCTGCAGGTTGAGACAGGAGTTGGGGTGCAGGCTCTGGGGTGGGGCTGGAGGCTTGGGGGGCTGGAGGCAGACCCAGGAGGGGTGGCTCTTGGAGCTCGGGCTTACCTGGGTGCCTACCCATTCTGGGGCTCCGCACCGTGCCCTGGAGGTGACCTGCAGGTCTGGCTCTGTGTGAGGTGCAGAGCCTTGTGCTCCTGCTGCGCTAGGCGCTTTCCCGCCCGGCTGCGGCTGCGGCTGCTCCCGCTCCCTCCCTGGTGGGGGCACCTCCCCTGGCGGCGGCACCTTCGGGACTTGGGGAGATGCACCCTGAGCCCCTGCGTGCGGCTGCGGCGCTGCCTGAGTGCAGGCGGCTGGAGCAGCACCTGACCCACCGGCCTGGCTTCTTCCGCAGCAGAGGGGCCCCTGTGCCAGCAGGTGCGGCTCCCGCCCAACGCGGTTAGGCCCCTGCCGTGCCAGCTCCTGTCCAACCTGGCCTCGCGGCAGTGGGTGCACAATGGGACCCCCGTCAACTCCTCCTACCTGGTGCTGCCGGACGGTGCCCTCATCCTGCTGGGCAGCGGGGAGCGCAGGGGCACCTACGAGTGCTGGTCGCTGGAGGAGGGCTTCCAGCAGCTGATGGTGCGCTACTGCGTGGAGCTGGAGGAGCTGCCGCACGTGCCGCTGGACGCAGCGGGCAGGCCCTTCCCCGGCCAGGAGGCCATGGAGACCATCAGCACCTCCCGCAGCACCTCTGCCCTGGGCAGCGCCTCCTCCGGCTGGGACGGCAAGAGCTACTGGCCCGAGTTCCTGGCCATGTGCGCGCTCTTCGGGGCGGCGTTGCTGCTGCTGGCCCTCTTCGCGCTCTACCGCCACCGGGCCGCTGTGAAGGCCTTCATCCAGCCGGGCCCGCGCCCCGGGGCCAGCCACAGGAAGGTGGGGCTGCCCGTCGAGAGTCTGCCCCTCAACGGCAGCAGCCTGCCCAGCGCAGCACCCGAGCACAAGGGCTACCGGACCCTGACCGAGAGCTCTGCTGGCCCCCCGGGCGCCCACTCAGAGAAGAGACCCCTCAGCATCCGCCAGAGCTTCGTGGAGGTCTCGCCAGCCTGCCAGAGACCCCGGGTGCGGCTGGGCTCCGAGATCCGGGACTCCGTGGTGTGACCAGGCGGCCGGACTTGAGCCACATCCGCCACTGCTGTGCTGAGCCATCCCCCACAGCTGCAGCTTGGGGCCGGGCGGGCAGCTCGGTGCACACCCCCCCGTGGCGGCCGCAATGGGCTGCGTGCGGCATGGGGCCGGGCGGGCAGCTGGGTGCACACCCCTGCCTGTGGTGGCTGCAATGGGCTGCGTGCGGCATGGGGCCGGGCGGGCAGCTGGGTGCACACCCCTGCCTGTGGCGGCCGCAATGGGCTGCGTGCGGCATGGGGCCGGGTGGGCAGCTGGGTGCACACCCCTGCCTGTGGCGGCTGCAATGGGCTGCGTGCGGCATGGGGCCGGGCGGGCAGCTGGGTGCACACCCCTGCCTGTGGCGGCCGCAATGGGCTGCGTGCGGCATGGGGCCGGGCGGGCAGCACACCCCCGCCCTGTGCTGTAGCCAGCGGGGATGAGGCGCACCAGGGGCCCTGGCTCCTTGGGGCACATTCTCCAGGAGCTCTCGGTGGGGTTTGTACTCCCCTGGTGCTGGGCTCCCCCGCAGACCCCTCGCCCCATCTCTGCCGCCCACAGGACAGGCCGCTGCTTGGTGCCCAGGGCTGGGGCAGAACTGGCCGGTGTGGCACGGCTAACACTGACACATGAGCAGGCCCCGGACCCTGCTGCTGCCTGAGAGGGAGCCTGTGCTGGACGTTTGTCTGGTGCCAGAGCCCTGCGTGCACGTCCCCTGGTGCCGGCTGCAGCCGGGGCTGGGGCACTGTGATGGGGTTCAGGGGTCCCCCTGCACTGCACCCTGGCCACAGGCAGGAGTGACTCTCACTCAACGGGTAGAATAGGAAGTTTATTAGGCGACAGATGCCCAGTTTCTCACAGAAGCGTCAGTGCAGCAATCAGAGACAGTCCTTCCAACCCGTCCTGGGGAGAGGAGCCCGAGGGGAGCCCCTCTGGGGTGTAGCTTCCCCCCTTGCCAGGCTGGCTGCCTTCCAGCTCCCTCTCCCCTCCCAGCTTCTAACTGCCACCTCCGATTCAAACCCACCTCGGCTCCTCCCTCCTTTGTTCAAGGCAGAGGTGTTACCTGCCAGCCTAGGTCACAGCCCCAGGGTCATCCTTAGCCACTGGGAGCTGCTCCGCTTGTCTCACACGTCCAGCCTGACTTACACTTGCACTCCCCCCACTCCATCACATCTCTCCCCCCTTCCAGACTGAACTGAACGGGGTCACTTAGCCAGTGACCTGGGGAAGTTCGGGGCCCTCCCTGCGTGACAGGGCATCAGCTATGGTGTTGTTGTTCCCCTTCACATGGACCACCTCCATGTCGTAGTCCTGCAGGAGCAGACCCACTGCAGGAGCTTGGCGTTGGCCCCTTTCATGTGATGCAGCCAGGTCAGGGGTGAGTGATCGGTGTACATGGTGAAACGCCGTCCAAACAGGTACGGCTGCAGGTTCCCCAGCGCCCACACCATGGCCAGACATTCCTTCTCTATGGCTGCGTAGTTCTGCTCCTGGGGCAGCAGCTTCTTTCTCAGGTACACGATGGGGTGTTTCTCCCCTTTGTCATTCACCTGCATTAGCACCACCCCCAGCCCCACGTCTGAGGCATCGGTGAACACCAGGAAGGGCTTGTTGAAGTCTGGATTTGCCAGCACTGGGGTCCTGACCAGAGCCTCCTTCAGCGCGCAGAGGGCCTCTTGGCACTGCTCGGTCCAGACCACCTTGTCAGGCTTTCCCTTCTTACACAGCTCCGTGAGGGGGGCTGCGATGGAGCTAAAGTGGGGCACAAACCTCCGGTAGTACCCCGCCATCCCCGTGAAGGCCTGGACCTGCTTCTTAGTCTGGGGTGTTGGCCAATCTGTGACAGCCTCCACCTTAGCTGGCTCTGGCTTTAAGCAGCCGCTGCCCACCTTGTGGCCCAGGTAGGTCACCTCAGCCATTCCCACCTTGCACTTCCCTGCCTTGATAGTCAGACCAGCCTTCCGAAGTCAGTCCACCTGGGACACATGGTCCTCCCACGTCTGGCTGAAGATGCAAATGTCGTCCATGTAAGCCGGGGCAAAGCTCTTGATCCCTTTCAGTAGCTGGTCCACCAGACGCTGGAAGGTAGCGGGTGCCCCCTTGAGGCCGAAGGGCAGGACCAGGAACTCGTAGAGCCCCACAGGGGTGATGAAAGCCGACGTGAGCTGGGCATCTTCCTCCAACGGCACTTGCCAGTACCCCTTGGTGAGGTCTATGGTGGTGAGGTAACGGGCTTCCCCCTTCCCGAGGTTGTTTAAGAGGTCATCAGGCCTCGGCCTGGGGTAGGCATCCGATACGGTGATGGCGTTAAGCTTGTGATAGTCCACACAAAACTGGACAGACCCATCTTTTTTAGGGACTAACACCACGGGAGAGGCCCAGGGGCTGGATCACCCCCAGAGCCAGCATGTCTTCAACCTCCCGCTCTGTCCTGAGCCATCTTCCCTTTTGCTTCCTTTGGGCCATGGAGAGTTTCTCCCTGGCCAGGCCCATGAGCTCGGTGAGTTTGTCCCGGAAGGTCAGTACATACTGTACCACTGACTCCCCTTCAGGAGAGGCCGTCCCCTCCCACTCTTTTCTGAGCAAGTCCAAGGGTCCCTGTACCCTCCTTCTGTACAGCAGCTCAAACGGGGAGAACCCCGTGGATTCCTGGGGCACCGCCCTGTATGCAAACAGCAGGTGGGGTAAGTACTTCTCCCAGTCATGGGGGTGCTGGGTCATGAAGGTTCTCAGCATCTGCTTCAGAGTCCTATTGAACCTCTCCACCAGCCCATTAATGGGTCTGCGGGTGGTAGGCTGTGGCCCAGGTGTGCCAGACCCCACACTTGTCCCACAGGCTTTGTGGCAGGGCCGACATGAAGTTGAACCCCTGATCCGTGAGGACCTCCTTGGGGAACCCCACTCTGCTGAAAATGGACAGCTGTGCATCTGCCACAGTGTCAGCGTCGACAGAGGTCAAGGCCACTGCTTCTGGGTATTGCGTGGCAAAATCTACCACCACCAAGATATATTTCTTCCCAGAACGTGTTGCCTTGCTGAAGGGGCCCACTATGTCCATAGCCACTTTCTGGAAAGGCTCCTCTGTGATGGGCAGTGGCCTCTGGGCAGCTTTCCCCTTGTCTCGGGTCTTCCCCACCCTCTGGCAGGGATCGCAGGACAGGCAATATAGATGGACAGCTGCAAAGATCCCTGGTCAGTAAAAGTTCTGTAACAACCTTCCCCTGGTGCGGTGGATCCTCTAGTGTCCTGCGAGCGGGACATCATGGGCTAGGTACAGCAACCTGTGCCGGTAATTTTGGGGAATGACCAGTTGCCTCTGGACCTTCCATGGCTCCGCTTTGCATCTGGGAGCCCATTCCCGGTACAGGAATCCCTTTTGCCACAGGAATCTCTCCCTGCAGCCCTCCCCCAGCTGTGGAGCTGGGCTGAGACTGGCCAGTTCCCTCAGCTTCTGCAAGGAGGGGTCTCTCTGCTGCTCTGCCTGGAACTCTTCCGCTCGGGCAGGGACAGACGCCACTTCCCCTTCCCTGCCTGGCTTCAGCACCCCTGGCCTGAGAGACCTGGTTTTTTTGGGGGCCCCTTTTCTCTCAGGGTTGGCCCCTGTGGCTCCTGTGACTTTGGCTGTGTATCTACCCTCGAACCTGGGGAGCGCACCCCTCGTTTTCTTTGGCTATGGGTCAAGACCAGGCCACGAGGGCATTCACCTGGCCAGTTCTCCAGATCACCCCCCCCCATTAGTACATCCGCCGGCAAATGGCTGTGCACGCCCCCCTCCTTGGGGCCTTCCTTCTTCCCCCATTTCAGGTGCACCCTCGCCATGGGCACCTTGAAAGGGATCCCGTCAATTCCTGTTACAGTCAGGTGGGAATCAGGTATCATGCAGCCCGGTGCCACCACCCCGGGTCGGGCCAGCGTCACGTCAGCGCCTGTGTCCCAGAACCCCGTGGCCTTTCTCCCATCCACCTCGAGGGGTGTGAGACACTCGCTCCGCAGAGGCATTGCCGCCCCCACTCTGTAAACTGATCTCTGAGCATTTGCCCACCCACCCTCCGCCCTGAGGAGCTGGTTTGTGGGGTGGGCTTAGCCCAATCCGAGGACACCCTGTCAGCACCACCCGCCTTGGCCACCAGCCCCTCTGGCTTCTGGGACTCCACCCAGTTGACTCCATTACTCCCTAGCCTGGTCAGCCTGTCTGGGAGCTTGGGGCACTGGGCTGCTCTATGCCCCTTTCGCCCACAGCGATAACAGCCTGGGTCTTGTTGTGTCCCTCGGGCCGGCTGCTCTGTCCAGGCTCTGGCTGGCCCTCTGGGGGGGTGGGTGGCCGGCCCCTCTTTCCTGGGCTCATCCAAGAAGTGGTCCCTTCTGTCGTACAGCCAGGAACCGGTCTCTCCGGGATTCCCTCTCTCTCTCCAGGACTCCCTCTCTTTGTGGGGCTCACTTTCAAACATGGCCCGGCTGTTTGTGAAGTCATCTGCCAGTTTCCCTGCATTGTGTGCATCCCTTGGTCTCCGGTCCACGAGCCACACCCTCAGGTCAGGTGAGCACATCTCGTAGAATCGCTCCAGGACCACCAGCTCAATCAGGTCCTCTACGGACTGGACTCCCATCCCGAACACCCACTTCTGGTAGTACTGCCTCAGGCGGGCGGTTGTGTCTACACAGGTTTCCTCTGGCCTCTTCTGCACCTCCTGGAACTTCTTGTACATCTCCGGAGTCAGCCCGAACTTATGCAGCAGGGCCTGTTTGAACCGTTCATAGTCCCCAGGCTGCAGCCCCTCCAGCTGGCTGAGCACCGCTGCGGCCTTCTGGCCCAGCAAGGGGGTGAGGTGCCGGAGCCACTCAGCTGGGGGAACCTCGTGCAGCTCACAGGCTCGCTGAAAGGCTGTAAGGAACTCGTCCATGTCCCCTGGGTCCTGACACTGGGCCAGCACACGCGTCTCCAAGTGACTGGCCACCCCAAGCCGCCTAGCCCTCTCCCTGCTTACCGCAGCTGGGGCCTCTTGGCGTCTCGCCTCCGCCATGGGCCACTCATGCTCCCGCTCTCGTAGCTGGCGCTTGTGCTCACGCTCTCTTTCCCGTTCCTGGTGCTCATGTTCCCTCTGCAGTTCCTGGGCTTCCAGTTCCTTTAATCTCACCTCGAGCTCCAGCCGTCGCAGCTCTGCTGTGGGGGACTCTGCCCGCAATGGACCACCGCTAGCTGAGCGCGACCTGGTGGGCACCACATCTGTGTGACGGCGTTGAGCCCCCGCTCCTGTCTGAGACTCTGAAACGCTTCCCAGGGGTGACTGGCCACTTCCTGCTGGGACAGGCTCTGGCCCCCGCCCCCCCAGCTCGGTCCTTCTCTTCCAGCTGGGCAATCAGCTGGGCCTTGGTCACCTTCCCCACTGTCAGGCCCCTCTCTCTGCACAGCCCCGCTAGCTCTGCCTTCAGGAGTTGGGTATAAGCCATCTCCCCACTGTCTCCTGGGGTATCCACTCACCAGCAGCAGCTGCAGGCATCTCTCTGTTCCACCTCTGGCCGCTCCAGCTCTTGTGAGGCTCCTTCCTTCTCCTGCGCTCAGTCAGCCACCACTGGTCGCTCATCCGTGGGTGCAGTGCATCCCACTTTTGACACCAGTGTGAGGGGTTCAGGGGTCCCCTTGCACTGCACTCTGGACGCAGGCAGGAGTGACTCTCACTCAACGGGTAGAATAGGAAGCTTATTAGGTGACAGATGCCCAGTTTCTCACAGAAGAGTCAGTGCAGCAATCAGAGAAAGTCATTCCAACCCGTCCTGGGGAGAGGAGCCCGAGGGGAGCCCCTCTGGGGTGTAGCTCCCCCCCCCCACCAGGCTGGCTGACTTCCAGCTCCCTGTCCCCTCCAGCTTCTAACTGCCCCCTCCGATTCAAACCCAGCTCGGTTCCTCCCTCCTCTTTATTTAGGGCAGAGGTGTTACCTGCCAGCCTGGGTTATAGCCCCAGGGTCATCCTTTGCTGCTGGGAGCTGCTCTGCTTGTCTCGCACATCCAGCCTGAGTCTCACACATGCACCCCCCCCCCCCCCCCCAATCACAGGCATGGGCTGTGCTCGAGGCGCAGTTACTGGCGAGTGTGAAAGGAAGCCCCGATGCACACCGCAGCGACACCCTCGGGGCCCTGGCACTGTGTTCCCATGCTGTTTGCAGAGGGCCTTGCACAGAAGTGAGTTATCTGTTGTTTTTTTTATATAAAGTCCCTGTGTCTCCATATGCATGTGCTGTCCCTGTGCCTTGGGCACTGCCACCCGATGGGCAGGACTAGGACCAGGACCAGGACCAGGCTGCAACCAGATACAGGCCTGCAGGACCTCTGGCTCAGCACAGCCCCAGAGCCGAGGCTGCGCTCTGGGAATTGGAACCCACGCACTCCTACGGCTGGGACTGCCTGGGCCTCAAGCTGGTGCAGTGCTGCACTTCTGTGGCTTTGGGGGCACCCTACTGCCAGCGCCCTTTGATTGCTCCGAGGAAACGCCAGCCAGGCTGTAAACTGCTTCTGGGGTGGCCATGCAAGAGCTGGGCAGCTGCCCTTGCTGGTCAGGGGCGTGCAGGGAGCCTGCTCCAGCCCAAGCTGCGGTGGGGCTGAGGGGGCTGCCACTGCTGCAGGCACAGCAGGCCAAGGCCCACGGCAGTGCCAGGCTGCACTGGGGAGCACCTGCCACCACACGCTGAGAGCTGCAGAGCCCTGCCGGTGAACCTGAGCCCCTGGGTCACAGCTAAGGCGAGTGGTGCCGGAGCGTGACCCTCAGGGCCGACCTTTGCCCAGCCTGCTGATTAAGTAGCTATGCCGCAGGGGGACCCTTTGTATGGGCCCACGTGCCTCAGTTTCCGCATTGCTGCTGCGATGGACAGGGCCGTGTGCACATGGGGAGGGGATGCCTAGCTGCACATCAGTGCAGGAGCAGAGGTGCCAGTGGCAAACCCCAGGTGGAGGACACAGCCCCCACGGGGCTCTGGGCAGGCTGTGCCCCCCGGCTGGCCTGTAGAGAAGGGGCAGGAGCAAGCATGGGCTGCTGGCTCTGCCACAGAGGACGCCCACCCAGCCAGGCTGTAGCTGTAGCAACCCTGGGGCCTTGCTCTCCTGGCTGCCAGGGCCTAGGAACGCTGCCTGTTCCCACAGCTGCTGAGTGCCCAGGGCCTTGCCGCCAGCCCAGAAGCCCCAGGTTGTGGCCTGGCCCTTGACAACATTGCATGCAGCAAGTTGGGCTGTAGCACTGCTCCTGTGGTGCTTACAGCCGCAAACACTACCCCCTGCTTTGGTGCAGGGGTTAGGGGTAGCCCCTGCAGTCCATTAGCTGGGGCCTGTGCCCAGGGCCTGGTGAGCTGGAAACACACCCAGGGTGGGGTTGGGTTCATGTGTGCTACAGACCTGACCCAGGGGCTGCAGGTGCGCAGGAAGTTACCCACCCAACATTCACAAGCTCCAGGGGTGCCCACCATGCCCCCACCCTAGGGCTCAGGGGAACCCCTGGCCAAAGAGGTGTCTGCCCCCACCCCCACCCCGCTGGGTCTCAGCCATCACCTCACCCGCTGTGGGGGGTTACCAGGGACAGAGCCACCTGCAGCAACACCCTACATGCCTGTTAGCAGTCACCATCCACTGCACACAGCTCCTGCTGTCCCCCTGTGGGGCTCTAGCACCAAGTGCCCCAGCTGGCAAGGAGCGGGTCTGGCTGGCCAGGCAGGATCAGGGCTCCAGGGCCTGTGCAGGGTGGGGGTCTGGCAGCTGAGCTGCCTCCATGACCCCAGTTCACACAGTGAAACTGCCCAGCCCTGCCCAGCGACCGGGGACGTCTCCGGCCCTCCCAGCCCGTCCTGGGCAGCTTTACACCCAGCCCCCTGCTGCACTCTGCAGCCACCCCCTGAGAGCAAAGGAGCTTTTGCAGCCCAACGGCCAACAGCGGTGCCCAGGCCCCTGCACAGAACGCTGACCAGCCGGGCATAGCACTGGTCAATGGCACTGCGCTGGAACGCGCGGCTGAGCCCTCTGGCTGCCAGCTGAGCTCTGCGACGTTGCAGCCACAGACAGGTGTCGGGCCTGGCCGCATGGCTCAGGACAAGGCCTTACCGCTATTCGGCCAGGGAGATGGCGCAAGCTGTGCCAGCAGCAGAGCCACGGAGCTTGGAACTGAGCTCAAAGGCAGCTGCTGGGCCTGGGTAACTCGGTTCAGCAGGGCTGACCCAGATGCTGGATTTTACACCCGTGCTAGCTGGTGTTGGGCCCAGCCAGGCCCTCACCCAGTCCTGGCCCTTGCTAGCCCCCCACCCCTCCCACCCCCAGGCAAGCACAGCTCTCACAGCACTGTCACTGGGCACCCGGCTTTGGGCCAGGTCTCTCCCATCCCTGCTCCAGGTGAAACCCTTGCCATGAGGGGTGATACCTCTCTGCAGTGCTGGCTAACCCTAGGGGAAATTCCTCTGCAGCCCCAGACCCACGTCCTGCTGAATTCTCCTCCCAGCTGGCAGGCACCAGGCTCTCAACTGCTCCACAACTCAGCCTTAGGCCTCAGACCGGAGACAACCTCTCCCAGGTCAGGGGGAAGGCTCACACTGCTAGTCCAAGGTGGGGGGCTGCTCCCCAAGGCACGTGGGGGGGAGCTCTAACAGCAGCCAGGACCAGCTGGGGAGGGAGGGCTAGGCCCCGGCTCTCCAGTGAGCAGAGAAGGCAGCAGCTGCCCTTCCACAGCCAGTGGGCCCCAGGCCAGGTGGAGTATGTAGTTTGCTGTAGGCTGCCCAAGCCATGGCCCAGGTGACATTTGTCCGTGGTGGGGGGGGGGGGGGGGGGGGGGGGGGGCAATGCCAGCCAGTTCACTGCACACCCACACACCAGGGCCAGCCCACGGGTAAAACTCCAGCTCTTTATTCACTCTCTGTGCAGGATCGAGGGCACCCCCTTTGCTAGAGGGGCCTGGCCCCAGCGCAGCAGGGAGCAGTCAGCTGCCCTAGGAGTCATAAGGAAAGGGAGAAAGGGAAATTCTTGGCTGCAAGCCCAGGCTGGACATGAGCGGAGCCTTGTGCGAGGTGGCCATCAGCCTCCCTGCAGGCCAGGAAAGAGCTGCTGCTTTGGGAAGAGGGGAGCGGGTCAGAGACGCTCGCTCCTGGGGCAGGTGAGGGCAGAGTGGAAGTGGCACAGGTGGAAGCTTTAAATTCCAAGTTCTCAGCTGTGGCCCTGCTTGCTGCCCCCTCTGTGAATGGCACAGGCCTTGCCAAGCTGTGCCAGGACACCCCTCTGTGTGATCCTACAGCCAGGAGATGGGCCCCAGGCCAGAGAAGCTACGGAAACCAGCTGGGCTGCAGCATTTTCAGCTGCCATTTCATTATTGCATAGTAAAACAAGCCCATTTTGCTACCTGCTTTCACCAGACTCTTGGCCCAAGCGAGGGAGCCAGCCAAGGGCAGCTGTGTGTCAGCCAGGCCCCCGGCAGCCCTGGGGGCTCCTTCCTGGAGTCCTAGCTGCCAGGGTGCTAGGGGAAGGCACAAAGAGGCTCAGGAGGGTGAGCCCTGGATTATTGCAGGCACCCAGCAGTTCCCCTCGGCTGCTCAGGGTGGCCAGCTCAGGCCCAGAGAACTAGACCTGGACCTGGTTTGCATAGTAGTAAGCGGATAAAGTATGGGGGTGCCCTGCCTCCCGTGGAAAGCACAGCAGGCTGGACCGGAGAGGCCAGAGGGCACTGTGGAAAGAGGGTGCCAAGAGCCACAGACTGCAAGGGCCTGCCGGCAGGGGAGGGTCCTGGCCCCCTGCAGAGGTGGAGCTGCTAGGAAGAGAGGGCCCTGGCACGACCGCAGGATGCCTCCACAGCACGGACACGGCCCGTCACAGCACAATCTTGAAGGAGCTGAAAGAGACCCAGTGCCTGGCCTAGTCTCATGATGCGCTGCAGGGCGCTCGCGAGGCCTCCAGGGCCGGGCCCCACCCCCCACAAGGCAGTGAGTGCCGAGGGCTGGGCCCCACCCCCCACAAGGCAGTGAGTGCTGGCCTAGCCTCATGCTACGCTGCAGGGAGCAGCTTGCAGGGCCTGCAGGGCTGGGCCCTGTCCCCCACAAGGCAGTGAGTGCTGGGGGCCTGAGGCAGCCCTCGGGAGCATGAAACATGGCCTGAGGGGAACGCCGAAGGGACGTGGCAGCCCCAGCCAGAGTGCAGCTGGTGTTGAAAATGGCCCCAGCCCCCTGAGCAGACTCAGGCAGCTCCCCTCAAGTGAGCAGAGTCGAGTCATGCAGGAAGGGGGCCAGAAGGGCTGGCTGGCGCACGAGGCTCAGGACTAGCAGAGTTGGGTTCTCCAGCTGCCCTGTGCCTCCAGCCACCTGCTGCAGGTGGGTGGCACTTGTTCGGCTTGTGAGGCGGGAAGGACAGGCCTGTGGTGCCAGCTCTCGCCTGGGATTTGGAGACGCCAGTTCTACTCCCTGCTCTGATACAGCCACCCTGTGAGAGTCATCACCCCCTGCCCCAGCGGCAGCCCACGGCGGCTCCCGTCTGCCTGCGAGCTCCTTAGGGAGGCAGCGTCTGTGCTCCCCTCCAGTACGCGGCCCACGGGGCTTGAGACCGGCCAAGGGAGTGGAGCATCAGGGCTCTGCTGCATCACAGCTGAGCCCCCTCTGAGTCAGGAGCCCTCTGACCTGCATGGCCGGTGCTTTCCAGAGTGGTTCCTCAGACAGGGCTAGATGGGCAAAGGTTTCTTCCCTGTCAGGAGACTCGCCAGCTGGAAGCTCTGTGCACACAGCTCAGCAGCCCCCTCCCGCCCCGACTTGCTGGGTTGGAGGCTGTGGGCCCTGGTGAGGGCAGGTACCTGGCGAAGTCCGGGGAGCGGGAAATGACGTGCTGAAACTCCGAGAGGTTGATGGTCCCGTCCTTGTCGATGTCCGACTCCTCCAGGATCTGTCAGGGAAGGGAGACGCCAGCCCTCAGAGCCTGCTCGGGCAGCCCTCCCGGCCAGCCCCACGGCAGGGTTCGTGGCACTCACATTCTGGATAAGCTGCTCCATCTCAGCCTCACTCAGCCTGGTCTCCTCTCCTACCCCCGTCAGGCAGTTCACCAGCTGCTCCAGGTCCTTCCTGTCCAGGGTCCCATCATCATCAAAATCTTTGGGGGAGAATGGCCAGGTTAGCATCAGAGACATCTGCCCATGAGACCCTGTTGCCACGGTGATGGCCTTGCCCCACACAGTCACCAGTGCAGAGTTTCTAGAGAGGTGGTTCACAGCTGGGCCTTAGGCTTGCCCTGGAGGCCTTGCAGCCTGTTCCCGGACCCCTTCGCTGGGGTAGGGCTGGCTAACTCCACCCCCTGTTCCCAGCACCTCAGGCCACAGTTGGCCATGTCCCCCTGAACAGCAGGCTCCCCAAGCGACTCCTCCCTGAGAGTGAGCTCCGGGTGCCACAAGCCCCCCAGGAACCTTCTGTGCACAGGGACGGGTGGAGCAGAGCAGTGGCCCCAGGCCTGGCTGATCTCTACCGAAGATGCGGAAGGCATAGTGGGATTTGACATCTGCCGTGGCCGAGTCGCAGAAAACGCTCAGCATGTCAAGGAAGTCTTCGAAGGACATGCTGCCATCCCCATCCTCCGAGGTGGAGAAGACCTGGCAGATTCGGTGCTGGAAGGGGTTTGCCTGTCGACACATGGGAATCACTGCTGGGGGACGGAGGCGCCAGGGTTTCCCCATCGGGGGTGAGGCAGTTCTGCCCCAGCTCAAGGCAGGGTACACAGAAGCCAAGCAAATGTGCCTCCCAGCCTTAAAACCTCCAACTGTGTGGAGGCCCTTGGAGCTTCACGTGCGTCTCCCTTGGCTGCTGGGTAGCCGCCTCCACCCAGGTGATGGCAGCGCCAGCATGGCCTGGGAAGCAGAGCACTGTGCGGATGGCCCTCTCCTCCCGCAGCCCATGCAGCTCTGTGGGGAACGGAAGTGGCTTCACGGCTGTAGACCGCTCGGTGGAGTGAGCCACTCCGAGGGACTGGGCTCCCCACACCAGCCCTGTGTTGGGGGAGCAGGAGCAGGGGTGTGCACCATACCCGCAGCTCAGGCAGCGTCAGCATCTTGCTCTTGGGGACTCTTGCCTGCAGGACATTGTCCCTCTGCTCCTTGGGCAGCAGCTCGCTGAATCGTTTGTGGGCTCTGTGGGAGAGGGGAGCAACTGGAGCATGGCAGAGCTTCTGGCATCGGGCCAGGCTGCTGAGCGCAGCTGGGGCCCTGCTGGGACGGGGGTAATGCTCCCCAGGGTGACTTGTTCCATACCCTGTGGAGCACACTCCCCCGGCTGAGCCTGAAACACCCTTAGCCAACTGTCCCCTGCCAGGCCGGGCCAGGCCAGCTCTCCTCTGCATTCTACAGCCACACAGCATCCACAGCCGCTTCCAGAGCCAGCGCCCACACACACTATGCCCTAGGCACTAGCCCGGGCAGGCTGCTCTGTTCCCCACCTCCTCTGGGGCTGGCTGCAGAGGTCACAGTGCGCTGGGGCAGCCAGGAAAGTTCACCCAGCCAGTAGCAGCAGGGGACATCCCTGCAGGCCACTTCAGGAACAGCTGTCCGGGCAGGGCGCACACGGCATCTCCTGCTCTCATCCAGGGTGCCCCCAGCATCCAGGCTAGGGTAGGTTTGTGCCGACAGCTTCCCAGGCAGCAAAGCAGCACTAGGCAGGGCCCCATGCTGAGCTCATGGACTGTCACAGCACCCGTAGGGCAGGCCTTGACCGACAGCCCCACAGGCAGTTGAAGTCAGACGCCGGGCAGCGCAGCAGCTGGAACCACCCAGAAGCCACCACGCCCTGAGGCAAAGTCCTGTGCACAGTGCTCTCTGCTCGGCTCCAAGTTCCTCGTGCCAGGGAGCGCGCCAGGGTGGGGAGCAGGAAGAGGCTCCAGCTCAGAGGGGCACTGCTACCTGGTCCCTGCCCACTGCTGCACCACACTGCCCCACGGCTCTGTGGGCACCAGGAGCTAAGCTGCATGACCCCAGCCCACTACTGTAGCTACCTGCACCCACCCCAGGGTGCTGTACAACCGCTGCCAAACACCAGCAACGGCAAAGGACCGAAGCGCTTGCACTCCCAGGACGGGCCCGGCCAGGGAACCGCAGACCGGAGGGAGGTGACCGCCTGTGGGGCCGTGCCACCGTCTGGGAGGCAGCAGGGCAGCACTGTCCGAATTGGGGGCCTCTCACCTCACCAGGTGACCTCGCAGAGGCCAGCCGGCTGGGGCTCCACTGTGCAGCTCCGCCCAGCAGAGGCGCATCTGGGTCTGGGTCTGGGTCAGGGTCAGGGTCAGCTCCAGGCAGCCCCTCCCCCCTGAGCTCTGGCACCTTCTCCGTGCAATTCAGGGGTGGGGGCTGGGGCTCCAAGGGCCAGGGCCAGCACTGGACCTGTCGCATTGCCCTGCCCTGCCCTGCCCGCCGCTGGCAGAGCTGGCTCGCCCTGTGAGTGCCCCAGGAATACTCACAGCAAGATCTCCTGCTTGGTCAGAAAGGTCAGCTCCTGGGAGAAAGAGCAGGCAAGTCACCCGCACGCCCAGGGCCAGGGCCCAGGGGGTCTCAGAGCCGCCCGGGCTACCCACAGCTTGGGGGGGCCTCAGCAGGGCCAGGGCGCAGTGTTCATGGGGGGAGCAGGTCAGCACAGACATGGCCGGTGGGGGCAACGAGGTGCTCAGGAAGGGGTCAGCCGGTCCGGGGCGCTCGGGCTGAGCCGGTCGGGGACGGGCCCGGCAGGGGGGATGAGCCGGTCGGGGGCGGGACCAGCGGGGGCGCTCGGGGCGGGGACGGGCCCGGCGGGGGGGATGAGCCGGTCGGGGGCGCTCGGGGCGGGGACGGGACGGGACGGGACGGCGGGGGGATGAGCCGGTCGGGGGCGCTCGGGGCGGGGACGGGACGGGACGGGACGGCGGGGGGATGAGCCGGTCGGGGGCGCTCGGGACGGGACGGCGGGGGGCTGAGCCGGCCCGGGGGCGCTCGGGGCGGGGGGATGAGCCGGTCGGGGGCGCTCAGAGCGGGGTGAGGCCGGTCGGGGGCGGGACCAGCGGGGGCGCTCGGGGCGGGGCGGGGCGGGGCGGGACGGCGGGGGGCTGAGCCGGTCGGGGGCGCTCGGGGCGGGGCGGGGACGGGCCCGGCGTGGGGGGATGAGCCGGCCCGGGGGCGCTCGGGGCGGGGCGTGGACGGGCCCGGCGTGGGGGTATGAGCCGGGCCGGGGGCGCTCGGGGCGGGGACGGGACGGGACGGCACGGCGGGGGGGGATGAGCCGGGCCGGGGGCGCTCGGGGCGGGGGGATGAGCCGGGCCGGGGGCGCTCGGGGCGGGGACGGGACGGGACGGGACGGCGGGGGGGGGATGAGCCGGTCGGGGGCGCTCGGGGCGGGGACGGGACGGGACGGGACGGCGGGGGGCTGAGCCGGGCCGGAGGCGCTCGGGGCGGGGGGAATGAGCCGGTCGGGGGGGTACCTGGTACTCGCTCAGCACGTCCCGCGGGAGCCGGCTGCCCGACCCCCCCATGGCGGGACACACGTCTCCGCTTCCGGGCAGCGCCCGCCGCTTAAAGGGCCGCACGCCGGGAGCTCCCCCCGCCTCCCCCCGCGCGGGGCACGCCGGGAGCTCTGCCCCTCCCCCCGCCCCGCTTGCTGTGTGCCCGGACTGCAGCCGGAGCCCGGCCGAGCCACAGCCGCCCCCACCTGTGCTCCCGGGGCTGGAGCCCCGCCCTGCACAGACCAGCCAGGGCGCGCGCACACACCGGACACGCGCGCACTCGCGCGCACGCGGCGAGCCAGTGCCAAGAGGCAGCGGGACTCCCTGGTGTTTTATTGTTCCTGTGAGCGCCAAGAACACAGCAGGACACGAGGGCTGCGCCCAGGGCTGCGGGGGACCCCTGGGAACCTCGCCCTGCACAGACGAGTTCAGCGCACCCCTGCCGACGCCCCCTCGTCCTGACCCTTTGCACCAAGGCTCCTCTGCTCCTTGGCTGCCCGCACCTCCCCGGCAATTCCAGTCACACTCATCTTCCCACGCCAGCTTCCACAGGGCCGTGGTAGTTCAAATGGGTGCCCAAAGGAGACAATCAAAGACATGTATTCCCAGGTTCTCCAGGGACCCAGCCGGGCACAGCAGGACACAAGTCAGTGTATGGCAAACCCTGTACTCCGTGCAGCTCTCCAGCATCCCCAGGGAAAGCGAGCCTGCCTGGAGGGGGCAGAAAGGACAGCATCATGGGCCAACTGCACATCCTATGCACTCCTTTCACTACCAGCTTTGGCATCAGAGGGGGGAAAGGGGCTCTGGGGGGTTCCCTCCCCTTCCCCGCAGGATGGGCTAGCTGGGATCCTGTACAAGAAATTCCCATTGCTGTCAAAATATTCCTGCCCTCTCTGCACCACTTTGGCACTGGTGTCCAAGCCTTCTGCTGCCAGCTCCTCCAGCTCTTCCTCTCTCAGGACCTCACCATCCCAGCTGTCCACATCTCCTGGCAAAGAGTTTCTCATGCAGGTGGCTTCTGCCCGAGCCTCCGGCTTGGCTCTTTCTGCCTGAAGAGGCTCCAGTTGGCATTTCCTGCTGTTCTGCCTCTCCCCAGCTCCCCAGAGGTGCCGATTTCTCTGGGGGGTTGAGCTGCTGGACCTGCCCCCAGGCGCAATGGGAGCTCCAGACTGGGGCACGTCCTTGGCCCTGGCCGGTAGCAGCTGCTGAGCTACACCGCCTGTCGAGATGGCCAGTCCCCAGTATGGGCCAACTTGCTGCTCTGGGCTCCTGTCCTCACCCAGCACCTTTGCATCCTGCTTTGCCCTTCGATCCAGCGGGGGGCAGAACTTGCTCCTCAGCACCCTCTGGATGACATCCACGCTGACACAGAAGCCTTGGGCCAGACGGGCCACAGGCCATTCTTCTGGGAAGGTGTTCCTGAGATACCTGCCAGAAGAGGAAGCAGCAGAGGCAGAGTCAAGGCTGGTCCAGAGCCTGGATGCCCCAGCTTCAGCCTCGCTGGGCTCACGGTGGACAGACAGCGCTGCTCCAGGAGCTGGAGTAAGTCCCTCCCGGCAGCCCACAGTGGGAGCACTGCCCAGAGCAAGTTCAGCTCAGGCTCCAGTGCAGGGCTGCCAGCCACACCCTTGCTCACCGGATCTGCTCCATGGCCTGCCAGCTCAGGCTGCGTGGCGGGGGGCCCGGAGGCTCCATCTCCCTCCGCAGCTTCCGCAGCAGCATCACCCTCCTCTGCCGCTGCAGCACCCTGGGAGGGATAAGGAAATGAGGGACTGAGGGCGCTCAGGACCTCCACCCTGATACTGCCCCAGCCCTCCCACTATGCCCCCAACCTGCTCCCGTGCCCCCGCCCTGTGCTACCCCCCGCCCTGTGCCCTGCTCCCAGCCCCTCCCTGTGCTGCCCCCACATCCCCGCCCTGCCCCCCACCAGGTCCCCGCCCCGGGCCCCCCATCACCTCCGCCCTGCCCCCCACCAGGTCCCCGCCCCGGGCCCCCCATCACCTCTCCGCCTCCTGCAGCGCGGCTTCCCCGGGGTCCCACGGCCCCGGCCGCCCCGCCGCGCCCCGGCCCAGCAGGCGGCCCAGGCCCGCAGCGCGCAGCGCCCGGAGCAGCAGCAGCCCCGCCATGAGCGGCGCGAGCACCGGGCTCTCACGAGAACGAGGCTCGGGGCGGGGCCTAGGGCAGCCCGGGGAGAGGGAATCCGGTGGGCGGGAGCGCGCGCTGCGGGTGGGGGAGGGCGCTGACGGGGAGGGGCTCTGCGGAGGGTCCCCCCGGCAGGGAGGCAGGGAAATCCCCGGGGCTCTGCGGAGGGTCCCCCCGGCAGGGAGGTAGGGAAATCCCCGGGGCTCTGCAGAGGGTCCCCCCGGCAGGGAAATCCCCGGGGCTCTGCGGAGGGTCCCCCCGGCAGGGAGGTAGGGAAATCCCCGGGGCTCTGCGGAGGGTCCCCCCGGCAGGGAGGTAGGGAAATCCCCGGGGCTCTGCAGAGGGTCCCCCCGGCAGGGTGGTAGGGAAATCCCCGGGGCTCTGCAGAGGGTCCCCCCGGCAGGGAGGCAGGGAAATCCCCGGGGCTCTGCGGAGGGTCCCCCCGGCAGGGTGGTAGGGAAATCCCCGGGGCTCTGCGGAGTGTCCCCCCGGCAGGGAGGTAGGGAAATCCCCGGGGCTCTGCAGAGGGTCCCCCCGGCAGGGAAATCCCCGGGGCTCTGCGGAGGGTCCCCCCGGCAGGGTGGTAGGGAAATCCCCGGGGCTCTGCGGAGGGTCCCCCCGGCAGGGTGGTAGGGAAATCCCCGGGGCTCTGCGGAGTGTCCCCCCGGCAGGGAGGTAGGGAAATCCCCGGGGCTCTGCAGAGGGTCCCCCCGGCAGGGAAATCCCCGGGGCTCTGCGGAGGGTCCCCCCGGCAGGGAGGTAGGGAAATCCCCGGGGCTCTGCAGAGGGTCCCCCCGGCAGGGAAATCCCCGGGGCTCTGCGGAGGTTCCCCCCGGCAGGGAGGTAGGGAAATCCCCGGGGCTCTGCAGAGGGTCCCCCCGGCAGGGAGGCAGGGAAATCCCCGGGGCTCTGCAGAGGGTCCCCCCGGCAGGGAGGTAGGGAAATCCCCGGGGCTCTGCAGAGGGTCCCAGAAGCATTTAGGCCTCTGGAGAAACTGTCCTCTGGAACCTGCTTGGGCAGACTGGGATTCTGGCCCTAGAGCAGAGAGAGGAGAGGGCACGGGTGAAAGTGTGGAGTTGGGACTGGGGTAGAGCAGGGCGCTGGAGGGTGCCTGTTCCTCTTCACACAGCCGGGGGCAGCTCAAACCCCGGCAAAGGAAACCTGCCCCCCGCCCAGTGGCCCATTAGGACAATGAAGTCTTGGGGCAGGGAGATTAAACCTTGTCTTCACGGCTGCGATTTAAAAGAAACTTGAGCGACCAGGTGTGATGGAGTGGGGGGAGTGCATGTGTGAGACTCAGGCTGTGTGAGACAAGCAGAGCAGCTCCAGTGGCTAAGGATGACCCTGGGGCTGTGACCTAGGCTGGCAGGTAACACCTCTGCCTTGAACAAAGGAGGGAGGAGCCGAGGTGGGTTTGAATCGGAGGTGGCAGTTAGAGGCGGAGGGGAGAGGGAGCTGGAAGGCAGCCAGCCTGGCAAGGGGGGAAGCTACATCCCATAGGAGCTCCCCTCGGGCTCCTCTCCCCAGGACGGGTTGGAATGACTGTCTCTGATTGCTGCACTGACTCTTCTGTAAGAAACTGGACCTCTGACGCCTAATAAACTTCCTGTTCTACCTGCTGAATGAGAGTCACTCCTGCCTGCAGCCAGGGTGCAGTGCATGGGGACCCCTGAACCCCATCACACCAGGGTTTAGGCTTAGATGTACCAAGGGGCAGATTGCCCTACATCTGCCTGCTCGGAGGCTCATCGCCTTCTCAAGCATCTGATGCTAGTCACTTTTGGAGACAGGAGCCTGGATTGTGGGTCTGAGCAACCCTGGTGGGTCTCAGGCCCTGTCTGAGTGGTGTAGCTCCTGTGATGTGCTTACACCCTCCACTCCCAGTGAGGGAATGAGGGGAATTAGTCGAACAAACAAGCAGCTGGTTTGTTTTGGCCCTCAGATGCTGCTCCCTGCAGCCAGACCACACAGGTCAGAGCCCTGAACTAGCTATCCTATAGGCCTGCAGGTTTCCTTGCTAAGTGGCCAATGCCATCTAGGCCCAGGAGGGAGGAATGAGACAGTTCTTCCCCCAGCCAGGCCTTTCTAGGGAACAATGCAACAGGGTCACAGTCAGGACAGAGTAGCAGGAAGCTGTAAAACAGTATAAAGCTGTAATAAGACAATACCAAACTGCTCAGGATAGTACAGACCTAAAGCAGACTGTGAAGAACCTCAAAAAGATCTCACCAAACCAGTTGACTGGGTAACAAAATACAAATATAATATCACGTGGATAAATGTAAAGTAAAGAAAAAATTGGAAAAAAAAAACAACTATACATGCAATATGATGGGGGTTTATTTAGCTACAACTAAAGTTGTAGGGTCCTGCAGGACTCTCTATGATGTTGCTAGGGTGCCTGGCACGGTGGCACAAACGCTGGAATGAAGTGAACAGCTCTGACTGGTAAATGTTGGCAGCTGCCCTGGGGAAGAGAAGGAGGCCACTGGGACGTGGGCCCATTGCTGATCAAAGAGGCCCTTGACCACGTGCTATTGGAAAGAACAGACAGGACACAGGGTGATGCTGTGGGAGCTTATGGGCTGTATTCACCAGGAACAAGCTGACCCCTCAATTGGGAACTAGATCAGTTATATTCCCCACTCCCAGCACACCACAGAGCCCACCTGAGCTCACAGGAGCACGTGAGGGAAGGACAAGCCTGCCACAGGGAGCGAGCGTCCTTCCCTGCTTGCCCAGGATGGCATGGCAGGCAGCGTGCTCAGCCGTGCCCGCAGGGCAGTGGTTCAAACATGAAGGCGGCCTCCATCTCAGACCCTGGGGACACATCCCGAGTCGCTCCCGGCTGCCCGAGTGAACTGTTCGACAGCCGGTACAACGCACGTCCAAGTGAGACTGGACCGAGAGCGCGCCGCCGCGTGCCCGCGAGGTTACTCCGTCAGCAGCGTCACTAGCTGGCTGCGGAGCTGCGCGAGCTGCGGCTCAGGGAGGAGGTACTGCTGGATGATGTGAATAGCTGCCCTCTCTGTGAGACTCTGGAAGTCTTGGGCATTTTTGATGGGCAGGTGCCCAGCCAGCTCACAAAGTGCCACATTAAATGCAGTTTCCTCCTTGATGCCAAAGCAGGACCTCCTGGCCCAGATGAGCACCCGGAGCCCGGAGGGGGCCTGCGCAGGGGCTGCCCCTCCAGGAGCAGTTCCCTGGGTCACAAACACGTTGTGTGCAATCTCTTTGTCCACCAGGTAGTCAGTGACCCGGCAGACGCTGCGCGCCAGGGCTGCCAGCCCCTGCCCCTCGCTGTAGAACAGGAACCCTGGGGCCGGGACCTCCCGCAGGAAGTGGAAGTTGAGCGTGGGGCACAGGGGTTCACCTGGGGCTGTCTCAATCAGGAGCTCCCAATCCAGATAAAAGCCATGGAGGTGCAAGTGGTTGACTGAGGTGAAGGCGCCCAGGCTGTTAAACCCAACCCGGAAGCCAGGGTGGGCACTGAGGAGAACCGACTCCAGCCCCAGCTGTAGCAGCGGCTGGGTGAGAACCTGAGGCAGGCACAGAGCGGGCTCTGGAATAAAGAGCACATGTCCAAACTCCAAGGGGCTGACGTTAATCACCACAAGGACGCGACCTGGGCTCCTGGGGTCTTCGGACTCCGGCGGGGTCCTTGGGCACGGAGAGGGCTCCCTGCTGGGACAGGGGAGAGCAGGGCTCCTGGCCATACGGAAGAGGATTTCCCTGGGGTTGATCTTATTGAAATGGAATTGCTGGGCGTCAAAGGGCTGCCTTACGCTCTGGATGGCCTGTGGCCTCCTCCTCTCCAGCCCCCGCTGGATGTTCAGCTGGGCCACAAACCCAACTTTCCCAGGCACGATACGGGTCTGCAGCTCCCCCAGGTGGTACCTGAACAGCCCCAGCTCCATCCTCTCCGCCCAGCTGGACTGCAAAGCTCTGTCAAAGCGAGACACGGAGCAGTGCGCTGGCCCCCTCGACCTGCTCCTCCACCAGCCAACCCCACCCCAAACAAAATCCTCTTCACCATAAACAAACTCCTCCTGGCAGGAGGCAGCAGCGTTCTCTGGCTGCCCCAAGGAGGGCAAACCTAGTGGTTCACGAAGGCCTTGGCTGTCACCCAGGGACGCTGCCATGTTAGATGAGCAGCAGCACGTGGTCAGGGCTCCTCGGCAGGCCGCGTTTCCAGCTGAGCTGAAACAGACAAAGACATAACACTTGGCACTCACCCAAACCACCTCGTGTGCCACCCCTGCAGCTCTGGACACCTAGGCTACGTCTACACGTGAAGCCTACATCGAAATAGCTTATTTTGATGTAGCAACATCGAAATAGGCTATTTCGATGAATAACGTCTTCACATCCTCCAGGGCTGGCAACGTCGATGTTCAACTTCGACGTTGGGCAGCACCACATCGAAATAGGCGCTGCGAGGGAACGTCTACACGCCAAAGTAGCACACATCGAAATAAGGGTGCCACGCACAGCTGCAGACAGGGTCACAGGGCGGACTCAACAGCAAGCCACTCCCTTAAAGGGCCCCTCCCAGACACAGTTGCGCTAAACAACACAAGATCCACAGAGCCGACAACTGGTTGCAGACCCTGTACATGCAGCATGGATCCCCAGCTGCAGCAGCAGCAGCCAGAAGCCCTGGGCTAAGGGCTGCTGCACACGGTGACCACAGAGCCCCGCAGGGGCTGGAGAGAGAGCGTCTCTCAACCCCTCAGCTGATGGCCGCCATGGCAGACCCCGCTATTTCGAAGTTGCGGGACGCGCAATGACTACACGGTCCCTACTTCGACGTTGAACGTCGAAGTAGGGTGCTAGCCCCATCTCCTGATGAGGATAGTGACTTCGACGTCTCGCCGCCTAATGTCGAAGTTAACTTCGAAATAGCGCCCGACGTGTGTAGCCGTGACGGGTGCTATTTCGAAGTTAGTGCCGCTACTTCGAAGTAGCGTGCACGTGTAGACATGGCTCTAAAGGCTCATTAACAACGGAAGAAAGAGCAGGTTGCAGAGAATGGTTACAGCCAAACTCTGCAAACCCGCCTTACAGCCATTGCTGCAGCCAGCCCTGTTCTGTGCTGAGTCTTGGAAATCTCTGAAAGTCCAGCCCCTGGGGGGGTGTCCAGGATACATAGACAATTGCTGAGAACTGGAGATCAGGCGAGCTGGAGCCTGCAGGCTGGAACATGGAGCGGGAGCAGGAACCAAAATGGACGCTCTAGGCCCATTTTATAGTTTGCTCCATCAGGCGCTGGAGGGTCAGGGTGACCTGACCCGGGTGGGCTACTGTGGGCTGCCGCCATGGGGTGCGTCCCAGGAGAGGAGTCCCACGTCCCTGAGATGTGTGTGGCTGTCTGAGCCTTTGTGCAGCCCATCACCCTGGCTGGGCTGCTGGGGAAATCACACCTCCTGTTGTGACTCTCGGCACGAAAACGTTTCTAATCCCGCGACAGCGCTAAAATCTGTAACTCCGCCCACCAACGTGATACAGGCACGTGAGTAGCACACGTAGATTCAGGGCACCCTCAGCTTTCACTGGACCCCGACCCCATACTTGGTCTCAGTAGATACTATGGACGCATTAAATGGCTTCCACATCCAGCAGAACAATCCAGTCCCCTCACAGGTGTGCGGTGCTGGCTGTTTGTTCCTTCGCTCTCCTTCCTTCCCCCCGCCCCAGATTTCCCACAGAGGGGTGGGCTCAGCGGCGGCACGGAGACTCCTGCAGGTTCTTCCCCACCTCAGAGCCCACCCTGGAGCTGCACAGCTCTTGGTGAGCCTGGAGCTGGTGACCACCTGCCAGGCCAGAGGGCTGCAGTCTTCTCAGCCGTACGGGGGAGGAGGCCTCCCCCGCCTCTGGGAGCAACTCTCATTGGCACCCTGCTTGCCTCACTCGGACGCGTCTTCCCAGGTGTTGCAAACCAGGAGAGGACGGGCTGGCCTCCCAACATGCAGCCGACTGGAGACCTGAACCCAGACAGGCCGCAGGGCTCCCCAGGCCAAACTCAGCAGCTGCAGAGCTCCTTCCCCCACAGACTCCCTCTCAAACCTGACCTGGAAGTGCAGGGACCAGGCCTTGGCCACTCCCCCGGGTCTCTGCTGCACTCTCCTGGAATATCCAGCATAGGTCCTTCCAGCTCCTTCCTCCTGGTGCCCAGCCTTGGAGCTGGCAGCCACTTCCCCTCAGATGGCAGATGGGAAGGTCAGACCCACCTGACCTGACCCGGAGCCCTTCCCTGGCTAACTCCACCCCCTGTTCCCAGCACCCCAGGCCGCAGTTGGCCATGTCCCCCTGAACAGCAGGCTCCCCAAGCGACTCCTCCCTGAGAGTGAGCTCCGGGTGCCACAAGCCCCCCAGGAACCTTCTGTGCACAGGGACGGGTGGAGCAGAGCAGTGGCCCCAGGCCTGGCTGATCTCTACCGAAGATGCGGAAGGCATAGTGGGATTTGACATCTGCCGTGGCCGAGTCGCAGAAAACGCTCAGCATGTCAAGGAAGTCTTCGAAGGACATGCTGCCATCCCCATCCTCCGAGGTGGAGAACACCTGGCAGATTCGGTGCTGGAAGGGGTTTGCCTGTCGACACATGGGAATCACTGCTGGGGGACGGAGGCGCCAGGGTTTCCCCATCGGGGGTGAGGCAGTTCTGCCCCAGCTCAAGGCACGGTACACAGAAGCCAAGCAAATGTGCCTCCCAGCCTTAAAACCTCCAACTGTGTGGAGGCCCTTGGAGCTTCACGTGCGTCTCCCTTGGCTGCTGGGTAGCCGCCTCCACCCAGGTGATGGCAGCGCCAGCATGGCCTGGGAAGCAGAGCACTGTGCGGATGGCCCTCTCCTCCCGCAGCCCACGCAGCTCTGTGGGGAATGGAAGTGGCTTCACGCTCATGCCAGGGAGCACACCAGGGTGGGGAGCAAGAGCACAAAGAGGCTTCATCTCAGAGGGAAACTGCTACCTGGTCCCTGTGCACTGCTGCACCACACTGCCCTACCGCTCTGTGGGCACCAGGGGCTGGGCCGCATGACCCCAGCCCACTACCTGTATGCACCCCATCAAACCCCACCAACTATGTATACAATACGATGGGGGCTAACTTAGCTACATCTACCAGGAAAGAGGGCTTGGAGTCATCGTGGATAGTTCTCTGAAAACATTCACGCAGTGTGCGGTGGCAGTCAAAAAAGCAAACAGGATGTTAGGAATCATTTAAAAAGGGATAGAGAATAAGACTGGAAATATCTTATTGCCTTTATATAAAACCATGGTACGCCCACAGCTTGAATGCGGCGTACAGATGTGGTCTCATCTCAAAAGAGATATCGGCATTGGAAATGGTTCAGAAAATGGCAAAAGCTAATTAGGGGGTTGGAACAGGTCCCGTATAGAGAGAGATTAGAGACGAGGACTTCTCATCTTAGAAAAGGGGAGATATGTTAGAGGTGTATAAAGGTGAGCGGTGTGGAGAGGGTGAATAAGGAGAAGTTATTTACTTGTGCCCATAATACAAGAATTAGAGGACACCAAATGAAATTAATGGACAGCTGGTTTAAAACAAATACAGGGAAGTTCTTCACACAGCACACAGTCAAGCTGTGGCATGCCTTGCCAGAGGAGGCTGTGAAGGCCAGGACTATAACAGGGTTCAAAAAAGACCTAGATAAATTCATGGAGGTTAGGTCCATTAGTGGCTATTAGCCAGGGGTAGGAAAGGTGTCCCTGGCCTCTATTGTCACAGGCTGGAAATGGATGGCAGGGGAGAGATTGCTTGACCATTACCTGTTTGGCTCACTCTCTCTGGGGCAGCGGGCACTGGCCAGTCTCAGCAGATAGCATTCCAGGCTGGGTGAATGCTTGGCGTGACCCAATATGGCTGTTCTTATGTTCCTACACAAAAGAGCGAATTCCGGCAGTCCTGAAGGAAGAAGACCTGCCCTGGGTGGGTAACGCTGCCCTGCTATGGGACGCTGATCAGTCAGTGTGCAGAGGCGGCTGAAGTGACTGGATGCAGGTGGGCTGGAGACAATGCAGCATTGTGTGGAAACAGCTCTGTTCAGTGGCTGGGTGACTCTCCAGTGCTGGCTATTAATGATGTCTGCAGTGCTTAGCCCTCCCTGAGAGGGGCTCCTCATCTGCTGTGGGCACCTGTGTCCTCATCACTAGCTGCCAGGTCCTCCCTGCAGGCCTGGGTCACTGTCTCCCTCATCTGCTTGGCCCAGGGAAGTTTTCTCCCTGGCATGCAGAAGAACGCCTGTCCTTTTTGGCACAGCCATCACGTTTGGTGGCAGGATTCCCAAGGCCATTGGTCCCTTTCTTTCCCAGAGATTGTGACCATGGTTCTGGTCCATTTCCTGTGGGAGAAACAAGCAATTGCTGAGGAGACAGTCTGGCTTTGCCGGGCGACAAACCCAGAGCAGACTGTAGGAGCTGGAGATCTGGAAACAAATATGTTTCTTCCCTCCAAAGCTCAAGGTGCAGGGGGCTGGGCGAGAGGGGAAAGACAGGGAGCCCTTAGGCAGCATCATGGTTGATGGCACTGGTGCACCTTGAACCAAGGAGGCTCCACTCTCGCAGGAGACTCTAGAGGCTTAAGAGCCACCTCCATTAAGAGGCGTTGGGCCCTGTCTTTTAACATTCTGGGCTTAAAGGCCTTACAAATGGGACAGCAGTCACACAAGTGTCCTTCCCCCAAGCCAATCAAACAGGCTGAAGGGGGGTCACTTTTGGGCATGTTTGCTGCATTTTGAACAAGCCTTAAAGCCTGGGGAGCCAGGCATTCCCCAGCGCCGAGGAGGGACGGGAAGCCCCTCCTCAGCTATAAGTTAAAACACTAAGGCCGTGTCTACACTAGCCCCAGACTTCGAAATGGCCATGCAAACGGCCATTTTGAAGTTTACTAATGAAGCGCTGAAATGCATATTCAGCGCTTCATTAGCATGCGGGCGGCCGCAGCACTTCAAAATTGACGTGGCTCACCGACCCACGGCTCGTCCCAACAGGGTTCCTTTTTGAAAGGACCCTGCCTACTTTGAAGTCCCCTTATTCCATCTGCTCATGGGAATAAGGGGACTTCAAAGTAGGCAGGGTCCTTTCGAAAAGAAGCCCCGTCGGGACGAGCCGCGTCAATTTCGAAGCGCCGCGGCCGCCCGCATGCTAATGAAGCACTGAATATGCATTTCAGCGCTTCATTAGTTAACTTCAAAATGGCCATTTGCATGGCCATTTTGAAGTTCGAGGCTAGTGTAGACATGGCCTAAGACTAACTACCAAGTACTAAACTATTTACACTTCTTCAAGAACTATTTACACTCCAATAGACTACTAGCTAAAGATATGAGCAGAGAAAGCAACAGCGCCAAGGGAAGGGCAGTGCGGTGAGAAGGACTGAGCTGGGGGTGGGGGTCAGGCAGTGCATATATTGGTTGCTATATCGGTGCCACTCCAGGGGGCACCGCACCGACCCTATGGCTACTGGCTAGGGCAGAAAGCTTCCGGCAACTGGCTGTGCACCCACAGACACCCAACTTGGAATGGACACGAGCAATCACTTGAAGACTTGCAACACTCAGCTTCCAGCCACTCTGATGGCTTATCGGAGTAGCCGGGGCCATTGCAGGCAGAGGAGCTGGGTTCTGCTCAGACCTGAGTGCAAGCAGAGTGGTGGAGGTTGCCTCTGGGAGACTTGTAGCAGGCGCAAGGGGCAGAGTACACACAGTTACCCAGCCCGGGGTGCTCTCACATCAGCTTGCTCAACCCTGGTTTCTGAATGCTCTCCAGACCTCTGGCAAATGCTCCCTGGCAGCTTCATGGGAAACCCCAAGAGATGGGAACCTTCTAACTTAGGGTTAAACCGTGACTTTGGGTGTGGGGAGGGGAGGTGTGGAATTCCACCCGGCTCCTGAGGGAAGGGACCATCAGTGTGGCAAGGGTGAGTGACAACTCTCTTCCCTCGATTTAGTCCTACCTGGGACTCTCACTCCCCCAGGCTGCCTGGGGTGGTGGCCACAGGTGAGCGTCCTTCCTTTCCACACTCAGATCACAGAATCATAGAACACTAGAACTGGAAGGGACCTCAGGAGGTCATCAAGTCCTGTTCCCTGTCTTCCTGGCAGGACCAAACACCAGCTAGACCATCCATGATAGGCGTCTATCCAACCTGCTCTTAAATATCTCCAGCGATGGGGGTTCCACAGCCTCCCCAGGCAGGTAACCTATTCCAGTGTTTAAATATCTCCAGCGATGGAGGTTCCACAGCCTCCCTAGGCAGGTAACCTATTCCAGTGTTTAACCGCCCTGGCTGGTGGGAAGTTTTTCAGATATGAACAAGCACAATTGGGTTAGACATGTGACTTGACCTTCTGCAAGCCAGTCCCCCACCCCCACCCCCACCCCAATCTCCCTTCCAATGCAGACAGCGGCACTGCAGGAGTGCGGGTCACCTTTATTTACCAGTGCCTAGAGGCCAGCTGGGCACTGCACAAAGGGAGCCACAGAACCTCCCCCACCTGTCCTGTCACTGACCCAAACCTCTGGCTGAGTTGGTGAATGCCTCAAATTGTGATTGAAGGATTTCAGTCACAGAGTCCACCACAGACACTAGTTTGACAGCCCTGGCCCAAAGAGTTTCCAGTCTAGTAAAGCTGAATTACGGCTCTTTGGGAAGAGCTCAGCAAAGGGGGCTGCGGAATTGCTCCTGCCTGGCAGCAGGGCTCACACTGCAAAAGGGAGGTTCTGAGGTAACGGGGTAGTGAGGCACAACTGGACTGGGGGAAGGGCTCCCAGCAGATTTCCAGAGAATGCGATTAGGGCTTGGCTCCCCCCAGAGGTTTAGATTTCAGTTCTGATGGGCTACAGCCACGCAACAATGGGGCTGGCCTATGCTGCCGTGGCTCTGAAAAGCAACCACTGCTTGAGTGGGATGCACCTACTGGTAACAGAACACAGTACTCCCCAGGGAGTTTGTTAGGGGTCAGGGTGCTGAAGGATGTCACTCGTTGGAGTCTCGCCCGGATGCCAGGGCAGACACCCTCCTGGGGGCCATTAGCATCTCAGAGCTCCCAGAAGCCAGCTGACGGGGGCCTTTACCTGTGATGGTTGAAGCTGAGAATGGCCGTGGCACTGGCGCGGTGTGAGGTGTGAGGCACGCTGCACGAGAGGAGCAGAGGTAGAGTTGATGGCTAGCTCACGGACTGCAGCACGGCTGAGGGGGTCTGTCACTGAGGGGAAGGTGCACTCACTATATGTGTGCTTTGGCCCCTTCCCAGCATGAGCCAGGCAGCTCGGTGAGTCAACATAGCCACTGGCCAGGTGAAGGGCCCGCCTGGGGGCAGAGCCGTCTGAAACGAGAGCACAGAAGGGACACAGTGCAGGGCTGGAGCATCCCATGAGGAACACCAGAGATGCCCCTCAGTGTCTGCATCCAGCACACCAAGTACAAGGCCACAGAGCCTGGGGCAGCATTCCATGGGCTGAACAGCAGGACACTAACGCCTCTCTCACACCAGACCCTGACTGGAGCAGGAGGAGCCAGTGGGGCTCTGTGCAGGGGAGAATGGGAGCATGAGTCACTGCTGAGTGTGTTCCCCTGCAGGTGACAGTGTCTGTGTAACCCCGTCCTATGGTGCAGGGCCGTCCAGAGCACTCTCTTAGGAGTCTGCTGGGAATACACAGGGTTATGGACTGAGAGCCTGGAGTCCTGGCACTCACTAGGACCCCTTGGCCACAGCTTCATGAAGGGGTCTTTTGGCAAGCCAGGAACACCCCGAGGCCTCTGCTCACCTCAGATGCTATCACAGCAACTGCCTGCTCCTGCCCACTTCCCAAGCACCAGGAACTTACGCCCTGTTCACTTTGCCTCAGCTCCAGCACTGCCAAATACAGCAGCGGGTCCCTGGGGAGGTGCAGGGGAGGAGAACACATCTCGCCAGGGGCCAGCAGACTGCAGAGACCAGCAGGGACTCACCCTCTCCTGGTCTCTCATCGATTCTGAGCTTTATTTCCCTTCCTGCTCCCTGAACGCACACGACTGACAGCACCCAGCCGTTTCAAACATCGCAGGTCAGGCCACAGCCCCTGTGGACTCTCACCACAGACAGTAGGTAGGAGACTAATCGAGGAAGATGGAGTACTTCTGCCATCTCATTAGCTATGCCAGATGCCCTGGAAGCCCAGCAGGGGCTAAGCAAGCCATACCAATGGTGGCAGCGGGAGAGCCACGAAAGGCAGCTCAGTGCTAGGCTCCACCTCCTGAAAGATGCTGCATTAACTGACCACAGCAGCAGGCCGGGCCTCAGTCTGTACTCACAGCCTTCGACCTTGTTTCTGGCGCTGGAGAATCTCCGGTCTCCCACCTTCGAAATCTTTGCCAGAGAACAGGGCTCGGTGATCAGGGGTGTCCCCAGAGTGTGGCTTCCTAACCAGCTCACGTTCTTCGGCGGCTGCAGGCCGTGCTGGGGCTTGTACGTTGCCCGGTAGGGGACGCTCTGGCCCATGCCTGACAGGGTCCCCAGCAAGGTGGGAATGAAGCCCTGGTTGCCCAGTATCTGGGCCCGGGTTGTAGGCTGCTGCATGATCTGCTGTCCTAACTCCCGGACTGTACCTCCCAGGAGCGAGAAGGGGACAAGGGTCATTAAATTCTGTGTCTCCCGGTTCCCAAACACATCCTGAAGGAATTGAGGCTGGAAGAAAAGAAAACCAACAACTTCTATGTTTCTTTTGGGGGGCATCGTAATTATCTCATCTGACCCTCCCCTGTCCCCAGATGCAGACCTGAACCTCGGGCAGAGTCACTGAGTTCTGCAAATTGGGATTTAAGGATTCAAGTCACAGAGACTCCGTCACTGAGGCTGCAAGTGACCCAGCCCCAGGCGGCACAGGAAGGCCAAAAGGCCTCTGCCAAGCCAACCAGGTGAACATTTCTTCCCAGCCCCCCCCGGTTACATCCCTGGGAATCCTCACTGTGTCTTTACCCCATTTACACCCTGCACTTGAGGCCAGAGTAACCACTGTGATCCTCTGGGCTGATCCCCTGTACAAGGCAGGCCAGAGGACCAGATCCAGTGATTGCTGCCTGCAGCCCATCAATTCCGAATTGCAGGATACCAAGCGGGGAGAATCCATCACGTCTCTTGGCAGTTTGCTCCAACGGTTACTCAGCCTGTCTGTTAAACAAGCTGTATCTAATTGCTATGGAACTGGTTTCCCTTCGGCTTCCAGCCACTGCCACTTGCTCTGCGTTGGACTGTGAGAGGACAATCCCCTGGTTCCAGGCAACTTCTTATACACAGTGACAAAGTCCCCTCTTAACCCTTGCTTGTGCCTCTTTGGGCTCTCACTGTAGGGCAGTTCTCCAGCCCTCAGCCCACTCCTGGAGCTCTTCCTGCACCCTTGCTCCTGTCTGAAGGGTGGCCCGGCCCGGCCCGGCCCGGCCCTGCCCTGCCCTGCCCTGCCAGCAAAGGGGTTGGATGTGCCTGGCAGTGTCAGAGGGGTGATGCTGAGTCCTGAGAGGTTTCTCACTCATCACTGGTGCAACAATGGATGTTGGACCCCAGCCATGGCCCATCAAAGCCATCATGACTTATGGAGACAGTGAATACTAGACAGTGGGCTTCCCTCCCTCCTGGGTTTTGGACCTAGCTTCTCAGCAGCTACACAGCATGTTGCTTGGCTTAGAATTGACTAGGAACCCCCAGATGGCCCAAGAAACCCCCACCAGTTACTCATCTATCTCGGATGTGCCCCCGTCTGGATTCCACAGGAGCAAGGGCCCAGTGTTCGGCCACAGCACTGCCTGGGGAGTGCACTGCAGATGGCAGGAGCATCTACTGGGGCTTGATCCTGTGACACACACATCCAAAATGTCCAGTAGCTTTGACACAGAAGCTCTCAGCCAGCTATCTGCTGAGAATGGGCCTTCATAATTATCTTCAGCACAGCGCATGTTTCTAAAAAGACCTGGAGCGCTGTGACATGCACTGGGTCCTGGTAGTGTATGTGCTGCAGGCTGCTCTCACCTCCCCTGGGAGCAGCCAGTCCTGCGCCGAATGCAGGAAATGAGGGGTGGGCATTTGCCAGAGTGCAATTTTAGACAAGCTTTTCTTGCTGTTTTCATCCCCAGCTCAGCAAAGGGCTCCCTTGCCCCAGGCCTCCCGCAGAGAGACTCCTCCTCTAGAGTTTGTCTCTTCAGCTAGTAAAATTGCTGCTGAGCTGGAGAACTAGCACCTGCATCTTACGGTGATCTGATCTCCCCGGGATTTCTAGCGCTTCATCTCCACAGGGCCATGGTCTCGTGCTGGTGGTTGGGACATGAACACGTGCACAAGGACTGGGAGGGCAGCACAAGACAGAACTCGTGACTATGTTTTCTCTGACAAAGTGGCCTACAGGCAGTGAGCTGAGTGGGGCTGGATGTCTGAAGCAGGGAATCTGGCTTGTCCAAAGTCCACCTTTCCCCTGCAGATGAAGGTCATTTTTGACAGCAGAAAGAAGGAGGAGGATTGAAGGGTCTGCTGGTGCTGACAGGAACTCACGTGGACAGTACAGCTAGCTGCCCTGCACACCGGGAGTGGAACCCTCTCACCACATCAGGCCCTGGCCACCGGAATGGTGCCAAGTGCAGCTGTCTGATGAGTGACACACTAGAGGGACTGTTATGTCGTTGGTCTATCGGCTGCCAGTGATTGGGGCCCATCAGGGCAGGTGCCTGCAAGACCCTCCTCTGCAGTTTTGAGGTGCCCTTGAGGAATCACTTTTGCACCCTTTTAATCAGGTGACAGATGAACATCAACCCTGGTCCCGGACACAGCCCTCATTCTCATTCAGCCCAGCCAGAGGGACTTCTCTGGGCCAGCAGCGCCCAGTGTCCTCCTGCTCCTGCCTTTGCAGGCCCACCCAGAACTCCACCTCCTGCCCTGGCTTGGGGAGCGCTCTGAGCAGCCCACCTTCACCTGGCTCTCGGAGATATTGATATGGGGCCTGTGGACATCGGCAGGTCTGGGCTCCGTTGTGTGCAGCAACCGAGAGAGCTGATCCACAATGCCGAGACCCCGGATGAGCTTTTCGCGCTGCAGAAGAGCCTTGACCCTCTCCAGCTCCTCGGCTTCCACTATCTCCTGGGGCCTCATGGAGTCAAACGCCAACTGCTGTACCTTAGGAGAGAAAGGAGCCTCGCATTACGGCACGGGCTGGGGGTTGGCCACAGACTAACAGAGCGAGGAAGTGACCAAGGCCACAGGCTATGTGGGATCAGGAGCAGGAATAAGACTCCAGCTGGGGGTCAGGGGCCATGGACTCCCCTGGGCTGGATGTTCCCAGCTCGCCCCAGCGCAGTTCAGCAGCAGCACAAACTCCATGCAGATGAGCTCAGTCCTTGGCCAGCATGGGCGCTGTCATGGCCCCGCCCCGTCCCCGAGCTCTCCTCCATTTGTCTTGCCCCCTGGAGCTGTATGCCAGCTGAGAGCAGTGGTACCTTCCTGCCACAGGCCCTGGCCCGGCTGTAGGTGAGGCGGGTGGGGGGCACTTTGGCCTTGCTGCGAAGGCAGGATTTCTCCCCAGCTGACTCTCCCTGTGGGTTCTCCTTTTTCCTCTTCCCACTAGTAGCCTCTCGCTCTTGCTTCAGACGAATTTCCTCCAGCTGCTGCCTGGCAAGAACCAAGTGCCCTGGTCACTGCCGCTCACCATGAGGTCTGCGCCAAGCTGTGCTGACTCTGATGGAGGTCACATGCAGCACAGCTGGGGCTGCTATCAGGAATGCATTGGGAAGCGGTCTTGGGCCTTTAAAAGCTGCCACTACCCAGGAAGGAAATGTCCTGTGCCCCAGGGTGTGGCAGCCACATGGGTTGGAGAGGGGCCTGCTAAGAGACACCAAGACACATGCTATAAACCCCCCTTCAGAATCCAGAAACAATGCGCTAAGGCATCTCCCTCTCAGTTCCAGTTCCAGGGGCAGGGCAGAGGTGGTGGGTGGAGAACACAGCATCTCCCCTGCAATGGAGCCAGGCTCCTCCCCTCAGCTCTCACCACCCCCTGCTTTAGGTAGCTGCAGCAGGAGCTCCCTGAAGAGAGCCCAGGGTGAATGCTCCACACCACGGCATCAGCAAGCCAGGCTTTTCCGCAGGAGCAAAGTACCTGGCACACTCCTCTCTTGCCTTGGAAGCCACTGTCTCTTGGAAGAGGGAGCCACTGTGCTTGAAGAACGGCTCATACTTGTCTGTCCCACGCGCTGGGTAAATGCGCCGGTACCCTCCCAGGTGAGTGTTCTCATACTTCTCTGCTTGGGCCAGCCAAGCCGCTTGGCTCTTCTGCAGCTGCTCACGTCTGCAGTCCAAAAGCAAAGGTGAGGGCAGAAGGAGCTGTGGCAGAGACATCCCTGGAGCTTGTGCAGGTAGCAGGGCAGGACAAGCTCAGGATGTTGCATTGTCCAGGAGCCTAGCTGGCATCCCTCCCTGCCCATGCCACCTCCCAAGCATCCCTCTACTGGACCAAGCCAACAGGCCCTGCAGTGTAGCGGGGCAGGACAGGAAAAGCAGGGCCCAGGGCTCATCCATCCCACACTTTTCAGCCAACAGTCCCACATTACAAGAGCTGGGCCTGCCACCTTCATCCAGCTGTGAGTGGCCCACTCTGCAGGGGCTGGAAGTTTTCAAAGTCAGGCCTGTAGGCAGCAATTTCTGGGGTGTGAGCATGTGCTCTTTTTGTAAATATGGACCCCCGCCACACACAGTGGGTCCTGCCCTTCTCCCTCTGCCCTCAGCTCTCCAGCTGGCCCTGCCCTGCCATTCCTCCTCCAGCCACCTCCCGATTGGCCACAAGATCCGCCCAACCCCTGAACAGCCCCCACCCCACCCTCACGCTGCCCAAAGATCCACCCCACCTCAGCTCAGGCTGAGTGCCCCCCGCAAGGCACCACCATGCCTCCCTAACCTGAACACAGTCCCTGGCTCAGCCAGAGCACACATCCCCTCAGCCCAAACAGCCCACCCCTCCCCTGCTTACCCTGAACCGCCCCCCCAGCTCAGCCTAGAAACCCCCACACACTTGATGTGGGAGGGGGAGGATTACCTGGGGCAGAGATTGGGCCTGAGGCTTGGAGCAGAGTCCAGTCCCAGGGATCAGACACCTGTTGGGCATGCTGAGAGCCTGGGCCGTCTCCCTTTAAGAGTGCCACAGAACAGCCTTTGGCCTACCACAGCCTTCCTCTGTTCCCTGCTGCACTCCTGATCTCTCCTCTGGGGAAGCAGTACCTGGCTTCACGAGGTGGCTGGTGGGCCTGGAAAAGTCGCTCCTTCACCCTCCGCTTGTCCTCTTCCAGGACCTTCCTCTTGTCACAGGCACGCAGGTTTATCAGGTCGATGGCATCGCAGAGCAGCGCGTCCTTCACCTCCCGGTCCAAGCGTGAATCTGTGGTGAAGCTGGGAGAGAGATTCACCTGCAAGACAAAGGACTCATCTGATGCCCACCCCTGCAGCTCCACATATCTGCTGCAGACAGCCAGGCTGCTGGCCTCCGAGCCTTCTCTTCCTGGTGTGCCTTCATCGCCCTCAGGCAGCCCCTGCCCTAGAGAGGCGCTCCTTGCTAGCGTGGCAGGAACTGTAGCATCCTGTGCCATCTGGGCTCTTTGCTGTTACTGCTTCCCCAGCACAAAGTGCAGCCGAATGATCAGTCCGGATGCAGTTTCCTGACCGCTGGCTGACCACCAAGGACGCTGAGGAGGGCACATGCAGGTCAGCCTGGCTCTGAATGGTGCTGCACAGACCCAAGGAGCTAAATTCCCTCAGAGTTGTGCCCTTGTACGGCTGCTCAGCAGGCTGCCAAGTGCCCTGCAGGTCAGGGTCCCTCCCCACACTGCTGTGCTGTTCCTGCCCTCTTTCTTGGAGCTGCAGGCCCGCTGCTGCTGGGAGCCTCCCACCTGCCGTGCAGGAGCTATGTGCTGATATCAGGGTGGCACCCTCCTCTGCTCCTGAATCCCATCTGTGCAGGGCAGGAGGACTGGCCACAGCTGGGCTCAAGCCTGGGACTCAGGACGCGTGCTGGCAGCTGCTGCTGTGTCTGAACAAGCAGGGTTCAGACTGCTGAGTGTGGAGCCACTTCATGGGCAGCATGTCCCTGTGTGCCTTGGGCTCTCTCTCTCTCTCACCCGCCACCCACACGGTGTGTCTGGGCAGGGCAGCCCAGGGGGCGAGGACTGGGGAACAGGGCAATTGCCCCTGGGCCTGGCAATTCAAAGCAGCCCGGAGCTCTGGCTGCTGCCATGGCTGAAGCTCCAGGCCCCGTGGAGAACTGTGTGCCATTCTGTGGATAGCTCAGAGGGAGTGTGTGGGGAACCCCACTACTGACTGCCCCAAGCCCCCGCCCCTCCCACCTCTGGCCCCACCTCTTCCTGGGGTGGAGAGCTGGACCCCCTGAAATATGATGGGCCTTCTGGGCACAGCTAAGGGAATCAGCCCAGGGTGTGTTTGCTTAAATCCAGGCCACTTACAGACCAGGATGTGATTTCCTTCACACTAAGGCAAATCCAACCAGCCACAAAAGTATCTCTTCCAGCCCCACTGGCCAGCCAGAAGCCACACGAGCAAACCCTCAGATTCTCCAGGTTCTTAAACGTATTTCAGCAGCTTCACAGATGGGTCCAAAGGGTCCAGCCACAGCCCCATGTCAACATATACTTGTGTCTTACCCAGAAGAACACGCAGCGGCAACCCTTTAGCATCTAAAATCTAAAGTTCATTAGCAACGAAAGAATGGGGTGAGAGAAAATGTGTTAAAGTGATACACTACATACGTCAGTCACAGTTATTGGTGCAAGCCTGCAATGTTATATGCTGATTTTGTGAAAGTCTCTGAAAACACATCTCATAGGGAGGTGTGATCTCAGGTTCCATTGGCTTAATTCATGGAGGCTGGAGCACCGGACTGGAACACTGGGACTCTCAAAACAAGATGGTCACTGCCAGGGCCATCTTATAGCTTTCCATGTGGAGGGAAAAAGTCCTTTCTTCTTCCCATAGGACCTGACACAGATGAGCCGCTCTGGCAAACTGCCGTTGGTGGCTGGTTTTGCTAGCACATCTTAGTCCATTTGCCTGGCATGTGGAATGGCTGTCTGAGCATCGGATCTCAATCCTATTTAAATGTGATCATTTGACCAGAGAGTTGGACAATGCCTAACTTGCCTATCCCGATGGCAACCTTTTCAAGAGATCTCTGGTAACTAGGTTTTTGCGTGGGGGCTCCTGGCGGTGCGCACCTACCCATCACCTCAATATGATGCACATAACAAAAGCTGGAGGAGCCCTCCCCAGCAGCCCTGTGACCTGGGAAGCCCCTGCTATTGTGCTAGTTGCTGATGGAAGACATTTCCTTAGCCTATGTGGATGTGACATTGCCTGGATACATGCCCCTGAAGCACCCATTTAATGGAGTGCTATGGAGGCTGCAGGGACAGTTTCAGTCAAGCTAAAACTGGCTGCAGTGTGTTCAGGCTTCAGCTCAGCATCTCTCCTGGGGTGTCTCTCCAAGCCCTCCCTCACTGGCTGTGTAGAGGGGAGGTCTGCAGGCCACTGGAGGGCCGTTCGCTCACCTCCAGCAGCCAGGGTTTCAGCCTTCTGTCCAACAGGATGTCGAAGCCCAGGATCTCGAAGCAGGCACAGCTGGTGGTGTGGTTGGGGAAGCAGGTGTGGTAGTTGTGCTTCAGAACAGGGTGGGCTGAGATAAGTGTCTTTATAATGATGTCCTCGATATCTTCCCAGAGTCCTGTCGTGTCGTAGCCATTGTCTGTCATCCAGGCATTCAAGGCAGAGAGCTTCCTGGTTGGGAAACAGAGGGGTGAGGAGAGCTGCCAGGCCAGAGCAGTTCTGCAGTAGTAGTGAGCTGTGCCCCCACACTGACTCCATGAGTCAGGAAGACTTGCGGGACTGGGGCCCACTGCAGCTTCCTCCTAAACCAGCAAGCCCCAGGAGGTACCCAGACACAGGGGCTACACTGAGGGGCCAATTCTGTGCTCTGAATTAACCAGCAAACAGACACTTGGACCAAGAGCTCAAGACACAGAAGTGGGTGAGCTCCACCACAGTGACCTTAAAGGAGAACAACCCCACGCGGGGAGCTGCTACAGCACGCTGGCCCGAGACAGGAGCTTGCCAGCCCTGTCAATCTGGTCTGCCAGCAGGAAGCAAATGGGGGCCTAGGCAGCGTGGTACCTCTTACTGCCCATCGTGTCATCTCGGATGAAGTTTTCACTGTGTTTGTTGATAGCATAGTTGGTCAGGTGCATGCAGATGTCATCCTGAGGGAGGGACAGCAAGAGACCTTGATGCTCAACCTCCACTTGCCCATGAGGGACATGAGGCCCCAGATCCCAGCAATGCTTAACCTTCCATTTACCCGGAGGAATACATGTGGGGCCCTGCCAACCTGCAGCTCTCCGTGGACCATGTTTGCAGGTGGCTGCACAGCTGCAGATACAAATCGGTACCTGCGTAGGGTCCTAGGTGCATGGCACAGACTAACTGGAGTACTTCCCAGCAGGGCAATGGTTGGGGCTGAGCGTGTGCAAGTGTGTTTGGGCACACTCTGCCTCAGGGTGCTGTTGTGTAAGGCACCGAGCTCAACAAGAGCAGCGGCTCCTCTCCCCTCCCTTTCCCTTTCCTCCCCAATCACTAGGATTTCCAGATTTTTAGAAAACTTACTGGGGACAGGCAGCCCCAGCCATGGGATCTCAGCATGGCTCCCTGTCCTGCATGGCTGCCTGTCGTGCATGGTTGCCTGTCCTGCATAAGTTTTCCAAAAATGGGGAAGCGGGGGCCCACAGCCGGGCCCTGTAGCTCTGCAGCTGGGAAACGGGGTCCCTGGCCGGGGGTATGGAGGGACCCCACCACCCCGCAGGATCTCTAGCTGGGAGCAGGGAACCCAGAAGCTGGGGTCCCTGCTGCCAGAGCCGGTCCTAGTGGCGGACGAGCCAGACAGTCGTCTGGGGCTGTCAGTTGCAAGGGGCCACCAAAATGGACTGGCTCGAGCAGGGCCAGAGCCAGCAGGAGCTTGCTGCACAGAGACTGTGGAGGAGCAGGGCTGCAGCTGAGAGGCCTGGTGGGTGGGGTGTGCTGCAGGCAGCTGGGGGTGCAGCAGGGCCTGGCAGGAGGGCACAGCAGTCAGGAGGGCTCACCTGCTGGCTCCCACCCTGCCCAGTGACTCCCATTTGCTAGGGCTGCCAATTAGTTATACCAGCCCTGCCCACAGCACTGCAGCTTGGAGCTGTCTGAGGTGGGGAGCCCTTGCCGGGAGCCTCAACCGCACAATCCGCAGCCAGGGCGGAGGAACACTGCAGCTGGGAACCGGCTGGGGCACAGAGCTCTGGTTGGGAGCCCCAGCTGCAGGATGGAATTTCCCTGACAAGTCCTGCATCCCCTGTTTAGGCAAAAATGTCCAGCAGGATGTTTTTTGCATAAATGTGGGACACGGGACTTGTCAAGGAACTTCGGAACTGTCCCACGCATTGTGGGACATCTGGCAACCCTACCCATCACCCCATTCTCTCCCTCTCACCTCCTGCCTGTCTGCAGGACCAAGATGCTCCTGTGTGGCCAGGGAGATAGGCATCCTGCTCCCTGTTCTGCCTGTGGAGCACGGCCAAGCTGGGAGGGAGCAGACCCAAGGGAACAGGGATGTGCCTCAGGGAGTCTGGAGCAGAGTGGCAGCATAAGGCTCAGAGAGAGCCCTATGTGGGCTCCTGGAGCCCCTGAAATAGCCATCCTGACATGACTGCAAGGAAGAGGGGAGGAGCAGACAGAACAGGAAGCAGAGGCGGGTGAAGGAAATGAGGTCTTGACTGCCAAGGGGTCTGTGGGTCCTTTGGATGAGTGGCTACGTCTACACGTGCACGCTACATCGAAATAGCTTATTTCAATGTAGCGACATCGAAATAGTCTATTTCGATGAATAACATCTACACGTCCTCCAGGGCTGGCAACGTCGACGTTCAACTTCGATGTTGGGCAGCACCACATCGAAATAGGCGCTGCGAGGGAACGTCTACACGCCAGAGTAGCACACATCGAAGTAAGGGTGCCAGGCACAGCTGCAGACAGGGTCACAGGGCGGACTCAACAGCAAGCCGCTCCCTTAAAGGGCCCCTCCCAGACACAGTTGCACTAAACAACACAAGATCCACAGAGCCGACAACTGGTGGCAGACCCTGTGCATGCAGCATGGATCCCCAGCTGCCGCAGCAGCAGCCAGAAGCCCTGGGCTAAGGGCTGCTGCACACGTTGACCATAGAGCCCCGCAGGGGCTGGAGAGACAGCGTCTCTCAACCCCTCAGCTGATGGTCGCCATGGCGGACCCCGCTATTTCGAAGTTGCGGGACGCGGATCATCTACACGTGCCCTACTTCAACGTTGAACTTCGAAGTAGGGCGCTATTCCCATCCCCTCATGGGGTTAGCAACTTCGACGTCTCGCTGCCTAACGTCGATTTCAACTTCGAAATAGCGCCCAACACGTGTAGCCGTGACGGGCGCTATTTCGAAGTTGGTGCCGCTACTTCAAAGTAGCGTGCACGTGTAGACGCAGCCAGTGTGTATCAACCTCACTGATGCTACTCCAGTTACTTGGAACCCTCCCTTCTTTACCTGGTTGCTGCTGCTGGGCTCGATGTACCTCCTGGTGGCAAACCGGGCCAGCCCTTCCTCATAGACAAAAATCTTCAGGGGGTCGCAGGATGTGACCAGGACATAGATCCGCAAGTCAAACTTGAAGCCATCAATGAGGAGGGGCTGTGAGAGAAAAGGCAGCATGACTGCGACAGACAGAACAGCAAGAAGTCCTGTAGCACTTTAAAGGCTAACAGAACACTTTTCTTAGTCTTTAAAGTGCTACAGGACAGCTTTTTTGTTCTGTGAAGATACAGACTCGTATGGCTCCCTCTCTGTTACTATTCACCATGCGACAGACAGAGGCATGGCTCGCTGGTGTGCTGACTCCAGGGCAGCGGGAGGGAGAAATGCAGAGGGCACTGGTGATGGCTCTGTGTGAGGTGGCCTCCCCCACACTGCTGACTGAACTTTCCCAGTGGAAGGTTGGCAGCAGGGGCACAGGACCCTGGAAGGACAGGGGTGGCCAACGGCCTGAGAGCTCCCCTCACCTTGGATATGTACTGCTGGCAGATGAGGCGCTCCCCGTGTTTGATCTCCTTTGGGTTGCGGGTTATATAGATGCCCCTCCCTTGGCAGCCACTGTCTGGCTTGCAGATGTATGTCCTGTTTTTCCTCATGCGCCCATAGGCCTGGAAGTCCCCGTAGCTATGCAAGGGAGAAGTGACCATCAGAGCTGCAGGAAACATCCCTGGACTCTCTTTCAGGTGGCTCTTTGGAGTGGGGAGGTTAATGAGGTTCGCCAGCTAACCGTTTTAACTTGAGGCCTGCTGCCCAGCTCACCTCTCGTCTGTCCCACTTTCCCTGAAGTCTGGGGTCCCACTGCTGCTGGGGGTCCTGCCACCTGACCTGCTGGTTTGTCCACAGCCTAGGCTGCTCCAGCCCAGCATGTCTGCCTGCTGCCTGAGTTCAATAGCACAGGCTGGTGAGCTGGTTAACTGATTATCTCAGCAGATGGCCTCACCTCCAACAGTGCCACACACTGGCTGGTTCCAGCGCCAGGTGCTGGATGCCTCCGTTTTGAACCTCAGACCATTTAGAGCCAAAAAGTGAAACTAGGAGCCTGCTCGTGCCCGGTTTGAAGACCCTGGTTGTTGAGCCCCCCTGCTCATGCACTGACGCCTCATCCCAGGCTGCTGTGATCCCTTCAGGTAAGTCTAGACTAGGGAAATAAGCTGATTTCAGAAACGTGTTTCTAACTATGGCACCCGTGTAACTAGAACTGATGTATCAGAATCGACTTATTTCCTTAGTGAAGCCCTGGCCTCTACACTCTCCTGTCGACCTCCCTTACTCCAAGCAATAGCGTGGAGTACAGCGATCGACTGCTGATCCCAGAGAAGTCGATTTTGCTGCATCTTCACCAGACACGCAAAATCAAACTCCGGAAGATTGACTCTGACTGGGTCGATCTTCCGCTTAGTACAGACAAACCCTTCTAGCCTCCTCTGGCTTGTGCTGAACCAGTGGAGGAGGAAGTGCCCCCAGCAAAGGCAAGACCAGAAGTGCATGTGTGCTGGGAGGCAGCCACATGAGCCCTCGGCATCATGGCCAGTCCATCATTCCTAGGCCTGTCCTGGGCCTCGTACTGTACCTGGGAGTGGTCACATCCCTCACACCACCCTGTCAGCTGCCCCCAGCTGACCAAGGACGGATGCTCACAGGCTGTCAGGGGAAATCCCACAGAAGTCAGAAGTAAAAATGACCTCTGTGCACTGAGGCCCAGGACAGGATTCCTTTGCAGTCTACTTCCCGGGGCTTACGCCAGTTCAGGTTAAATCTCTCAGGAAGAGGGCTCCCACCCCTCCCCTGAGGGGAGTTATTCCTCAGCTGACCCCAACTGCACTCCCAGACCTGGGACTCTCTAACTACAGAGGGAGCCACCCTCCTCAAGGAAGCGAAGGGTTAGGGTTTCCACTACCCTGCCCTCCCTTCCCTTTAGCCAGAGTTCACCTGTCCTGTGGCCAGCTGGCAGTACAGCACACTCACTCAGCAGGCAGGCACCAGGTGCGGGGGAAGATGTTGTAGTCCTTTGGAAAGAGCTTGAGCATGCGGTTGAGGTTGCGGGCCAGCAGGTCCTTCCGGCAGATCTCCGTCATACCTGGGAAGTGGTTGATTTTCTGAAACAATGTGCAGCAGAAGGGACGAGTCACCAAAGGAGCAAACGTGACAGCCTTGAGAGCTGTCAAAGGGGAGTCAGTTCAGGGAGACACAAACAAGGAGAACACGGCATGAAGATGCCGTCCTGTTAGGAGGCTTACTCTGAGCCCCAGCAGCGTGATCTGTGTTCACGCCTTCCCTCTAGGCTGTGATTTCCCCAGCCCAGAACAGCGTGAGAGGAGCAGCTGGTGTGCATGAACCAGGTGGCTGAACAGGAGCTCAGCAGTGGTGGGGTGGTGGCTCTCCAGCAGTCCTTCCGTCTCTCGCGGATGGTACCTCCTCTGAGGACCTAACAGGGCAAAGGCCGATGGGGTCTAGCTCTCCCTGGTACAGACGTGGACTTGCTGTGGGGACTGGGACTGTCCCATAGCAACAGAAGGCTAGCACTGAGGCTAACCTTGGATCCCCTGCTTTACTACCATACGTGACATCCCACTGACTCCACCTGTCTCTTGCCACTCGCGGGCTGTGCACAGAGTGGGCTTTACCTGAAACCTCTTCATTTCCATGACGCGCTCCAAAGAGACTGAGCAGTCAGTCCAGTACAGGGTCCACTCCTCATCCTCCCCCACTTCTCTCAGGCCACAGCGTCGGGCAGCACGCCGCACTGGAGCAAAGAACACACGTGGCAAGAAGCATCTCCAAATGGGCAGGGAAGACGGGCCCCAGAGTCCACCTGTCCCTTGGCCAAAGCAAGGAGGAATGGGCAGACAAGGGAAGGAACACCCCAGGGCTTCCCCCCAGCTCCAAAGGAGAACAGGACTGGGGAGCTCTTGGGGAAGGCAACAGAAACACACTTGTCCCTTAGCTGAACAGTCCAGGGGATCTCCCTGCTGAACTCATGAAATCTGTCACCCCGCAAATGCATTTGTCCGATGGTCCCAGGGAGGAGGCAAGGGTCTGACGGCAGCTCTTTGGAGGTGCTGAGTTCACTTATGAAATTAGTTTTGCCTCTAACATTTCTCACATTGGCACATGTCCCCAACTTCTTAGAAGGTGCCCATCACCATAGGGCAAACCTCCCTGCAGGGAAGCATCCCAGCTCCATAATTCCTTCCAGGTTGTGTGCTCACTCCCCAGCAGAGGAGACTACAACCTTCAGCACAGTGATTGTGCTCCATAATAGGGAAGTTGTGTGTATGTGGCTTTAAGTGGCAGGAGCCACCTGGACAGAGAAGCTGTCATTTGTATTCTAGCACCACTTCCTCCCACAGACAGGAGTCAGGTGAGAATTCTCAAACTCCTGCCCAAAAGTCACTGCTGGAGGTGCAGACTGGTAGGGAGGGTGCAGATCCCTGCACAGATCCAGCCAGGCCAGTAACATATGCAAACCACTTCCATCCCAGGATGCTCAGTGTCCCATTAAAAGCAAAATGAGTGCACAGTTCTCCGAGCACAAGTGTCAACCCTGCAAACATGTGCTTCACAACTGGCACTCCCTGAGCCCCATGGGCAATTGGAGTAGAGAATGTGCTCTGGGAACTGAGCTCCCCTGCATCCCTGGAGGAGTAAGTAGGTCTCTCCAAACCAGGGATGAGACACACTGCCAGGGCCAGCGTGGGTGGGACGCCCCCAGTGCTGCTGCCTGCACTGTACCAGAGAAGCGCAGCGAGCACTTCAGTCAAGAGTCTGCTCAGGCAGGCATCTTTCACCAGGGCAAAAGTCACTTCCAAACTAGCAGCCAGCCCATGACAGCCACTGTGCAGCCCAGCCCCCTGCAAACCACCTCTGCTGGAGGTGGGGACTCCACTGCACCTGCTACAGAGAGATATGGCCTGAAAAGGGGCCCTGGCTTGCTTTCAACTCACCACTCTCATACTTGCAGTTGGTCAGGTTGATAGACAGCAGCCTGGAATGGAGCGAGAGAAGAAAGCAATGGCTCAGTGCAGACACACCCTGGTCTCATGTGGGCAGGCTCCAGGGAGCTGCTCCTGGCCAGCTTTACTGAAGGGACTCCCCATTGGTTCCCCCAGTCAGGGCAGGCCCTGCACTGCTGGTGGAGAGCAGATCCACAGACAGCTAAGATGACAAGACTAAAGAAACACTCTGAAGATTCTGTTTTGTGGATTCTAGATCCCACAGACTGATGTTATCACAGCCTGAAAGTCTGTGTTACGCACACAGGTTTTCCCAAACACAGTGACTTATGCCACCCTGGGGATTTAATAGTGCCTGTTTGTGCAGACACACTGAGCAAATCCATGCTGGTCCCAGCACAGGGCAGACAGGCCTGGAGCTGGGAGTGGAAGAGGAGGCTCACATGGCGGGGAAGACTGAAGGACTTGCCACCACTTCTTTGATTTTGAATGCCCCTAAAGATCCCAATGGGTTTCAGACCACAAAATTCAGAGATGCCCATCAGGACCAGACTCCAAAGAGAAATTTCTGAGCTACAATTCATCTGCAAATTCGATGCCCTCAGCTCTGGCTTAAACAAAGACTGGGAATGGCTGGCTAAATACAGAAGCAGCTTCCCCTCCCTTGGTGTTCACACCTCCAGATCAACTGCTGGTAGTAAGCCTCACCCTTGCTGACTGAGCTAACCCTGTTATCCCCACCCTTGCTCTGGCTTATTTATACCTGGCCCTGCAGACTTCCAAGACCAGCATCTGATGAAGTGAGTCTGTGCTCACGAAGGCTCATGCTCAAAACTTTTCTGTTAGTCTATAAGGTGCCACAGGACCCTTAGTTGCTGTTACATTATTCAGTTGTGTCTGCTGGTTCTAGACAGGTGTTTGACAAAAAGTGGCTGAGGCCTGGCACGCACATTCTCCCTGGCCACTGCTCACCAAATGTTTTTTGCCTATGACTAAATCAGCTCACAGAACATTTCCTACACTGAGGGACAATCTATGCTTTTCCTGTTGCATTTGAGGGCACAAAATGCCAACTGCCCGCTCAGATTTTCAGAACTGCAGATGCAAAGATGCATTAGCATAATACATGCATATGTCCAGTTAGGCAAGCAGGTAACATCAGCTGTTCATACGCTTCCTGCAATTGCGCACACAGCTGCATTTGCACATACATGTTGTGTGTCCAATTTTTGCAGTTTGGCCTTTGATGTGCATAAAACAGAGCAGGCTGCAACTGCCTCATCTTCAGGATATAGGTGGCAGCTGTAGCTTTTTAACAGTCCATTCAAATCTGACTGGATGGAGATCCCTCACATGAACTTCCAAAAGAAGGAACAGACAATTTCTATCAGCCCATCCCACAGCACTTTGCTTTCCCCAGCAGGCGCTGAACTTGGACATGGGCAGGTTCTGGTCTGGCAACAGAACTGGCCCTGCAGTAGGAGAGAAGCCCCAGCTTCTGTGGACAGAGACTGAGGGTAATACAGCAGTGTGCCAGCCTGTGCGGTACTCAAGGAGAGACAGCAGCTGGGCAGGGAGCCAAGGCCCCAGGAAGAACCACTAAGGAGCTTGGCTTGGAACCTCGCAGGCCACCCCTCAGACACTAAGCTGGGTGATTCCTGTCAGTACCCATCCCAAGCCACTGGTCCGACCTGTGGAACCCACCAGAGGCATGCTGCACACAGGCTCAGAAACCAGAAATGTGGGGCTGGAGAGAAAGTCACCAAGTCCAGCCCCTGTGTGGAGGCAGGCCCAATTCAGCCTAGACCAGCCCTGCCAGGGGTTTGTCCAACCTGTTCTGAAAAGCCTCCAGTGACAGGCATGCCAAAGCCTCCCTTCAAAGCCTAATCTGGAGATTACCTATCCTCATCCTTAGAAAGCTTTCTCCGTTGCTAACCTATCTCTCCTCGGCTGCAGATTACGCCCGCTGCTGCTTGTCCTATGCCCAGTCACCCTGGAAACCAGCTGAGCCCCATCCTCGTTATAACAGCGCTTAACATAACTGAAGACTGAGTGGACCCCTCCCACTTCCTTTCTTGAGATGAAACATGCGTTTTTAACCTTTCCCCAGAGGCTGGTCTTTCTAAACCCTTTTGTTCTTTGTCTTGCTCTCCTGTAGAGTCACTTCCCTAATGCTTGGTCCCCAGAACTGGATGCTGTGCTCCAGCTGAGGGCCCACCAATGCTGGGCAGAGAAGATGAACTAACTGCTACCAATTGCCTCCTGTATCTTACTGTCATTCCAACAAATCTTTACTGCTGACTTGACAGCCCCAGGGCCCAAACAAGAGCTTCTACCAGATACTTTGCACTCTATCTGTCCAGTTTCTATGGCTAGGGTATCTACAAACTTTCCCTTCCCTGCCAGCCCCGGAAAAATACTCTTCCACATCAGCCACGTGTTTGAGTGGTTACTGGGCCCCCCAGCCCTAGTATCTACAAGGTCCAGATGCTAAAGCATCTACAGCATCTGCCTATGAGTTGTCATACACCTGGCAACCTAGGGCTGTGGGGTACTGAGCAGCCACATACTTGCACCTGAAAAGGTAATGGTCTCAGCTGGGCACATGGTGTCCAAGCAAAGGGGTAGCTCTTGGACACAAGCCCAAGCATGCCACACTCCATCCTGAGATAAGCTGCCTTGAAATGCCTCTGAGATTCCATGGGCAACTGGCCACACAGACTTTACTGGCAATTCTTTGGGACTGGCAGGCCCAGGTGACAGTCTGAGGAACACAAGGGAATGGAAGGCAGAGAGAGGCCTTCAGGAAACTCACCTGTGTTTTTTCTTTTTCCTTCTTGGAGTGGTCTCAGCTTCATAGTCTTCTGTGTTGTGTTCTTCCAGATCAAGCAGAGAGAGAGTCGGCAGGAGGTCACTTTTCCTCCCTTCCTCTTCATTGGTATCATTCTCTGATTCACTGTGGTCATCGGAGTTCATCTTCCTTCTGTTGTAGTAAAAATGTATATTTTAATTAGTATTAGTTATAAGAATGTAAGTATGTATAATTTCATGTAATGACTTGGTTATAAGTTCTGTAGCTTCTGTTTCTCTCATGATTAGATAATAAAACAAACCAGCAGTCCTGTAGCTCTTTAAAGACTAAAAAAATAATTTATTAGGCGATGAGCTTCCATGGGACAGGCCCACTTCTTCAGACCAATCATTGAAGTGGGTCTGTCCCATGAAAGCTCATCACCTAATAAATTATTCTGATAGTCTTTAAAGTGCTACAGGACTTCTGGTTTGTTTTGTCAGAATGAAAACTAACATGGCTACCTCTCTGTTGTGATTCGATAACATTTACTGTAAAGCTTTGCTCCCTGTTAGCATTACAAATTAAGTTGTATCCTTTGCATCACAAATTAAGGTGCTTCCTCTCGTCATAGAGAGGTAAATGTATTAGTCTGTATCCTTCACAAAACAAAAAAAGCAGCCATGTAGCACTTTAAAGACTAACACATTATTTTGTTAGTCTTCAAAGTGCTACATGACTGCCTTTTTGTTTTGTATCCTCTAGTAATTATTGTTCTTGTCTAAAATGCTATACAATTGTTTGGTGTGAGTGGAGGATGCATGGGACTGAAAGCCATCACAGATGCCCAGGTGATCAAGAAGAAGTGGAAACTTTTAAGATAATGAGGAAACATGCACTGTGCCTTGAGGCTAAATTGAATCAGCACTGACGAACCCTGAAGACAGGTACAGGCCCCCCAAGAGTGAGAGACAAGGATGGGCAGCCTGACAATCACCATCAAAGGATAACTCTGAAACGTACAGACTAATACCTCCAAAGGGTGGGTGACTGCAGCGAGACACTGCAAAACCCACAGACTGAAGTGGGAACTCATATGAATAAGAAGGGAAGCTTTTGCCATGGGACTCTGGGTTCCGTCCTGCAAGCCAAGCCTCTGAGGAGTCTCAGAGGAACCACAACTCTGCACTCACTCAGCCTTGTCTGGCCAGTAAGACTGACTTGAGCCACCATGGACTGGTAACTATGCACCATCTGCAGCGGGTGTGTGTGTGTGTATTTATAAAGCATATGCTCACTGCTTTCCTACTGCATTCTCAATAAACATGGCGTATTGCCTCTTCCCCTGAGAAAGATCCCATGTGCTTCTTACAAGCGTAACATTCCTGCTGGAGAATTGCATACGCTGTTTTTGAGAACCAGTGGAAAAGTGGTAAAAGGGGACTATCGTGCAGATGTGTTCAACTGCGATGGTAAGTGTTTTACGCTGCAAAAATGTTTTGGGGATATTGAATTGATCGATTGTTAAGGTGTGCACACCCACAGTTGTAGAAGCCTGGGTAAAGATTTCTTGCTCCCCCAGTCCTAGAGTTACCCACACTAGAAAGAGTAGAAGAGAATTAGATTTCTCACAATCTCCTAAAGATATATGCACCCTCGGTCATAGCAAGTCCCAGTAAGGAGAAGGGTTTAGTAGTCCACTCTCCGACCCAAAAGGTGGGGAATATTTAAGGGTGGTATACCCTTGGCTGTAGTAAGACTGAGCCCAAAAGAACAAAACTTAGTGCCTTTGTTCCACCCTTGTGATAGGGTCCTAAGGGTACAGGACAAATAAGGAGGATTGTTATTAAGAGGCTGGAAAAAGCTTAAGAGTAAGCAGTCTCTTAAGAAGGCTTCCAGAGAGGAGACCAAGAAATTGATAGTTGTAAAAGACGTTACACCTTTTGATAAATCATGCAAAATTTGAACATATCCCCTGGTCTGATCAAGTGCTAGCTGACGTCCACGCAATTTCAGACCTGGAGGACAAATTGGCTAAATGTTTATTGGCTTACAAATCTCAACCCTTATGAAAAAAGATGCAGCTGCAGTCTGGAAAGCCTGTCCTGAGGAATTTAAAAGGATCAGCTGACTGCGGTAATGAAAATTCAAATTTACACAAGGAACCAGGAGGTGTGGGGGCTAGTTGAGAAAGCCACCCTCCTTGCTAAAAGAGGTAATGGAACAAAGCCTGTGTCCATGGAAAAGGGCCATTCAGCAAGAAAAACAGGATCAGGCCCAGACAAGCAGGCAGGCAAAAGAGAGAGAGATTGAAAACACTGTGGCACAAGTAAGCTGTAAGTAAATGCAATTCAAATCCTTAAATAGTACTTAATAATTTGATTATGGTCATTTTAGTCAAATTTGCTAAAATAATATAAGGAAGTTTCTATTGGAACTTAACTACCCCAAATTAATGAAAGGGGATGTAATCTTTGTAAGAAATATTCAGAGAATGTATATGTGCATCTGTGTGTAAATATGTATAGTGTGTACAGTAAACCCTCAAGTTACGCAAGGGTTGCGTTTCTGCAACCCCCAGGTAACTCAAATTTTTGCGCAAGTCCTGGGTTTGCAGGAGCTGGGAAACTGACCCACCCATTTAGATGTAGATATTGGCATAGAGAGTTCACTTGTTAAGTTTGCAGATGATACGAAGCTGGGAGGGGTTGCAACTGCTTTGGAAGATAAGCTAATAATTCAGAATGATCTGGACAAACTGGAAATGGTCTGAGGTAAAAAGGCTGAAGTTTAATAAGGACAAATGCGAAGTACCCCACCTAGGAAGAAACAATCAGCTTCATACATATACACTAACATGTAGTTTGAACTGGGATGTGAATTTTCTGGGTCATTATAGGGGCTCTTTTGCATACTTGGCTTAATCTAATTCTTGACTACCTCCCCCCTTGGACCCCTCTACTGTCTGATTTGCTCACCTTGATAATTTTTTTTCTGATTTGTCAACCTTGATTACTATTTTTGGTTCTCTGTGCCTCAAATATTGAATCTGTTCTGGTATGGCTATGGTCTGAAGAAGTGGGTCTGTCCCACAAAAGCTCATCACCTAATAAATTGTTTTGTTAGTCTTTAAAGTGCTATTAGACTGCTTTTTTGTTTTGATAGAATGGGAAGCGACTGTGTAGAAAGGACTACTGTGGAAAGGGACTTAGGGGTCATAGTGGACCACAAGCTAAATACAAGTCAACAGTGTGATGCTGTTGCCAAAAAAGCAAATGTGATTCTGGCATGTATTAACAGGAGTGCTCTGAGCAAGACATGAGAAGTCATTCTTCCGCTCTACTCAGTGCTCATTAGGCCTCAGTTAGAGTATTATGTTCCGTTCTGGGCACCACATTTCAAGAAAGATTTGTAGAAGGTCCAGAGAAGAGCAACAAGAATGATGAAAGGTCTAGAGAACATGAGCTATGAGGGAAGACTGAAAGACTCCTTTAGTTTAGAGAAGAGAAGATTTAGAGGGGACATGATAGCGGTTTTCAAGTACCTCAAAGAGGGTTACAAAGAGGAGAGAGAAAAATTGTTCTCCTTGGCCTCTGAAGATAGGACAAGGAGCAATGGGCTTAAACTGCAGCAAGGGAGGTTTAGATTAGACATTAGGAAAAACTTCCCAACTGTCAGGGCAGTTAAACACTGGAGTAAGTTACCTAACTAGGGAGGTTGTGTTTGGTCCTGCCAAGAGAACAGGGAGCGGGACTCGATGACCTCTTGAGGTCCCTTTCAGTTCTATGATTCTATGCAAAAATTAATATGGCTAAGTGATGTTAAAGCAAACTCGAAGGAATGCACATTTTCCTGTGAGATGAAATGTATGTTGTAGAAAGGGTAAAAACTGCAAACAAGTTAAAATCCTGTGATGGCCCCAGGAGCCACAACGGGTTGTAATTTCCTTTTCAGATTGGTGCATGTGAGAGAACAGGACTTAAAAGTGAAAAAGAACTCTGGAAAGTTATGATGTCCCTTTTTAAGACAAACTACTGATAGCTTTGAATCTAAAAGCAAGCCAAAAAGTGTCTGTGAATGCAAATGACCTAGCCAGCAGCACAAAGAAGCTTTGCAGGTAATAGTTTGATCAGCAAACTACCTGAGATCAGAAAGTTCAAATTGTAACACTCCAGGAAGAAAGGTGGAAAAAAATAAGAGACTCTAAAAATCTGAAACTTAAAAATTAAAGGATTTGACTCTAAGAAGGAAAAAGATTTGAGAATGCACAGTGCTAAATCTGAAAACAGATAGAAAAAGAGGTGTACATAAGCAAAGACTTCAAGATGTTTTTGAACACACTGGCCTCAAAGATAAATTGTCTAATGTGACAGACCACAGCCCACAGGCTGCAAGAGCCTGATCCTAGTGAGGACCGAGAATGTGGGTGGGCACAAGCCCATCCACAGCTATAATATCCCCCTTAGAAGGGGGGATCCACTAAAAATACAGTCCCCACATAAATTCGAGGGACAACTAAAAAGAGAACAGGGACAGGTGTGGAGGCCATAGGGTTAAATTAGAGGGAGCCGGAAGGGGACACTGAGCAGAGAGCCCGGACAGCGCCCACTGCTCCTCGAAGGTGTCGAGGGAGCCAGTGGATGCAAGAGCCTGATCCTATTGGAGGCCAAGGGAGTGGCTGGACACAGCCTGCCCAAAACTGAAAGGTCCCCCTCAAGACAAGGGGATCCATTAAAATGACATGGTCCCCAGATGAGTGCGAGGGACAATGGAAAGAGAACAGGGACAGGTGTGGAGGCCATAGGGCTAAAATGAGGGAGCTGGAAGGGAACACTGAGCAGAGAGCCTGTGATAGCGCCCACTGCTCCTTGAAAGTGTGGAGGGAGCCAGTGGATGCAAGAGCCTGATAAAAGGCAGGTACTTTGGGGACTGGATTAATGCCTTCCTATTCCCCAGCTAGGTTCACAGAGGGAGCAGCCCAGCCAAGGCAGCTGTGGCTTGTTAAGAACCAGCCTGCAGGGAAGGGCCAATTAGACACCTGTTGCTAGGGTAAGGTCTTTTGGCTCATTGTAAAAAGCTTCTTGACTATTCTCATGCATTGTCCATCCCACCATTATTGTATCAGCCCTGCTCATTGTAATGCTCTTTCCAATGTGCTGTATGTGCAGCTGGATGAAAAGATCGTCCCTCCAACGGAAGCCCAAGTGTCACCGAACCAGCGACCACGTTCAGCTGCTCTCCCAAGCTGCACGTGAAGGAGTAGTCAGTAGGTGGCTACCTCGGGGACTAGGGCGACTAGCACATTAAGCAAGCCCAGAGTCTGGGGGTCCCTGTCTCAGACGTGTGAGCCTCCTGCCGATGCCATTGCCGGCCCCAGGAGGCGCCGACCCAGTGAAGCCACGGGAAAGCACAGAGACACTAAGTAAGTGTGATGGAGTGAGTGTGTGTGTGTGTGTGTGTGTGTGAGAGATGGAGTGGGGTGTGTGTCTATGAGACAGGCAGAGCAGCTCCCAGCGGCTAAGGATGACCCCTGGGCTGTACCCCAGGCTGGCAGGTAACACCTCTGCCCTGAACACAGAGCAGGGGGGAGCTGAGCTGGGATTGAATTGGAGGCGGCAGTTGGAAGCTGGGGGAGAGGGAGCTGGAAGGCAGCCAGCCTGAGAAGGGGGGAAGCTGCACCCCAGAGGGGCTCCCCTCGGGCTCCTCTCCCCAGGACGGGCTGGAATGACCGTCTCTGCCGGCTGTACTGACCCCTCTGTGCTGAGCTGGGCTCTGTTGACTAATGAGCCCCCGTTCTGCCTGCTGAGTGAGAGTCCCTCCTGCTGGCGGCCGGGGGGCAGCGCCTGGGGACCCCCGAGCCCCTCACACTAAGCTTGCGTGTGTGCCGAGGGTAGGCTGCCCACACGCAGGAAAGGGGGAAGCGCTTCCAATGGTCGCTGCTAAGCCCGCAGCAGCCGTAGCCCAGCCCTGAAGCAGGGCCGGCAGCGCCGAATGCGGCCAGCGCCTCGGCCTCGGCCTCGGCCCCGGCCCCGGCGAGGGGAGCGGGAGCGGGAGCGGGAGCGGACGGGCGGGCAGCTCACAGCCTGCGCGAGGGCAGGCGTGTCAGGAGGCAGCCGGGGGGCTCCCCGCAGACAGCGGGCGCCACGGGGGAGCTGCGTCTCCCCTCGCTGCTGGGACCCCCGCGGGCGAGCGTCACCGGCCTGGCCCGGCAGCGGCTGGCGCGCGGACGCTGGTGGGGCTGAGGGGTGCCGGGGGGAACCGCTGAGGTAAAAGGGCGGGAGAATCCAGCTGGAACCGGCTGGACCCGGCTCTGCCTATGCCAGTGCTACCAGGACCTGCAGGAGCCATAGGCAGCCCCACGCCGCACCGGCACTGAGTGCCCCCGCCAGACAGCGCCGGCTGCGCGCCCGCCCCAGCGTAAAGGAAAGGAGGAGCGCGCCGCCCGGCCCAGGGCAGAGCCCGTCCCTGGCCCGCTCCGGCCAGGCGCCAGCCCTGCCCCGGCTCCTCCGCCAGCAGCCCCCCCCACCCCCGAGCCGCTCCTGCCCCCGCCAGCCGCTGAGCTCAGGGCAGAAATCACCCCGGGGCGACCCTCGGGCGCCCTTCCCGAACGGGCTCTCACAAGCAGCCCGGGAGGCCCTCCCCGCTCAACAGCGGCAGAGCTCCCGTCGCTCCGAATGCCTCTCAGACCCGACTGCGGAGAGCAGCGGCTGCCCAGCCAGCGGGGCACGCGCTGCGTGCGTAACTGCCGCACAGTTCCACCCGGGCAGCTGCGGTCCTGCCTGCCCCGGTTCCTTCCTGCCGCTCATGCCGGCGGGGTGGCGAGGTGGCGAGGGCCAGTGTTCCCTGCAAGCTGAGCGCGTCTGCAGCTGCCCAGGAGAGAGTCAGATGCCATCCAGTCGATCAGCGCTCACAGTGGTGCACATCCCCACAGGCCTTGGTGCAGATAACAAAACTTATTCCGCCCCGGATGTCAAAAAAATGGAGGGAACCCTGGTGCGCATGGAATAGATCTGAGCAACACATCTAGAACAACAGTTACAAAAGGTGAGAAATCATGTTTTTCTTCTTCCAGTGCTTGCTCATATCAATTCCAATTAGATGTATCACAAGCCTTACCCACGAGCAGGGGTTAGAGTCAACAAGTTGCTGAGACAACGAGAAGTCCTGCGGCACCTTATAGACTAACTGATATTTTGGAGCATAAGCTTTTGTGGGCAAAGGCCTGTTTCGTCAGATGCCATGTAGTGGAGAGTCCAGCAGCCCAATTATACAGGCTCATGAAAAGGAGGGCATCCCAATCAACGGGAGGGCCCCGGTTGATGGGGACTCCCTCCTTTTCATGAGCTTGTATAATTAGACCGCTGGAGTCTCCACTACATTGCATCTGGTGAAGTAGGTCTTTGCCCGTGTGACGTGATAGGATTTAATATGGATATGGAAGCCAGTTTATGTGTCCACTGTATCTATTGGCACCAATATTGTGCCAAGGGGGCTGTGTGAGGTATCTAATGAAAGCTGATAATGCCCTGAATCTATGTATGCTGCTTAATAAGTCTGTGCCATGTTTTTATGTACAGTTACAGATCTTAGCTCTAGCTGTATTAGAAATGTTTCAGTGCCGAGGTTCACAATGGGAGGTGGGCTTCCACCCCAGCAAGAACAATAAACTGAGCAGAGGCCCAGATGGCCAATACACATTTTGTGAAGGTGGGATTTTCCTCCTGGGGCTGCATTAAATGGCAAGGCAGCACGGTGACCCATCAGGTCAGGTCGTCAGCCAAGACCTATGGCAGAGGAATGGAATTTTCCCTCCACATAGAAAAAAGCTATAAGATGGGCCCTGGCAGGGACCCTCTTTGTTCTTCAGTCTTCATGACTCAGCTTGTCTGGACTGGGGGGCCCATCCCTCAAAAGGATGCTTGCAAAGACTTCCAAGAATTGGCAGAGAACACCACTGGCCTGCATCAATATCTGTAAGTGGTGAATGTAAAGTATTGCTTTACCAGTTCTTCTCTCTAACCCTGTTCTTTTGTTTTTTATTATTAAATATTCAGATACTTAGGTCTAAAGAATTAGTGAACGTGTTGTTTTGAGTAAGGTCCAAATATATATTGATGGGGGTCTTGGGCTAGGCCCTTTGGGGTCTGGAAGAATCTGTGCGGTGTTGGGTGAAACAGGCTTAAGAGCCTCTCACCTGAGTAGGGGGCTGTTGGTCTAGGCTGGTACAGCAGCTGGGAAGTCTGTGGGTTTGGAACATCTGCTTACATCAACCCAATTCTGCTTGCCTCAGCCACAAGTGATGAACAACAGAGTGTCTTTGGTGTTTGTTTCGTCCTTGTTAACTTTTTATCTGGGAACTGGCCTTTTGTATAATTCTGCTTTTCTCAGCACACACAATTTTGTTCTCAAAGTAGTAAACAAGTCCATAATCCACTGGGACACTGGCTCAGGGCCTCTCTTCAACCAGCTTGCTGTTAATTTCACTCATGCTAATCATTTACACTACTCACTCAAGTTAACTACCCATGATTCATGATATGTCCCACTGCTTAAGGTGGAGGTTCCTGTGGTGAGAAGGCCTGATGGCAATGTATAAACAAGCATCCTTCAGGTTGAGGGCTGTATACCAATTCCCTGGTGGCAGGATTGGGCTTGGTTCCCAGGATGGATGTGGCACCACAGGTCCTTGAGGCTTGGACAAAGAGAGACCTTCAGGTGCTACTGGGGCTGGAACAGGCAGAGGCACAGTGGGTGCAACTGCTGGTTTTGACCCAGGAGATTTCTCTGGGGAGTGAGATCGGTGCTTGGAGGTTGGGAGCTTTGGCAAACCGCAATGCTGAGCTTGCCTCACCAAGCTGGCTTTCGCTGAACGCTTTCAAACCCCGAACAACTAACATCAGACTACTAACTTAACAGCTAACTCTCTAAGGAGAACAAAGAACTCAGCACATGAGGAACACAGGAATCTTTTGTGAGGCAAGAGAGCCACAGTTTCAACACCTGTCACTAGTGATAAGAAGGACTGAGGCGTGGTTGGGTTGGCAGGGTCAATTATAGTGTGCCACACTGGTGCCATTCCAGGAGACTCCACAGTTGACTTGATGGGTAGTAGCTAGGATTAAACTTTCCAGCAGCTCTGCACACAGCATGCACACACCGAATTAGAACAGATGTTAGCAAGCACTTGCAGAACTACTATAAGTAGGCAGTGTACAAGGCAGAAGAGGACACCCACTATGCTCCTAGATTACTCCTAGATGGCGCATATTATATGTGTGAGTAGGACCTGAACTCAGAGCCCCATACAGAACCGTGCCGGACTGCGCCCCTGGGCATGGCTGGTCATTATGTACAGATCATTTCTTTCCATATAAATCATTCCAGTGAGGCAGGGGCTTGTGCGACGAGTGCTCGGGATCGATGACACTCCCCGGAGAAGGGAAGAGCAGGCGGTTGTCATGTCACCCCGGGAGCGGCTGCGGTGCGGTGCCACGGAAGGGACGGTGACTGGAGGAGGCGCTGGGGTGGGGAGCGCGCTCCCGGCGAACTGGAGCGTGCTGCAGGGCCCTAGCCCACTTCCTAGGGGTCCGACGAGCCCCGGGGGCTCTGCAGCCGCCCGGGTGAGAGGGGAGGGGAAGGTCTGAGCAGCAGGGCCGGGCAGCCCCGCCGCAGGCCGACCACGAGCGCAGCCCAGGCCGGAACCAAGGCCTGGCCACGGGGCTGGACAGCGCGGGGCAAAGCGCCCGGCCCCCTCGACGTGGCCCAGCGCTGCAGGGGGCACCCCCGCTCCCCGCGCAGGGGAGAGCTCGGTGGGGCGGGCGCCCTCGGGGCGGGGGAAGGGCGGGGCTGCCGCTGCCCCTGCCGCTGCCCCGCCCACAGGCGCAGCCGCGCCGCCTCCGCCTCCACCTCCGCCTCCGCCTCCGCCTCCCGCAGGCCCTGACGCTGTCTCCATAGCGACGAAAGACCCCACCTATTTGTTAACCCCACCGAGGGGCGGGGTCAGCGCACAGCCCGCGCCCGGCAACGGCAGGCCGGACAGATGGGGAAGGGGCGCGCCTGCGCATGGTCACGTGGCCGGCAAGGCGGCTGAGCTCCCGCAGAGGGTGAACTGACCTTCGATTGGCTGAGGGAATGTGTGGGTGGCACCTCCCACCAAACCCGCCCGCGCCCCGCCACCGCGCAGAAAGGACCGCTCCCAGCATGCCTTGCTGTAGGGGAGCTCCGCCCCCCGCCCCCCGCCGCTGCGAGCGCGGCACGAGGGGAAGGGAAGAGCCACCCCCGCTCTGTGCGCGCCCCCGCATTTCAAATGCTAAATGGGGTCCCCACTGGCCCCCTCCCCCGGCACCCCAGCTTCGCCCAGTCCTCCCAGCTCCCCTCCCCCGGGACCCTAGCACCTCCAGCCCCCCCCCCCGGGACCCCCAGCCCCCCTCAGTCCTCCCAGCCCCCCTCCCCCAGCTCCGCCCAGTCCTCCCAGCTCCCCTCCCCCGGGACCCCAGCACCTCCAGCCCCCCCCCCGGGACCCCCAGCCCCCCTCAGTCCTCCCAGCCCCCCTCCCCCAGCTCCGCCCAGTCCTCCCAGCTCCCCTCCCCCGGGACCCCAGCACCTCCAGCCCCCCCCCCGGGACCCCCAGCCCCCCTCAGTCCTCCCAGCCCCCCTCCCCCAGCTCCGCCCAGTCCTCCCAGCTCCCCTCCCCCAGCCCCCCTCAGTCCTCCCAGCTCCCCTCCCCCGGGACCCCCAGCCCCCCTCAGTCCTCCCAGCCCCCCTCCCCCAGGACCCCAGCTCCGCCCAGTCCTCCCAGCTCCCCTCCCCCGGGACCCCAGCACCTCCAGCCCCCCCCCCCCCCGAGACCCCAGCTCCACCCAGTCCTCCCAGCTCCCCACCCCCGGGACCCCCAGCTCTGCCCAGTCCTCCCAGCTCCCCCCCCCGGGACCCCCAGCTCTGCCCAGTCCTCCCAGCTCCCCCCCCTGGGACCCCAGCTCCGCCCAGTCCTCCCAGCTCCCCTCCCCCGGGACCCTCAGCCCCCCTCCCCCAGCTCCGCCCAGCTCCTCTCCCCCGGGACCCCCAGCCCCTCTCAGTCCTCCCAGCCCCCCTCCCCCAGGACCCCAGCTCCGCCCAGTCCTCCTAGCTCCCCTCCCCTGGGACCCCAGCTCCGCCCAGTCCTCCCAGCTCCCCATCCCCGGGACCCCAGTACCCCCATCCCCCCTCCCCCAGCTCCGCCCAGTCCTCCCGGACCCCCATCCCCCCTCCCCCAGCTCTGCCCAGTCCTCCCAACTCCCCTCCCCTGGCACCCCAGCACCTCCAGCCCCCTCCCCTGGGACCCCAGCTCCCCCAGTCCTCCTCCTCCTGGGATTTCAGCTCCTCCTGCAGATTTCCTGTCACTCCATCGTTCTGGGACTTTTCCAACTTCCTCCCACTGGTTCCCTGCTCTCCTCCCAGGAAAACTCACTGACTCCACCAGCCCTGACTGAAGGTCCTACTGCTCACAGCAACATAGAGCCCTGGCAGCATCGTTGGGCGGCAGCTCCTGCTGGCGTGCGCATCCGCACCAGGATCGCTCACAAAGTGGTAAACAAAAAGCAGTCCAGTAGCACTTTAAAGACTAGCAAAATAGTCTATTAGGTGATGAGCTTTTGTGGGACAGACCCACTTCAGATCAACAGCCATACCAGAACAGACTCAAATATAGTGCTACTGGACTGCTTTTTGTTTTCATAGTATCTTGACTAGCATGGCTCTCTCTCTGTTACTATTCAAAGTGGTAAAGGTCAGACTGCTACCCTGAGCCCTGCCACCTGGGTCTGGCAGCCAGAACCCTCTGATGACAGCAGGACAGTACTTGCAAGGACACTGCAGCCACTGAAGCACGTTGGCTGATATGCTCTGCCCTGCTGCAGGGGCAGTTAGGAGGCTGGTGTACTTGGCAGCGTATGCTGACGGGAGGAAGGACATAGTATAGATGCTGACGTAAGCTGTCTACCCTCACGCTAAACATGTGGCATAGACCAGGCCTTAGTTTTCAGGTGAATAGCTCCTTCTACCAGCGGCTTACCCCTACATTCCTGGGGCCCTGGGCACCAGCATGGACTCCCTTGAACTCACTTCCCTCATATTCTGCAGTCTGATTAGCTGCCAGTTCTACTGCTGATGTGCCAGGCAGAGCGGCTGCCTACCCCAAACTAGGGGTCTCTGCAGGGTTAGGGTCAACTCCAGCCTCATCTCTCTGAGTTGGGGCCTTGCAGGACTCTCTATGATGTTGCTAGGGTGCCTGGCACGGTGGCACAAACGCTGGAATGAAGTGAACAGCTCTGACTGGTAAATGTTGGCAGCTGCCCTGGGGAAGAGAAGGAGGCCACTGGGACGTGGGCCCATTGCTGATCAAAGAGGCCCTTGACCACGTGCTATTGGAAAGAGCAGACAGGACACGGGGTGATGCTGTGGGAGCTTATGGGCTGTATTCACCAGGAACAAGCTGACCCCTCAATTGGGAACTAGATCAGTTATATTCCCCACTCCCAGCACACCACAGAGCCCACCTGAGCTCACAGGAGCACGTGAGGGAAGGACAAGCCTGCCACAGGGAGCGAGCGTCCTTCCCTGCTTGCCCAGGATGGCATGGCAGGCAGCGTGCTCAGCCGTGCCCGCAGGGCAGTGGTTCAAACATGAAGGCGGCCTCCATCTCAGACCCTGGGGACACATCCCGAGTCGCTCCCGGCTGCCCGAGTGAACTGTTCGACAGCCGGTACAACGCACGTCCAAGTGAGACTGGACCGAGAGCGCGCCGCCGCGTGCCCGCGAGGTTACTCCGTCAGCAGCGTCACTAGCTGGCTGCGGAGCTGCGCGAGCTGCGGCTCAGGGAGGAGGTACTGCTGGATGATGTGAATAGCTGCCCTCTCTGTGAGACTCTGGAAGTCTTGGGCATTTTTGATGGGCAGGTGCCCAGCCAGCTCACAAAGTGCCACATTAAATGCAGTTTCCTCCTTGATGCCAAAGCAGGACCTCCTGGCCCAGATGAGCACCCGGAGCCCGGAGGGGGCCTGCGCAGGGGCTGCCCCTCCAGGAGCAGTTCCCCGGGTCACAAACACGTTGTGTGCAATCTCTTTGTCCACCAGGTAGTCAGTGACCCGGCAGACGCTGCGCGCCAGGGCTGCCAGCCCCTGCCCCTCGCTGTAGAACAGGAACCCTGGGGCCGGGACCTCCCGCAGGAAGTGGAAGTTGAGCGTGGGGCACAGGGGTTCACCTGGGGCTGTCTCAATCAGGAGCTCCCAATCCAGATAAAAGCCATGGAGGTGCAAGTGGTTGACTGAGGCGAAGGCGCCCAGGCTGTTAAACCCAACCCGGAAGCCAGGGTGGGCACTGAGGAGAACCGACTCCAGCCCCAGCTGTAGCAGCGGCTGGGTGAGAACCTGAGGCAGGCACAGAGCGGGCTCTGGAATAAAGAGCACATGTCCAAACTCCAAGGGGCTGACGTTAATCACCACAAGGACGCGACCTGGGCTCCTGGGGACTTCGGACTCCGGCGGGGTCCTTGGGCACGGAGAGGGCTCCCTGCTGGGACAGGGGAGAGCAGGGCTCCTGGCCATACGGAAGAGGATTTCCCTGGGGTTGATCTTATTGAAATGGAATTGCTGGGCGTCAAAGGGCTGCCTTACGCTCTGGATGGCCTGTGGCCTCCTCCTCTCCAGCCCCCGCTGGATGTTCAGCTGGGCCACAAACCCAACTTTCCCAGGCACGATACGGGTCTGCAGCTCCCCCAGGTGGTACCTGAACAGCCCCAGCTCCATCCTCTCCGCCCAGCTGGACTGCAAAGCTCTGTCAAAGCGAGACACGGAGCAGTGCGCTGGCCCCCTCGACCTGCTCCTCCACCAGCCAACCCCACCCCAAACAAAATCCTCTTCACCATAAACAAACTCCTCCTGGCAGGAGGCAGCAGCGTTCTCTGGCTGCCCCGAGGAGGGCAAACCTAGTGGTTCACGAAGGCCTTGGCTGTCACCCAGGGACGCTGCCATGTTAGATGAGCAGCAGCACGTGGTCAGGGCTCCTCGGCAGGCCGCGTTTCCAGCTGAGCTGAAACAGACAAAGACATAACACTTGGCGCTCACCCAAACCACCTCGTGTGCCACCCCTGCAGCTCTGGACACCTAGGCTACGTCTACACGTGAAGCCTACATCGAAATAGCTTATTTTGATGTAGCAACATCGAAATAGGCTATTTCGATGAATAACGTCTTCACATCCTCCAGGGCTGGCAACGTCGATGTTCAACTTCGATGTTGGGCAGCACCACATTGAAATAGGCGCTGCGAGGGAACGTCTACACGCCACAGTAGCACACATCGAAATAAGGGTGCCACGCACAGCTGCAGACAGGCTCACAGGGCGGACTCAACAGCAAGCCACTCCCTTAAAGGGCCCCTCCCAGACACAGTTGCGCTAAACAACACAAGATCCACAGAGCCGACAACTGGTTGCAGACCCTGTGCATGCAGCATGGATCCCCAGCTGCAGCAGCAGCAGCCAGAAGCCCTGGGCTAAGGACTGCTGCACACGGTGACCACAGAGCCCCGCAGGGGCTGGAGAGAGAGCGTCTCTCAACCCCTCAGCTGATGGCCGCCATGGCGGACCCCGCTATTTCGAAGTTGCGGGACACGCAATGACTACACGGTCCCTACTTCGACGTTGAACGTCGAAGTAGGGCGCTATCCCCATCTCCTGATGAGGATAGTGACTTTGACGTCTCGCCGCCTAACGTCGAAGTTAACTTCGAAATAGCGCCCGACGTGTGTAGCCGTGACGGGCGCTATTTCGAAGTTAGTGCCGCTACTTCAAAGTAGCGTGCACGTGTAGACATGGCTCTAAAGGCTCATTAACAACGGAAGAAAGAGCAGGTTGCAGAGAATGGTTACAGCCAAACTCTGCAAACCCGCCTTACAGCCATTGCTGCAGCCAGCCCTGTTCTGTGCTGAGTCTTGGAAATCTCTGAAAGTCCAGCCCCTGGGGGGGTGTCCAGGGTACATAGACAATTGCTGAGAACTGGAGATCAGGCGAGCTGGAGCCTGCAGGCTGGAACATGGAGCGGGAGCAGGAACCAAAATGGACGCTCTAGGCCCATTTTATAGTTTGCTCCATCAGGCGCTGGAGGGTCAGGGTGACCTGACCCGGGTGGGCTACTGTGGGCTGCCGCCATGGGGTGCGTCCCAGGAGAGGAGTCCCACGTCCCTGAGATGTGTGTGGCTGTCTGAGCCTTTGTGCAGCCCATCACCCTGGCTGGGCTGCTGGGGAAATCATACCTCCTGTTGTGACTCTCGGCACGAAAACGTTTCTAATCCCGCGACAGCGCTAAAATCTGTAACTCCGCCCACCAACGTGATACAGGCACGTGAGTAGCACACGTAGATTCAGGGCACCCTCAGCTTTCACTGGACCCCGACCCCATACTTGGTCTCAGTAGATACTATGGACGCATTAAATGGCTTCCACATCCAGCAGAACAATCCAGTCCCCTCACAGGTGTGCGGTGCTGGCTGTTTGTTCCTTCGCTCTCCTTCCTTCCCCCCGCCCCAGATTTCCCACAGAGGGGTGGGCTCAGCGGCGGCACGGAGACTCCTGCAGGTTCTTCCCCACCTCAGAGCCCACCCTGGAGCTGCACAGCTCTTGGTGAGCCTGGAGCTGGTGACCACCTGCCAGGCCAGAGGGCTGCAGTCTTCTCAGCCGTACGGGGGAGGAGGCCTCCCCCGCCTCTGGGAGCAACTCTCATTGGCACCCTGCTTGCCTCACTCGGACGCGTCTTCCCAGGTGTTGCAAACCAGGAGAGGACGGGCTGGCCTCCCAACATGCAGCCGACTGGAGACCTGAACCCAGACAGGCCGCAGGGCTCCCCAGGCCAAACTCAGCAGCTGCAGAGCTCCTTCCCCCACAGACTCCCTCTCAAACCTGACCTGGAAGTGCAGGGACCAGGCCTTGGCCACTTCCCCGGGTCTCTGCTGCACTCTCCTGGAATATCCAGCATAGGTCCTTCCAGCTCCTTCCTCCTGGTGCCCAGCCTTGGAGCTGGCAGCCACTTCCCCTCAGATGGCAGATGGGAAGGTCAGGTGGCTTAATGTGGTCAGAGCGCTACAGCTGAGCCTTCTGTGTGAGCCCCCAGCAGACAGAAACAGGCCCAGGCCCCCATGTAGTCACTGGGCACGCTGAGCAAGTCCCGCCCGCCCGGCACAGCACAGCGGAGGGCACTGACCTCCCAGAGGGGTGGGGGTCAGACACATGGGATGCTCAGGTGGGTGTTGCATGTTGCTATGACTGCCTGGCTGCCAGAGTGCTGCTAGGAAAGCAGCCGCAGGGGCGCAGAGGGGATCAGCCGGGGCGACTGAGCAGCCTGCGTGCTCAGCATTACGGGCTTCCAGCAAGGGGACAAGCCTCTGCTCCTAGCACCGACACCCGCTTGCCAGATCTCCGTCCTGCCGGCAGAGCCCCGCCAGATGCCCTTCGCCAGCCCACGGACCACCCCTCCCAGCAGGACTGCCCCGGACAGCTCCCTCAGCACCACCAGCAAATCCACCAGCAACAGCCCTGCTGGCCCCTGCCCAGCCAGCTGCAGCGCGGGGCCTTTACCCACCTGGAGCCGGGAGTCTGGCCAGCTCACCAGGCTGCTGAGGATCTCCCGAAGGCAGCCTGCTCCATAGAACCAGGAAGTGCAGGCAACGCACACGGCCGCGGGCAGAGCTGCGGAGCCCGCCCGCCCCGTGCACACCCCGCTGGCAGTGACACACCTGTGCAAGCAGAGCTGCGGCGCCCGCCTGCCCCGTGCACACCCCGCTGGCAGTGACACACCTGTGCAAGCAGAGCTGCGGCGCCCGCCCGCCCCGTGCACACCCCGCTGGCAGTGACACACCTGTGCCAGCAGAGCTGCGGCGCCCGCCCGCCCCGTGCACACCCCGCTGGCAGTGACACACCTGTGCCAGCAGAGCTGCGGCGCCCGCCCGCCCCGTGCACACCCCGCTGGCAGTGACACACCTGTGCCAGCAGAGCTGCGGCGCCCGCCCGCCCCGTGCACACCCCGCTGGCAGTGACACACCTGTGCCAGCAGAGCTGCGGAGCCCGCCCGCCCCGTGCACACCCCGCTGGCAGTGACACACCTGTGCCAGCAGAGCTGCGGAGCCCGCCCGCCCCGTGCACACCCCGCTGGCAGTGACACACCTGTGCAAGCAGAGCTGCGGCGCCCGCCTGCCCCGTGCACACCCCGCTGGCAGTGACACACCTGTGCAAGCAGAGCTGCGGCGCCCGCCCGCCCCGTGCACACCCCGCTGGCAGTGACACACCTGTGCCAGCAGAGCTGCGGCGCCCGCCCGCCCCGTGCACACCCCGCTGGCAGTGACACACCTGTGCCAGCAGAGCTGCGGCGCCCGCCCGCCCCGTGCACACCCCGCTGGCAGTGACACACCTGTGCCAGCAGAGCTGCGGCGCCCGCCCGCCCCGTGCACACCCCGCTGGCAGTGACACACCTGTGCCAGCAGAGCTGCGGCGCCCGCCCGCCCCGTGCACACCCCGCTGGCAGTGACACACCTGTGCCAGCAGAGCTGCGGAGCCCGCCCGCCCCGTGCACACCCCGCTGGCAGTGACACACCTGTGCCAGCAGAGCTGCGGAGCCCGCCCGCCCCGTGCACACCCCACTGGCAGTGACACACGTGTGTGTGCAGAGCTGCGGAGCCCACCCGCCCCATGCACACCCCGCTGGCAGTGACACACCTGTGCCAGCAGAGCTGCGGTGCCCGCCCGCCCCGTGCACACCCCACTGGCAGTGACACACCTGTGCCAGCAGAGCTGCGGCGCCCGCCCGCCCCGTGCACACCCCACTGGCAGTGACACACCTGTGCCAGCATAGCTGCGGAGCCCGCCCGCCCCGTGCACACCCCACTGGCAGTGACACACCTGTGCCAGCAGAGCTGCGGAGCCCGCCCGCCCCGTGCACACCCCACTGGCAGTGACACACCTGTGCCAGCAGAGCTGCGGAGCCCGCCCGCCCCGTGCACACCCCGCGAGCAGTGACACATGTGTGCAAGCAGAGCTGTGGCGCCTGCCCGCCCCGTGCACACCCAGTGAGCAGTGACACATCTGTGAAAGCAGAGCTGCGGAGCCGGCCCGCCCCGAGCATGCCCCGCGAGCAGTGACACACGTGTGTGCAGAGCTGCGGAGCTGGCCCGCCCTGTGAGCAGTGACACACGTGTGCAAGCAGAGCTGCAGAGCCGGCCCGCCCCGTGCACACCCCGCGAGCAGTGACACACGTGTGTGCGCAGAGCTGCGGCGCCGGCCCGCCCCGTGCACGCCCCGCGAGCAGTGACACACGTGTGTGTGCAGAGTTGCGGCGCCGGCCCGCCCCGCGAGCAGTGACACACGTGTGTGTGCAGAGCTGCGGCGCCGGCCCGCCCCGTGCACGCCCCGCGAGCAGTGACACACGTGTGTGTGCAGAGCTATGGCGCCGGCACACCCCGTGCACGCCCCGCGAGCAGTGACACACGTGTGTGTGCAGAGCTGCGGTGCCGGCCCGCCCCGTGCACGCCACGCAAGCAGTGACACACGTGTGTGTGCAGAGTTGCGGCGCCGCCCCGCCCCGTGAGCAGTGACACACGTGTGTGTGCAGAGCTGCGGCACCGGCCCGCCCCGTGCACGCCCCATGAGCAGTGACACACGTGTGTGTGAAGAGCTATGGCGTCGGCACGCCCCGTGCACGCCCCGCGAGCAGTGACACACGTGTGTGTGCAGAGTTGCGGCGCCGGCCCGCCCCGTGAGCAGTGACACACGTGTGTGTGCAGAGTTGCGGCGCCGGCCCGCCCCGTGAGCAGTGACACACGTGTGTGTGCAGAGCTGCGGCGCCGGCCCGCCCCGCGAGCAGTGACACACGTGTGTGTGCAGAGTTGCGGCGCCGGCCCGCCCTGTGAGCAGTGACACACGTGTGTGTGCAGAGTTGCGGCGCCGGCCCGCCCCGCGAGCAGTGACACACGTGTGTGTGCAGAGTTGCGGCGCCGGCCCGCCCCGTGAGCAGTGACACACGTGTGTGCGCAGAGCTGCGGCGCTGGCCCGCCCCGTGCACGTCCCGCGAGCAGTGACACACGTGTGTGTGCAGAGCTGCGGCGCCGGCCCGCCCCGCAAGCAGTGACACACGTGTGTGTGCAGAGTTGCGGCGCCGGCCCGCCCCGCGAGCAGTGACACACGTGTGTGTGCAGAGCTGCGGCGCCGGCCCGCCCCGTGTACGCCCCACGAGCAGTGACACACGTGTGTGTGCAGAGCTGCGGCGCCGGCCCGCCCCGTGAGCAGTGACACACGTGTGTGTGCAGAGCTGCGGCACCGGCCCGCCCCGTGCACGCCCCACGAGCAGTGACACACGTGTGTGTGCAGAGCTGCGGCGCCGGCCCGCCCCGTGAGCAGTGACACACGTGTGTGTGCAGAGCTGCGGCGCCGGCCCGCCCCGTGCACGACCCGCGAGCAGTGACAGACACCCCCGCTCCCCCTCAGGCCCGCGAGTGACGTGACCTGCCCCCGCCCCCGCCGAACTCACCGCAGCGCCTCCCCGGGGCAGCCCGAACCGAACCGAACCGAACCGGCCCGGCGCGGCCGAGACGAGACGAGACGCGACGCGACGCGCAGGTGCGGCCGGCCTCGGGCCTCCCCGCGGGCGGGGCGAGCTGCGGCCCATTTCCCGGCGCGCCGCGCGGCCCCCGTGCCGCGATTTCCCGGCCATGGGCTCCGAGGCGGCCCGGCTGCTGGAGGCGGCCCACTTCGCCGCCCGCAAGCACAGGGGGCAGCGGCGGAAAGACCCCGAGCGGACCCCCTACGTCAACCACCCCATCGGTGGGCGGGGCCGGCCGGGCCGGGGCAGCCGTTCGGATCCGGGGCGGTTCGGTTCTGGGCTGGACGCGGGGGCGGTTCGGATCCGGGTCGCGCCGGCTGGGGGGGTCGGTTCAGGTTCGGATCCGGGCCGGATGAGGGGTTGTGGTTCGGATCCGGGTCGCGCCGGCTGGGGGGGTCGGTTCAGGTTCGGATCCGGGCCGCATGAGGGGTTGTGGTTCGGATCCGGGTCGCGCCGGCTGGGGGGGTCGGTTCAGGTTCGGATCCGGGCCGGATGAGGGGTTGTGGTTCGGATCCAGGTCGCGCCGGGTGGGGGGGTCGGTTCAGGTTCGGATCCGGGCCGCATGAGGGGTTGTGGTTCGGATCCGGGTCGCGCCGGCTGGGGGGGTCGGTTCAGGTTCGGATCCGGGCCGGATGAGGGGTTGTGGTTCGGATCCGGGTCGCGCCGGCTGGGGGGGTCGGTTCAGGTTCGGATCCGGGCCGCATGAGGGGTTGTGGTTCGGATCCGGGTCGCGCCGGGTGGGGGGGTCGGTTCAGGTTCGGATCCGGGCCGGATGAGGGGTTGTGGTTCGGATCCGGGTCGCGCCGGGGGGGGGGTCGGTTCAGGTTCGGAGCCGGGCCGGATGAGGGGTTGTGGTTCGGATCCGGGTCGCGCCGGCTGGGGGGGTCGGTTCAGGTTCGGATTTGGGCCGCATGAGGGGTTGTGGTTCGGATCCGGGTCGCGCCGGGTGGGGGGGTCGTTTCAGGTTCGGATCCGGGCCGGATGAGGGGTTGTGGTTCGGATCCGGGTCGCGCCGGCGGGGGGGGGGGGTCGGTTCAGATTCGGAGCCGGGCCGGATGAGGGGTTGTGGTTCGGATCCGGGTCGCGCCGGGGGGGGGGGGGGGGTCGGTTCAGGTTCGGAGCCGGGCCGGATGAGGGGTTGTGGTTCGGATCCGGGTCGCGCCGGGGGGGGGGGGGTCGGTTCAGGTTCGGAGCCGGGCCGGATGAGGGGTTGTGGTTCAGATCCGGGTCGCGCCGGGTGGGGGGGTCGGTTCAGGTTCGGATCCGGGCCGCATGAGGGGTTGTGGTTCGGATCCAGGTCGCGCCGGGTGGGGGGGTCGGTTCAGGTTCGGATCCGGGCCGCATGAGGGGTTGTGGTTCGGATCCGGGTCGCGCCGGGTGGGGGGGTCGGTTCAGGTTCGGATCCGGGCCGCATGAGGGGTTGTGGTTCGGATCCGGGTCGTGCCGGGTGGGGGGGGGGTCGGTTCAGGTTCGGATCCGGGCCGGATGAGGGGTTGTGGTTCGGATCCGGGTCGCGCCGGGTGGCGGGGGGGTCGGTTCAGGTTCGGATCCGGGCCGGATGAGGGGTTGTGGTTCGGATCCGGGTCGCGCCGGCTGCGGGGGGAGTCGGTTCAGGTTCGGATCTGGGCCGGATGAGGGGTTGTGGTTCGGATCCGGGTCGCGCCGTGTGCGGGGGTCGGTTCAGGTTCGGATCGGGGTCGGATGAGGGGTTGTGGTTCGGATCCGGGTCGCGCCAATAAAGGTGGTTTGGCTCTGGGCAGGGACAGGCCCAACCAGAGGCAATGGGCGGTGTTGGCAGCCCTGGGAGATGCTGTGGGCTTCTGCATGTCCTGCTGCTTGCAGTGGTGTAGCACCTGGGGAGGGCCAGACTGTGCTGGGGGGTCCCTGCCCCGCTGCTCGCTGACCTCCGCCCATGTGCCTAGGTGTGGCCAGGATCCTGTCTCAGGAGGCTGGAGTAACGGACATTGCGGTGCTGCAGGTAACTCCAGCAGGAAGAGAGAGGCTGGACAAGTCCTGGAGCCCCCCGCCCTCAGCTCTGAGTTCTGGAGGCAGCCCGCCCTGTGTTGGGGCCCCCAGGTTGGCTCAGCCTGTCCTTTTCCCTGGCTTGCAGGCTGCCCTGCTGCATGACACGGTGGAGGACACGGACACCACCTTTGCGGAGATCGAGGCGCACTTCGGGGAGGAGGTGCGGCACATTGTGGAGGAGGTGACGGATGACAAGACGCTGCCCAAGGTGGAGCGGAAGCGCCTGCAGATCGAGCATGCACCCCACAGCAGTCGGGGAGCCAAGCTGGTCAAACTGGCGGACAAGCTGGACAATCTGCGGGACCTGAACCGTTGCACCCCGGAAGGTACAGCGCCTGGGACTCCAGTCACTGCTGGCCTGGCTGTGGGCATGGGACGGGTTGGCACTCCTTTCTGCCAGGCAGTCACTCCGTACTGGTGGGCTCTTAAAAGGGACAAAGTGCCCAATTGCTACAGCAGGCAAATGTGTCCTCTACCTCAACTGCAGTAAGAGGCCAGGCTACAGGCCTGGGAGCTCAAAACCCTGGCACCTGCCCAGGCGTCTGTGTGTGTCCACCGACTGTTCCACCCTGTCGGCCTGAATGCAGGTCTCCCATACTGAACACGTGGAGTCCAAGCTCAACTGACAGCACCTCTCTGCCAGGTTCCCTGGCAGACGCTGAAATTAGGGGCTGCCACGCTGGATTCCATCATACGTGCGGTTTGTAGCTTGGTTCAGCACCTCCACTATAAACACCACGCCAGCCCCCCACATACCTGTTCTGGCTGGCTGCTGAAGCAGTGCTCAGGGTCAGGCACTTTGCCCTCATTATAAAAATGCTTCCATCAAAGTAAATGGGGCCTTTTCCATTTGTATGGTTGGTACCACCCCTGGGGCTTGAGCTCTTACAGCCGAGGCTGAGCTGGCCCATGCCTCTTTGGGCATTAGCCCAGCACTCTTCTCGTTGATGTGTGTGCTGCCCAGCTGGTCTTGCTGCATCTCTGACACACACGGTGCTCTCTGCTTTAGGATGGTCTGAACAGCGGGTCCAGGAGTACTTCCTTTGGGCCTCAGAGGTGGTGAAGGGTCTGCGGGAGACAAGCCCGGCGCTGGAAGAGAAGCTGCAGCAGCTGTTCAGGGAGCGAGGGCTGCCTGAGTGATTGTGCATGGCACCCAGCACGTGCCACAAGCCAACATAGGCTGCTGAGACTTCCACTTCCACCACTGGGATTAACTACTGACTCCCACAGCTTGGCCATGCACGTCCGTGACTGGACCAGGGTGACCTGGCCCCTGCCTGGATCCTCTTACACCACTGTCTGTCTGTCCAGGGAGGCTGTTCCCTGCGCAAGGGCAGCAGCGCACAAAATGGGACAGAGATTAAAGCCCAAGGAGACTTACCTGCTACAAAATACCCCCTTTCTCCTGTGAGCTGTCTGAGTAACAGCAGGGGGCTCTTGTTCCCTCCAGCACTCACCCCTCTCCAGGGGAGCAGGGCGTACTCTCCTCTAACACTCCCCTAAACCTCTCCCTGTGGATCAGCTGAGTGTGGGAAGTGCGGGTAGGTCAAGGGCAGGCAGAATCCAGCTCGCACAATCCTGTGGCCCAGCGGAGCCTCGTGCTGGCTCCGTCTGCCCTGCTCCCACACAGCTGCTGGGGTCGTGGGCTCTCTGCAGGAGGAGGGGAGGTGTTTCACATGTTCTCACTGACTGCAGCACATACTTGCGGTCCTGCTGGCCAGCCAGCACAAGCTGCTTCGGCCATGCTTGCAGGGAGTCTCCCTCCCCCCCACCCCTGCCCCTTACCCCAGAGCTGCATGGCATGCAAAGACACGTGTGGCCGCTGCAGCTGGCCACTTTCAGTGGTGTGGGGTGCAGGACGGGCAGGGAGCCAGCCTAAGGATCCCACAAGGCTGCTGGGAGCTGCCTAGGTAAGTGCCTCCTTGATGGAGCCTACACCTGGCACGTCATCCTGTCCTGCACCCCTACTCCCTGCCTCAGGTCACAAACCCGAGGCCCTGCTCCCTCCCTGACCCTGCACACCGTCCTGCATCCCAACCCCATCCTCCAGGTCAGAACCCTCCCTTGCACCCATACGCCCTCCCAACCCCTACTCAACCTCCCCTCAGAGCCTACACATTCTCCATGTCTATCACCGAAGAGTGCTGCCCTGATCACCTCCCAAATTCTTGCAGTTCCCCTACCCCCACGTAGGGAGCCCTTTCCCCTCAGCTGGCGCTTCCTGGCCCTAGCACCCGGCAGGTGGGGGCCCTGGTGCTGAGCTCCCTTGCGGGTGGCGGCGGGGGCGGGGAGGACAGAACCTTGTGGCTATAGATTGTAAATAAAAGCCCTGTAGCTGGACCTGGTCTCTGTCCCTCGCCCCAGGGGCTGGGCTGGGCTGGGCTGGGCCCCGAGTCCCAGCAGGGCTGCGAAGTTCAGGGGTGGGAGTCGCTGGGCCAGGGCAGGGCACAGTGCTCTGGGAATGGCCTGGCTAGGAGCATGGCACGGCGCTCTGGGCCCGGCCTGGCTATAGGCCCGGCACGGCACGGCGCTCTGGGCCCGGCCTAGCCACAGGCACGGCACGGCACGGCACGGCACTCTGGGCCTGGCCTGGCCACAGGCACGGCATGGCACGGCGCTCTGGGCCCGGCCTGGCTAGGAGCACGGCACGGCGCTCTGGGCCCGGCCTGGCTAGGAGCACGGCACGGCACGGCGCTCTGGGCCCGGCCTGGCTACAGGCACGGCACGGCACGGCACAGCGCCCTGGGCCCGGCCTGGCTAGGGGCACAGCACAGCACGGCACGGCGCTCTTGGCCCAGCCTGGCTAAGGGCACGGCACGGCATGACTATGGGTGCAGCACAGTGTGGCACTCTGGGCTGGGCCTGGCTAGGGGTGCAGCGCGGCATGACATGGCACGGCCTGGCTGGGGCGGGGCGGGGCGGGGCGGGGCAAGGTGCGGCGTGGCACACTGGGCCCAGCACGGTGTGGCATGGACAGGCTAGGGGCGCGGCATGGCATGGTGCAGCATGGCCTTGCTAGGGGTGTGGCATGGCCCGGCGCTCTGGGCTTGGCCCGGCTAGGGGCACGGCACGGCCTGGCTAGGGGCGCGGTGTGGCACAGTGCTCTGGGCCCGGCCCGGCCGGGCACTGCAAGGCACGGCGCAGCGCAGCCTGGCTAGGGGCAGGGCACGGCATGGCTAGGGGCACCGCACGGCTAGGGGTACCGCACAGCATAGCCTGGCACGGCACGGCCTCGCACGGCACGGCACGGCACGGCACGGCGCAGCGCAGCCTGGCTAGGGGCACCGCACGGCGCAGCGCAGCCTGGCTAGGGGCAGGGCACGGCATGGCTAGGGGCACCGCACGGCTAGGGGCACCGCACAGCATAGCCTGGCATGGCACGGCACGGCACGGCACGGCGCAGCCTGGCTCGGGGCACCGCACCGCACCGCACCGCACCGCACGGCATGGCACGGCGCGGCGCGGCGCAGCGCAGCCTGGCTCGGGGCACGGCACAGCACCGCACAGCACCGCACGGCGCAGCGCAGCCTGGCTCGGGGCACCGCACAGCACCGCACGGCGCAGCGCAGCCTGGCTAGGGGCACCGCACGGCTAGGGGCACCGCACAGCACAGCCTGGCTCGGGGCACCGCACCGCACCGCACAGCACCGCACGGCGCAGCGCAGCCTGGCTAGGGGCACCGCACGGCGCAGCCTGGCTCGGGGCACGGCACAGCACCGCACAGCACCGCACGGCGCAGCGCGCCCCCTGCAGCCGGCCCCGCCTCGGCGCTCGCGGACCCCGCAGTTGCAAGGGGCGGGGCGTCTTGGCGGCAGCACTTCCGGTACGGCTGCTCCGCCGGAAGCGGAAGTGGGCGCCGCCGGCCCGGTCCGTGTCGCCGGCGGGCCCGGGCCCAGCATGGCGGGGGCTCACCGCAGCGACGCGCCCGCCGGGCCGGACTTCGCCGTGCTCAAGCGGCTGGCGCGGGACCAGCTCATCTACCTGCTGGAGCAGGTGAGCGCGGCCGGGCGGGGGCCAGCTGGGGGGTAGTACCGCCCGGGGACGGGGGACGGGGGGGCCGTAGGGCTGGGGGGGTGTCGCCTGGGGGGGTAGTACCGCCTGGGGACCGGAGGGGCCGTAGCACCAGAGAGGGGGTCACCTGGGGGGTAGTACAGCCCGGGGACCGCGGGGGGAATCGGAGGGCCGGAGAGGGGGTCACCTGTGGGGTAGTACAGCCCGGGGACCGGGGGGGGGGATCGGAGGGGCTGTATGGGTGGAGCGGGGGTCACCTGGGGGGGGTAGTACAGCCCGGGGACCCGGGGGGGGGGATCGGAGGGGCTGTATGGCTGGAGCGGGGGTCACCTGGGGGGGTAGTACAGCCGGGGACCGGGGGTGGGATCGGAGGGGCTGTATGGGTGGAGCGGGGGTCACCTGGGGGGGGTAGTACAGCCCGGGGACCGGGGGGGGGGATCGGAGGGGCTGTATGGCTGGAGCGGGGGTCACCTGGGGGGGTAGTACAGCCCGGGGACCAGGGAGGATCGTAGGGCCGGAGAGGTGGTCACCTGGGGGGTAGTACAGCCGGGGACCGGGGGTGGGATCGGAGGGGCTGTATGGGTGGAGCGGGGGTCACCTGGGGGGGTAGTACAGCCCGGGGACCCGGGGGGGAATCGGAGGGCCGGAGAGGTGGTCACCTGGGGGGAAGTACAGCCCGCGGACCGGGGGTGGGATCGGAGGGGCTGTATGGCTGGAGCGGGGGTCACCTGGGGGGGATAGTACAGCCTGGGGATGGGGGGGGGGATCAGAGGGGCCATAGGGCCAGAGAGGGGGGTCACCTGGGGGTTAGTACGGCCTGGGGATGGGGCGTCAAGGGGGGGCCACAGGGTTGCAGGGACAGGAGCAGCCCTGGGCTGGGAGGCACACGCAAGGAGCATGGTGCGGCCCGGGGGCTGCGGGTGGGCCAGGCTGTACTGCTAGTGCTGGCACTGCCTGGCTCTCACAGTGCTGCTGTTTGCTCTTCAGCTCCCTGGCAAGAAGGACCTGTTCATTGACACCGATTTGATGAGCCCCCTGGATCGGATCGCCAACGTGTCCATTCTCAAGGTACTGCCCAGCTGGCACTGGCGCCTGGGGAGGACGTTGCCATCAGGCGTGGCAGAGGTGGCTGAGTGCCTTGGGCAGCTGTTGAAGTGATTTTGCCAATGTAAAAACAATGAGCTCTGGAGCACCCTGTAGGCCAACGGGTTTTTGGAGTGTAAGCTTTGGTGAGCAAAGAGCCACTTGGTCAGATGCAGTGAGTTCTGCCTGGGGGCACTTTGGAGGGGGAGGTCAGGCCTGAGGGACGCGGCGGAGTTGTTTGAGAGTTCCCTGGATTGGCCCCTAGTGGGAGTCTTGTTCTCAGTTCTTACGTCCAGAGTGCCACGTGAGTGGTGATGCACAGAGGAGAGGGGTCTACCTTTGTGCACAGTCAGAGGCCTGTGAGCGGGGGGTTCTGGAACGCCTTACTGCAGCTTTCTCTGTCTGAACGCTTGCCCCTTCTTCCCTCCCCTCTTTGTCCTTAGCAACATGAAGTGGACAAGCTTTACAAAGTGGAGAACAAGCCCATCGTTAGCACTAGTGACCAGTGAGTTTTTCACCTGACACCCATGTCTCCGTGTGATCTGTACTCTGCACTGCCCTGTGCCTGGGGCTCTTCCTCTCAGCGGGCCTGTGTCAGGAGCCTCTCCTCTGTGCCCTTTCTGCCTGCCTCAGCCTGGGCCATGACTCTCTGAGAGGGCTCCAGGGTGTGGGCCTCATGTTTGCTGCCGGCGAGTGAGTGTCAAAAGGCAGGAGCCAGTGCTGTGGGACGTGAGAGCAGACCAGCCACGGGGAGCAGGAGCAATGGCCCATGCCCCCAGCAGTGCTGAAGGGCTGGCAGGGGGAGGCTAGTTCCCATCCTCCACCCCTTCCGGGAACCTTGCCCGGGGCTCAGCAAGTCTGTTGGCACCCCAGGCAGGAGATACTGGGTGGTTGGTGAGGGTGACAAGCAGAGCTCGGGCAGCTGGTTTGGGGGCTGTGTTCCCATCTTCTGCCTTCAGCCCAGGAAGCTGCCAACCTCCCCAGGTGTGCTTTTGCTGCCTCTGGGGTAAGGGCTCCCAGCACAGCATTCTGGGAGGGGGTGGTGCAAGGCTCCAGGAGTGCTGGGTCCTCCAGGCTGGTGAGTCTCTACCTCTCCCACTCCAGGTTGTGCTTCTTAGTTCGGCCCCGGATCACAAACATGAAGTACATTGCTGGTGAGTGGAGCTGCTGCTTGTAAGTAAGCGCAGGGCCAGTTATGTGGGTGCCTTCTGGGTAGGGCTGGCTAGCAGGCTGTGGTGTCTGCTTCTGGGGATGGTTATTGTCCCTGGTAGTCGGGCAGTGGGTAATCCTTGGGCTTGGTGCTCTGGCACAGGGCATTTCTGAGGTGGGTGCTTGTATCTGGGGATGCAGCGACTTAGGTTTCAAAGCCAGAAGCTGAATGCATGGCTGGAAGTCTGCGATCTTGTCTGGAGCGGGAGATCGTAGGGGCTTCAGGCTCTGCAGGAGACTGGGCACTGCTTTAGCCTTGTGGGTATTCGGTGGCGCTAAGGAAGCGGAGTCTTGTGTCTGCAGATATTGTTAATGCTGACAAGGCAGGTGGGAGGATCCGGAAGTACAAGGTTATCTTCAGTCCCCAGAAGGTGAGTGTGGTCCTCCTCTCCATGCCAGGCAGCGTCTCCACTGTCCTTTCTGGGTGGGGTTGGGAACCAGGCAAATTTACCAACCTGACAGAGCCTCACACCCAGAGGGGTGGCAGTATCCTCAGCTCGCTGCTCCCCTTCTTCCCAGCCCACCCTCCCCACCTGGGCCAGTGTTCTGCTCCTGCCACATCTCCTACACCTGTCTTCTGCCAACCTGCCCTCCCCCTTCTGTGCTTCCCACCCACAATCCCCTCCATCTTCTCTGCCCCCGTCTACCCAGCCTGCACCCCCACACCTGGCCCATGTGTGTCCCCCCGCCGCTTCCCCTTCCCACCCAGCCTGCACCCCCACACCTGGCCCATGTCCCCCCCCCGCTTCCCCTTCCCACCCAGCCTGCACCCCCACACCTGGCCCATGTCCCCCCCACCGGCTTCCCCTTCCCACCCAGCCTGCACCCCCACACCTGGCCCATGTCCCCCCCACCGGCTTCCCCTTCCCACCCAGCCTGCACCCCCACACCTGGCCCATGTCCCCCCCACCGGCTTGCCCTTCTCACCCAGCCTGCACCCCCACACCTGGCCCATGTCCCCCCCACCGGCTTGCCCTTCTCACCCAGCCTGCACCCCCACACCTGGCCCATGTCCCCCCCACCGGCTTGCCCTTCTCACCCAGCCTGCACCCCCACACCTGGCCCATGTGTGTCCCCCCGCCGCTTCCCCTTCCCACCCAGCCTGCACCCCCACACCTGGCCCATGTCCCCCCCCCGCTTCCCCTTCCCACCCAGCCTGCACCCCCACACCTGGCCCATGTCCCCCCCACCGGCTTCCCCTTCCCACCCAGCCTGCACCCCCACACCTGGCCCATGTCCCCCCCCCCGGCTTCCCCTTCTCACCCAGCCTGCACCCCCACACCTGGCCCATGTCCCCCCCACCGGCTTGCCCTTCTCACCCAGCCTGCACCCCCACACCTGGCCCATGTCCCCCCCACCGGCTTCCCCTTCTCACCCAGCCTGCACCCCCACACCTGGCCCATGTCCCCCCCACCGGCTTCCCCTTCTCACCCAGCCTGCACCCCCACACCTGGCCCATGTCCCCCCCACCGGCTTCCCCTTCTCACCCAGCCTGCACCCCCACACCTGGCCCATGTCCCCCCCACCGGCTTCCCCTTCTCACCCAGCCTGCACCCCCACACCTGGCCCATGTCCCCCCCACCGGCTTCCCCTTCCCACCCAGCCTGCACCCCCATACCTGGCCCATGTCCCCCCCCCCCCGGCTTCCCCTTCTCACCCAGCCTGCACCCCCACACCTGGCCCATGTCCCGTCCCCCCCGGCTTCCCCTTCTCACCCAGCCTGCACCCCCACACCTGGCCCATGTCCCCCCCACCGGCTTGCCCTTCCCATCCAGCCTGCACCCCCATACCTGGCCCATGTCCCCCCCACCGGCTTCCCCTTCTCACCCAGCCTGCACCCCCACACCTGGCCCATGTCCCCCCCACCGGCTTGCCCTTCCCATCCAGCCTGCACCCCCATACCTGGCCCATGTCCCCCCCACCGGCTTCCCCTTCTCACCCAGCCTGCACCCCCACACCTGGCCCATGTCCCCCCCACCGGCTTCCCCTTCCCACCCAGCCTGCACCCCCACACCTGGCCCATGTCCCCCCCACCGGCTTCCCCTTCCCACCCAGCCTGCACCCCCACACCTGGCCCATGTCCCCCCCACCGGCTTCCCCTTCCTACCCAGCCTGCACCCCCACACCTGGCCCATGTCCCCCCCCCCCGGCTTCCCCTTCCCACCCAGCCTGCACCCCCACACCTGGCCCATGTCCCACCCCCGGCTTGCCCTTCCCATCCAGCCTGCACCCCCATACCTGGCCCATGTCCCCCCCGCCGCTTCCCCTTCCCACCCAGCCTGCACCCCCACACCTGGCCCATGTCCCCCCCACCGGCTTCCCCTTCCCACCCAGCCTGCACCCCCACACCTGGCCCATGTCCCCCCCACCGGCTTCCCCTTCCCATCCAGCCTGCACCCCCACACCTGGCCCATGTCCCCCGCCCCCCCCCGGCTTCCCCTTCCCATCCAGCCTGCACCCCCACACCTGGCACATGTCCCCCCCCCCCCCCCGGCTTCCCCTTCCCACCCAGCCTGCACCCCCCCCCCCCCCCCCGGCTTCCTCTTCCCATCCAGCCTGCACCCCCACACCTGGCCCATGTCCCCCCCCCCGCCCCGGCTTCCCCTTCCCATCCAGCCTGCACCCCCATACCTGGCCCATGTGTCATGTCCCCCCTCCCCCCGCTTCCCCTTCCCATCCAGCCTGCACCCCCACACCTGGCCCATGTGTCCCCCCTCCCCCCGCTTCCCCTTCCCATCCAGCCTGCACCCCCACACCTGGCCCATGTCCCCCCCCCCCCGGCTTCCCCTTCTCACCCAGCCTGCACCCCCACACCTGGCCCATGTCCCCCCCCCCCCCGGCTTCCCCTTCTCACCCAGCCTGCACCCCCACACCTGGCCCATGTCCCACCCCCGGCTTCCTCTTCCCATCCAGCCTGCACCCCCACACCTGGCCCATGTTCCCCCCCACCCCCCCGGCTTCCCCTTCCCATCCAGCCTGCACCCCCACACCTGGCCCATGTCCGCCCCCACCCCCGGCTTCCCCTTCCCATCCAGCCTGCACCCCCACACCTGGCCCATGTCCCCCCCCCCCCGGCTTCCCCTTCCCATCCAGCCTGAACCCCCCCCCCCCCCCCCGGCTTCCCCTTCCCATCCAGCCTGCACCCCCACACCTGGCCCATGTCCCCCGCCCCCCCCCGGCTTCCCCTTCCCATCCAGCCTGCACCCCCACACCTGGCCCATGTCCCACACCGTACTCTCCTGCCCACCAAACCTGGCCTGGCCCAGCCTGCTCCCCTCGCCATTTCTCTCACCCTGTATCCTGCCTGCTCAGCCTCAATGCACCTGCTGGTGTCCCGGCGCCTCCACAGCTTTCCTTTCCTCTGTCCTGCCTCACCCACACCCAGTCCTCTCCTGCCCACTCGGCCAACCCTTCCCACAGATCCCGGATGCCCCATGCCCAGTGTCCTGCCCAGAAGCTTCACACCAAACCCACCTCTGGCAGGAGGGGCAGCAGCTGAGGCACTGCTGTGGAACGCGTCCTGGCGCCCTTGGCTGTGGCGTGGAGCTGTCTGGGCACTAACCAGCCTCTCCCTTTCTTGCAGTTCTACGTGTGTGACATGGTGCTGGAGGAAGAGGGGGTCTATGGTGGTGAGTGGGGGGGCACATGACAGGCACTCTGGGGTGCGGGGGATGCTGTGCAGCCGAGTGCCCGTGTCCCCGTGGGGGCGGTCTTGGATTGCAGGAGTCCGTGTGCTAGTTTGCCCAGGGCACGGGCTGGAGCTCCTGAACACCCCCCGAGGGAGTCCCAGACTAACGCTGGCTCCCCTGCGCCCCCGGTTCTGGGGAGAATGCTGGGCAGTCCTGCTCCAGCACCACAGGGAATAGCTCCCGGTAGGCCTGCGGGGCTGCTGTGTTAGAGCCCTCGAGCTGCCTTGGCTCTGCTCTCCTTTGCCCTCCCCCAGACGTGAGCTGTGACGAGTGGGCCTTCTTCCTGCTGCCCCTGGACGACGACCTCTTGAGCATGGAATTGCCCGAGTTCTTGCGGGACTCCTTCCTGGTGAGTGCGCGGTGCCTGGGAAGCCGCCCCCACAGCGCCGCAGCCTAGCCACAGGGAGCGAGCGCTGGGGGCACAGGACTTGAAAGGCCAGGCCCTGTGCCTGCTGCCCTAGGCCAGCGCAGTGAGGTGGGGAGATGCGGGGCGGTGTCTCTTGGGCTGAAGAGGTTCCTGTGCCCCATCAGCACCTGCATGGCTGAGAGCCTTGGGGCTGCACCGTGGGGAGGGTCCAAGTCTCTGCTTAGATCCTGGGGGCCAGCAGGGTTTGACTGTTGCTCCGGTGGGCCCTGCAGGAAGGAGACCAGCGCTGGATCAGCACAGTTGCGCGAGCGCTGCAGCTGCTGAACGCCCTCTTTGGGCCTTTCACGCGCACCTATGGGATCGGCAGGTGTGCCAAGGTACGAGAGCTACTCGAGGGGCTTGGCCCCGCTGCTCCGGGCTGGGAGCTCCCTCAGGGCTGTGCGGACTGGTATGAACATCCGCGGTGGGCTGGGGCTCCCCGTGCGGAGGGGTGGATGGTTACAGGTGCGTCCAGCAGGGAGCATTACCCAGAGGGGCCAGGGAAATGCCTGCCCCCTATCACGGGAGCACTGAGCAGGGATTTGTCAGCCGACATAACTGCTGGGGATCCAGTCGCCCGCTCCTGGGCCTCGGCGTCCGGCTTTTGTTCTTGCTGTCAGGGGCTGATGTGCTCTGGCATCGGGGCTGAGGGGTGCTGGAGCCGGGGCTGGCTGGCTCTTGTGCTCGGGGCTGATGTGCTCTGGCGTTGGGGCTGAGGGATGCTGGAGCCGGGGCTGGCTGGCTCTTGTGCTCGGGGCTGATGTGCTCTGGCGTCGGGGCTGAGGGATGCTGGAGCCGGGGCTGGCTGGCTCTTGTGCTCGGGGCTGATGTGCTCTGGCGTTGGGTCTGAGGGATGCTGGAGCCGGGGCTGGCTGGCTCTTGTGCTCGGGGCTGATGTGCTCTGGCGTCGGGGCTGAGGGATGCTGGAGCCGGGGCTGGCTGGCTCTTGTGCTCGGGGCTGATGTGCTCTGGCGTCGGGGCTGAGGGGTGCTGGAGCCGGGGCTGGCTGGCTCTTGTGCTCGGGGCTGATGTGCTCTGGCGTCGGGGCTGAGGGATGCTGGAGCCGGGGCTGGCTGGCTCTTGTGCTCGGGGCTGATGTGCTCTGGCGTCGGGGCTGAGGGGTGCTGGAGCCGGGGCTGGCTGGCTCTTGTGCTCGGGGCTGATGTGCTCTGGCGTCGGGGCTGAGGGGTGCTGGAGCCGGGGCTGGCTGGCTCTTGTGCTCGGGGCTGATGTGCTCTGGCGTCGGGGCTGAGGGGTGCTGGAGCCGGGGCTGGCTGCCTCTTGTGCTCGGGGCTGATGTGCTCTGGCGTCGGGGCTGAGGGGTGCTGGAGCCGGGGCTGGCTGCCTCTTGTGCTCGGGGCTGATGTGCTCTGGCGTCGGGGCTGAGGGGTGCTGGAGCCGGGGCTGGCTGGCTCTTGTGCTCGGGGCTGATGTGCTCTGGCGTCGGGGCTGAGGGATGCTGGAGCCGGGGCTGGCTGCCTCTTGTGCTCGGGGCTGATGTGCTCTGGCGTCGGGGCTGAGGGGTGCTGGAGCCGGGGCTGGCTGGCTCTTGTGCTCGGGGCTGATGTGCTGCCTCTGCTCCCTCCCAGGTGGTCTATGAGGTGTTGCAAGAGTTGATGGAGGAGAGCGAGGGTGGCAGCCAAGCCAGGAGGCCTGAGATCAGCCACGTCTTTCTCCTGGACAGAGGTAGGGGAGAGGGGTCCCATGGGTGGTGGGGGGCTGGTTTGGGGCTGCAGGGGGCTCTGGGCCTGTGGCAGTGAGCGGGGGCAGCCCGCACTGGTGCATCTCGTTGCAGACGTGGATTACGTCACGGCGCTCTGCTCCCAGGTGGTGTACGAGGGCCTGGTGGACGACACGTTCCGCGTCAAGTGCGGTGAGCGGCTGGGCGAGACGGCAGTGGCTGGGCGAGACGGCAGTGGCTGGGCGAGTGGCTGGCCAAGTGGCTGGGCGAGACAGCAGTGGCTGAGCGAGTGGCTGAGACGGCAGTGGCTGAGACGGCAGTGGCTGGGCGAGTGGCTGAGACGGCAGTGGCTGAGACGGCAGTGGCTGGGCGAGTGGCTGAGACGGCAGTGGCTGGGCGAGACGGCAGTGGCTGGGCGAGACGGCAGTGGCTGGGCGAGACGGCAGTGGCTGGGCGAGTGGCTGGGCGAGACGGCAGTGGCTGGGCGAGTGGCTGAGACGGCAGTGGTTGGGCGAGTGGCTGGGCGAGACGGCAGTGGCTGGGCGAGACGGCAGTGGCTGGGCGAGTGGCTGGGCGAGACGGCAGTGGCTGGGCGAGACGGCAGTGGCTGAGCGAGTGGCTGAGACGGCAGTGGCTGAGACGGCAGTGGCTGGGCGAGGGTGCCCTGCCTGCGGCAGGGTGGTGCGACTGCAGGGGAGGGAGGCACATGTAGAGCTCTGCCTGACATCATCCTTCTCAGCATCTCTGCAACCGGGGGGAGAGGGCCGGGGTGGGGTGTTGACAGGGGTCTCCCCAGTCCTCTGGCAGGGACCTGGGCTTGGCACGTCAGCTGTGTTGTGCTCTGGAGAAGTTCCTTCGGCTGCTTTCCTTAAGTCCTGTGTCTGCCTGGGTCCCCTCTGGGCGCAGGTAGGGTGCTCAGTGCGACGCACGGGTCAGAGCACAGTGCCCCGGCTGGTGCCGCTCTCCAGTGGGGCTGCCCCACGTGCCTTGGAGGGAGGCATAAGCCAGCATTAGGGGGTGGGCACTGCACAGGCCTATCCTGGGGAGGGTTCCCCTTGGAGCTCAGATGGTGCTCTGGGGCTGCCCAGGTGGGTGGCTGATGGAACAGCCTGTCCCAGGGAAAGCTGCAGGCCTTGGGCACTGCCACTGTTCACGCTGCTCTTGGCAGGGAGCGTGGACTTCGGGCCAGACATCACCTCTTCTGACAGAAGCTTCAAAGTGCTGCTCAATGCCCAGGACAAGGTGAGCCCAGCTGATGTGCCCGGCCTGTGCCCTGCCTGCCAAGGCCTGCTAGCCTGTCACCTGCCAGCCTGGTGGACAGGGTTGGGCCGGGCAGCTGCTTCCTGGAGGTATGGTGGGGAGAGAGACTGGAGAAGTGGGGCCTGGCTTTGCTCTGTAAGTGTGTGATCTCCAGCCTCCTGGGATCTGCCCTGTGGGGCCGGGGGGTGTGATCCCTTCCAGCTGCCTGGGCCGAGTCCCAGCCTGCAACGTGCAGCCTTTGGTGGCTCAGCTGCTGGCAGTTTTCTGATTGCTCCTGCTGGCTGCAGGTGCAGCTCAGGCCCGGGGGCCAGCCAAGTGAGCGCTGAGTGCTGGGCTGCCGGCCATATGTGCTGTGTGCCTGGCGCAGGTATCCCAGGCTAGAGGCTGGCCCATTGTGTGCGTTCTGGCGCAGGTGTTCAGTGAGATCCGGAACGAGCATTTCTCCAACGTCTTCGGCTTCCTGAGTCAGAAGGCACGGAACCTGCAGGCGCAGTATGACGTGAGTGTGGTGACCCTGAGCTGCTGCGCCAGCTGCTGGGGGCTGGGCCCGGGCCTGGGCCCGGGTCCTACACTCTGCCCTGTCAGTGCTCACGTACTGTCCTTCTGCAGCGCCGCCGCGAGATGGACATCAAGCAAATGAAAAACTTTGTCTCCCAGGAGCTGAAGGGGTTGAAGCAGGAGCACCGCCTGCTGAGCCTGCGTAGGTACCCTGCTGTTGGCTGCAGAGCAGGGCAAGCAGTGGGGGGATAGAGGCACCTAAGGACATCTGTCCTTACTGCCGGGGAGGGCTGGGGAAGCAGGGCAGATGGCCACAGCCAGTCTAGAGCCTGCTGGCATGTGAGGGCGTCTCTCTGGGTACGGAGTGCCTGGCCCAGGGGCTCCTGTGCAGCAATCTCACACTCACTTCCCATCTGTGCGCTGCAGATATTGGAGCCTGCGAGTCCATCATGAAGAAGAAAACCAAGCAGGATTTCCAGGAGCTGCTTAAGACAGAGCACTGTGAGTGGGACCCTGGGCAGCCCCATGCTGCTGATGCCAGCCAGAGCTCTGCCTTGGCGGGGCACAGGGCGGTGTGTCATTTTCCTTCTGGAGCACCAGGACTGCTGGTTGCCACCCAGAGACACGCGGGCTGGCAGGCTGCTGACGGCTGAGCGTGCTGCTCCAGCCTGGGGGACAGGACATTGGAGGGCGCTTCCTTCCCCCAAGGGGCTGGTGAGGAAGACTAGGCAATGCCCTCCCTGAGCTGGGGGGCGGCGGGAGGGGTTGCTGGAGGTCGCTGTGATTGCCAGGTCTCTGCTTCTGTCAGCTCTGGCCAGGCCCTGCAGCGCAGGGTTTGCTCTGAGGGTTCGGCTAACTGCTTCCCTCCCTTGTAGCGCTTCTGGAGGGGTTTGGCATCCGTGAAAGTGCCAGCTACATAGAAGAGCACATAGACCGGCAGGTGAGCGCCATGGCTGGATGGGCTGGGCCGGGCTCGCCTGGCCACTCATTCACCCGCCCCCATTTCTGTGCAGGTCTCCCCCACTGAGAGTCTGCGCTTAATGTGCCTCCTGTCAGTCACGGAAAATGGTAAGCTCAGTGCTGGAGAAGGGGGGCACCCGGCGGGGGGCCTGCTTATGGGGCTTTGCACTCAGCTCTCCCTCTGTTCAACCCCCCATAGGGCTGGTCCCCAAGGATTACCGCTCCCTGAAAACCCAGTACCTGCAGGTGAGTGCAGGTGTTGGAGGGGGGCTATGGGAAGAGTGTATCTGGAGGGGGTGTGCTGGCGGTAGGGATGCCCCAGCAGGTGAGTTGGGGGGTAACTCCCCTGTTGTTGCTGGAAGGCTCTAGCTGGGCCGATTTCCTTCAGGGCTGACTATCAGCCCCATGTGCAGCAGTGTGCGCTTGTTTGTGTGTTGTGTTCGTGCTGGCCCTTGTGTGCCATCTGTTGAGGCTGTGGCAAGACTGACCCCCTCTCTGGGACACCGAGTGCTCACCTGTCCCGGGTGCTGTGATCCCAGATCAGCAGGCTGGGGCTCCGCGCACCAGTCCGGCAGGCTGGATGCTGCACTGTGCTCATTGAGCCTGGCAGCTGAATTCTGGCCTGAGCCTCCTCTTCCTTTGTGTGCCAGAGTTATGGGCCTGAGCACCTGCTGACCTTCCATAACCTCAAGCGTATGGGGCTGCTGGTGGAGCAGGCCCCAGGGGAGACTCTGACGGCTGTGGAGAGCAAAGTGAGCAAGCTGGTGACTGACCGAGCGGCAGGTATGGGGCCATTCTGCCTGCAGCACCCCGGGGCGGATCTGAGCGCTGAGCCCTCCTGCCTCTGAATTGCAGGAGGCGCTAGACTGATTCCCCAGGGTGTCCACTCCCGGGCAGGGCAGGGCAGAGGAGAGCCCAGTGAGGCACTCATTGTCACTGTTGGGTCACACTGGAGCGGCTCTGCTCTGCTTTGCAGGGGAAGGTGAGAAGGCCCTGCAGGCTTCCACCTCTGCCCCTGGCTGCCTGTACACTGCCCTGCAGCGGTGCTCCCCAGGGCATGCCTCATGCCAGCTCTTCCAGCTGGAGAGGGTCAGCTGAGCTCGTGGGGGCCCTGAGGCTCTCAGCTCCAGCCCACCTGTCTGTCTCATTTGCAGGGAAACTCACGGATGCTTTTAATTCTCTGGCCAGGAAGAACAACTTCCGAGGCATAAGCAAGAAGCTGGGCTTGGTAGGTTCCCTCTGGAGTCGCTGGCTGTGCTGCGTGAAGGGGTCAGTGAGGGTTTAACATCACTGGCTCTAGATGCCCTGGCTACATGCCTCTGGTTCTGACCAGCCCTGTGCAGGGGAGCGGCAGAGTGGAACCCTTGGGGATCTGGGGTAGCAGCAGTGGCTCTGGCCCTTTCTCATTGTGGGGTTAAAAGAGTCTGTGGCCTTCCCTCTCTGCCATGGGCCTGGCCCTGTCTAGGCAGCACGAGGTCATGAGCTGTGTTGGGGGCTGAATCCTTGGAAGATGCAAGTTGGCAAAATGCAAAGGCCCTGTGGAGTGGGGCAGCGTGAACAGGCTGTGCCTGCGCTCCAGGAGCTGGCCTGGCTTCCCAGGGGCTTCTGGAGACAATTCAGGCCTCAGCTGTCACCTGGGAAGGCCTGTGTGATTTCGGGGCTGGAGCTCTTCCTCTGCCTGGGGTGGCAGGGAACAGCCGAGAGGCGAGTTGTGGTAGTCCCTGGCTGTGGAAGGTTGTCAGGGCTCCGGTCTGCTGCCTTCCCAGAACAGTGCAAGGGTCGTCTGGCTTGGCTCTCGGTCTTCACTAGAGCCAAGCAGCCAAGTTGCCCGGGGTGCTTCAGAGCAGAGCCTCTGCTCTGGGAACGCACTGCAGCTCACTCACAGTGCCTGTCTCTCCAGATCCCCCGGGTGGATGGTGAGTACAACCTGAAGGTGCCCAGAGATATGGCCTATGTCTTCAGTGGGGCCTATGTCCCTCTGAGCTGCAAGATCATGGAACAGGTGAGTGCGTCTGTGAGCTCCCCAGCCAGCGTTCTCCACAAGCTGGGTGTGTGGATGGCCACTCAGGAGAGAGTCAGGTTGCACCCAGCTGATCAGCAGAGCCCCACAGCTGAGAGCGTTTCTGTTGGTGGTGAACATCCGCACATGCCTCAGTGCACATGGTAAAATGTGTTCCGCCCATGGATGGAAAACTTGGCGGGATCCTGACCCCAGCCTGGGGGACAACAGCTGCCCATGTGTGGTCCCCGGCACTCCCTGCATTTAGCACAGGGCGCTCTGAATTCCTTGGGAGCAGTCTGCTTTGCAAATATGCCTCGGGCCCCAGGGTGCCCCGTGGGTCCAGCGATGCTGCTGCAGCTCTCCCTGCTCCGTAGGCCACAGGTGCCTCTGGTTGGGATGGCCCTGTCCAGATCTGAATGGGCTAGAAGCATCAGCCCACTGCTCCCAGGAAGGTGAGGCACCTGCCTGCTCATCCTGTGCCTGCTGTTCCTGCCCAGTGCCCTGGCTGGCATCTGATCTCTTGTTCAGCTCGGGGCCCAAGTCACTCCCATTGCCCTGGTGCTCTTCTGCTTTCCCTGCCCTTGACAGACTGTCGCCTACCGGTCTCTCTTTAGGTGCTGGAGCGCAAGGGCTGGCTGGGCCTGGAGGAGGTGGTGCGCCTGCTGAATGGCAGTGAATTTGCCTCCACAGGTAATGCCTGCTCCTGTGGTTGCTGGGGCTGGGAGGCTTGGGGGGCCACTTCACATCCTCCTCTACTCCTTCCAGAACTGGCTGGTGAAGAGAATCCTGCCTGGGAGGCCCAGCCCGTCATCCTAGCAGTCTTCCTGGGAGGGTGCACCTTCTCTGAGATCTCTGCTCTCCGGTTCCTGGGGAAGGAGAAAGGTACCAGCTGGGGCACTGGGTTCCTGTGGGGGAAAAAATGGCCCCACAGTTTGACCCCCTGAGCATGGACTTGTTGAGTTAGCGCTGCCTGTGCGATTCATGCTCCAGCCATAGTAGCCAATTCCCAGGCTGTGGCATAGTAAAGCAAGGCAGTTAAAAGCCATGGACTGCCCACCCACCCTTCCTGCTTTGGCCCATGTGCAAAGGGGTGCAGCCTTCCTTGCCGTGTGTGCAAACCAGCACATGGGTGTTTGAGAAGCACCCATCACATGCCTTCGGCCTGGTCAGGTGCCTGGCGCCGTCAACACCAGTGCTGTGTCTGGTGCATAGGGGGCACGGCCAGGGGGTGGCAGGGCTTTGGCTGCAGCCTCACTCTCCTGGCCTCTGCTCTCATCCATTTTCCTTTCACCTCTTGGGGTTGCTCAGGGTACAAGTTCATATTCCTGACGACCGCCATCACAAACAGCGCCCGACTGATGGAGGCCATGACAGAGGCGAAGGCGTGAGGCAGGCTGAGCGCAGCCCTGCGATGCTGCTGGCTCAGGCATTACAGACATGGGACAATGAACTGTGACAGCAGCAGCCCAAGCAGGGGAGACAAAGGGCCCATCCTATCATGTGCTCCGCCTGGGTTTCCTGAAGGCTGCGGACTGGGGTGAAAACGGACAGAGAGGAGAGCACTTCTGCGAAGGCTAGAAGAGGGAGACACTGTTTCTCTGTTCCTAGACCCGGGGTGTCTGTCGCTAGCATGCTGCAGGCACCGGGGTGGTCTAGCCCTGTGCCTGGTCTGTTGGTGCTCCTGCTGTTGGCTTATTGGCTGGTGACGGGACCTCACTTGCCTCTTGAATTCTTATTTAGGCTTTTGTGCCCTGCCTCCCACTCTGGGCTATCTGCTTGTCCCCGGACAGCTGTCAGCATTTGGGTCGTCAGTGAAATAACAGCACCGTGCTGAACTGTTACCAGCTCTGTCACTGGAGAAATTAACTAGGCAGGGGGAGTTGGCCTCTGCTGGAATCACAAGTGCAGATGAAGTGCATTCCTCCTGGAGTTTTGAGTGCATGTTCATTCACTTCACAGGACTGCATGTCTCATGTGGCACCAGTCCCATGAGGCTCTTGTGTGGACTGCTGGCCCAAGCAGGGGCAGAATAGACTGGCCGGTGTGCTCTGGGATTTGAATAACGTAAAGGATTGCACCGGCAGAAGCATGTATTAGTGCTGCATTGATTTGTACCATATAAAATACATGGGGTCAGGCTTCAGTGCTTTGTCTAACCACAGAGCAGAGACCCAGTAGTTAGCATGTCTCCAATGAGCTGTGGTGCTTAATCCTGAGGCTGGTTGTGGTGTCTGTTTCTTGCATGGAGCCTTCCACTGAGTGTTGGAGGGTACCCTCAGCTGGAGTTCTCTGCAGCCCTGGCAGGCTGGGCCGCAGATAATACTCAGCCCTGCCACAGTTCAAGGACCTGGACGAGGTGACGTTTCCCGCTCCCCTCCTTTCTTGTCTCTCCTGTGGAATGGAGTTATTGCTGCAGTGAGAAGGGAAGTGCTGTTAACCCTGCATGTAGCTGGGGGCAGGGAGCACCAACCCCCATGCACCTCAGTGCTGTGGTTTAAGGCCCTAGGGTGTCCTGGCAGGAGGGGGTCTTGGGGCAGCTTCTAGGGAGGAGGCTGGGTATGGAGGGCAGGCATGGGCCCTCAAGGAGGAGTGGGGCAGTGGATGGGCTGGGCTTCAGCCCAACCTTCCTGCAGGGGCCTGAGCTGCGCTCTGCCTGCTCCCGGTGCTTGGCTGGGAGGGAGGTGGACCCCATGACCTGGAGGGAGACTGGGGGAGGACCCTGTGACCTTGGGGGAGCAGTGGGGACCCCAGGGTAGGGGATGGACCCCATGGAAGAGGGGGAGCCCCTGTGGCTGGTGGGGACCTGTGGGTTTGAGGGGGAGGGGGGGGACGTCGCCTGGGACAGGGGGCGGGGCGCCTACTGTGCCCGCCCTCGTCCCGTTTGCATACGTGTAGCCGGGGGCGGGCCTGCATAGTCACGTGAGCACGTCGAGGCAGGGGTAACCTCGCACGTTTCATCGCTGCCTATTCATTGGCTGAGCGCTTCCAGGAGCTCACTGGCTATTGGCTGGAGAGGCCGGTGGTGGGCGGGGACCCGCCGAAGACGGCTGGGCAATCTTCGCTCGTGTCACGGCGTGGGGGCGTGGCCACACCGGCGGTTGTAGGTGGGGCTAGTTGTGACGTGCGCTCGCCCAAGAGCCAATGGGCCCGCCGGGGCGGGGAGTTTGAATCGGGACGGCGGAGAAGGACGCGGAGCGCGGCCGCCATGAGGAAGAGGTGAGGTGAGGGGCGCGGCGCGGCCGGGAGGGAGCGGAGCGGAGCGGAGCGGAGCGGAGCGGGGCGGGGCGGGGCTGGGCTGGGCTGGGCTCGGCGCGGCCGGGGGGGAGCGGGGCTGGGGCTCGGGCTCGGGCTCGGGCTGCCGGCGCGCCCTTTGCCTGGGCTGCCGGCGCGACAGGCCCTGTGGCGGGCGAGCGCCCAGCAACGCCCCAGCCCTGGTGCCGAGCGGAACGCGGGCTCCGGCGGAACAGCCCTTGGCGCGAGCCCCGTCCGTGGGGTGCAGCCGCCGCCCCGCCCGCCGCGCGGGTGTCGTTCGCCCCCGGGACCGGACCCCGCGCGGCCGCCGGCGGGACACGCGCCGAGGGAGGCGCGGGCAGGGCTCGGCCAGCCTGGGGGTCTGCGCGCCAGCAGCCCGGGGCGGCCCCGCGGCGCAGGTGGGCTCGGAGAGGCAGTGGGGGCTGGAGGCCAGGCCGGCCAGGCCGCCCCGAGCTGTTAGCCGGGCGCGGGGGAACAACCTCTTGCCCTGCCGACGGGACTGACTGCCGGGGGCCGGGTCGCTGCGTGCTCCGCCGCTCCTTGCGCGCCTGTGGAAGCATCTGCTGGGGAGCCTCTGTCCGAAGACAAGGTACCGGGCTGGGCGCGCCAACCGCTCGGTGTCGGGATGGCGGTGGGCTTCAAGTGGGGTGCCCCAGCGTCAGTTCTCGGGCCAGCGCTCTTCAACAGCTTTGCTAATGACCTGGACGCGGGGGTGGGCTGCACCCTCAGCAGGTCTGCAGCTGACACTAACTAGGGGGTCAGGTAGATACACTGGAGGGCGGGGAGAGGGTCCAGAGTGACCTAGACAAATCGGAGGACTGGGCCAAAAGAAATCTGATGTGGCTCAACGAGGAGAAGTGCAGAGTCCTGCGCTTGGAACAGAAGAATTCCAACCACGGTTCCAGGCTGGGGACCAACTGGTTACGTAGCAATGCAGCAGAAAAGGACCAGGGGATTACAGTGGATGAGAGGCTGGGTGTGAGTCAGCAGTGTGCCCTTGCAGCCAAGAAGGCTAATGGCATATTGGGGTGCATTAGGAGGAGCATTTCCAGCAGACCTAGAGAAGGTGTTATGCCCCTTTACTCAGCACTGGTGAAGCTGCATCTGGAGTATTACGTCCAGTTCTGTGCCCCCCAGTATAGAAAGGGTGTGGACGCACTGGAGAGGGTTCGGCACAGGGCAAGGAAAATGATTAAGGGGCTGGAGCACATGACCTGTGAGGAGAGCTAGTACCATACAGCATCCTGTTCTGTTTGAAAGAAGAGAGCCCTATGCAATGCAATAATACATATAAAGCATATATTAAATGGGTCAAGAACTCGCAACCTGACAGATCTCACAGTGCAGTCAACAAGGACTCCCTCATTAAACAGAGACATTTCTAGCACTCCAGAAGTAAAGAGGAAATCACAGCTGATGTGCAGATGAGACAGATTGGCCGAGTGGCATCTGGTGATGAGGACAAGGAAGTCAGAGTGATTTGCAAACAAAGTATTTTAATACAGACCAATGTAACACTGCGCATCCAGGAGTAAGGCACGCTGGCCATCCTTACAGAATGGGGATGTAGCCTGGGAAGTGGAAACTCTGAAGGGATTTGGGGGGGTCATACTGGATTTGTAAATTACATGAACTACCCATGGAAAAAACATTAATGTGATCCTTGGGTGGATAAATAAAGGGAATAAGGAGGTGACTTTTATCTCTGTATACAGCATTGATGGCACTTATGCTGGAATATTATGAGCATATCCACATTTCAAAGATGTATTGAAAAAAAGGAGGGGGTGTGTTTTTAAAAAAAAAAAACAAACGCACATTATTTCAGGGCTGGAGAAAATGCCCTTCAGTGAGCAACTTAGAACTCAGTATGTTTTAGGTTATCAAAAAGACTGAGAGGTGAGTTGATTACTGAGTGCAAGAAACTTCCCTGGGAGGAAATGCTAAGCACTGAAGAGTGTTTTTTTTTTTTTTTTTTTAAACCTGGAGGAGACAAACAGAGCAAGAGAGAACCTGTTCCAGCAAGGCTTCAGTGTGAACCAAAAGCCAGCAGGAGATAGAGAATCCACTGGTGCCATTGAGAGTTTGGTTCCATGGCTAATCACGCTCCCTGTTGAGCATTTCATAGAACACTAGAACTGAAAGGGACCTTCAAGAGGTCATCGAGTCCAGTCCCTGCCCTCTTGGCAGGACCAAACACCAGCTAGATCATCCCCAATGGGTGTCTGTCTAACCTGCTCTTAAATATCTCCAGCGATGGAGATTCCATGACCTCCCTAGGTAGGTAACCTATTCCAGTGTTTAACTGCCCAGACAGTTGGGAAGTTTTTTCTAATGTCTAATCTAAACCTCCCTTGCTGCAGTTTAAGCCCATTGCTCCTTGTCCAGTCCTCAGAGGCCAAGGAGAACAATTTTTCTCCCTCTTCCTTGTAACCCTCTTTGAGGTACTTGAAGACCACTATCATGTCCCCTCTAAATCTTCTCTTCTCTAAACTAAACAAGCCAGTTCTTTCAGTCTTCCCTCACAGCTCATGTTCTCTAGACCTTTCATCATTCTTGTTGCTCTTCTCTGGACCTTTTCCAATTTCTCCACATCTTTCTTGAAATGTGGTGCTCAGAACGGAACATAATACTCCAACTGAGGCCTAATGAGCACTGAGTAGAGCGGAAGAATGACTTCTCATGTCTTGCTCAGAGCACTCCTGTTAATACATGCCAGAATCATGTTTGCTTTTTTGGCAACAGCATCACACTGTTGACTCATATTTAGCTTGTGGTCCACTATGACGCTTAAGTCACTTTCCACAGTAGTCCTTTCTAGACAGGTGCTTCCCATTCTGTATGTATGAAGCTGATCCTTTTTTTGCCCGAACTGGAGTACTTTGCATTTGTCCTTATTAAACTTCATCCTGTTTACCTCAGGCAATTTCTCTAATTTGTCCAGATCATTTTGAATTCTGAGCATATCCTTCAAAACAGCTGCATCCCCTCCCAGCTTGGTATCATCTGCAAACTTAAGAGTACGCTTTATGGCAGTATCTAAACTGTTGATGAAGATATTGAATAGAACTGGTCCCAAAACAGATCCCTGTGGAACCCCACTTGTTATGCCCTTCCAGCATGACTGCATACCATTCTCTGAGAATGGTTATCCAGCCAGTTATGCACCCACCTTATAGTGGCCCCATCTAAGTTGTATTTGCTTGGTTTATTGATAAGATCATGTGACACCTTGTCAAATGCCTTACTGAAGTCTAGGTATACCACATCCATTGCCTCTCCCTTATCCACAAGACTTTGTTTTTTGCGAAGATAACATCAGAATGGTCTGGCATGATTTGTTCTTTACAAATCCATGCTGGCTGTTACCTAGCACCTTCTTTTCATCCAGCTATTTGCAGGTCAATTCCTTAATTATTTGCTCCATTATCTTTCCCAGCACAGAAATTAAACTGACTGGTCTGTAGTTTCCTGGGTTGTTCTTTTCCCTTTTCACTATGTTTGCCCTTTTCCAGTCTTCTGGAATCTCTCCCAACTTCCAGAACTTTTAAAAGATGATAGCTAAAGGCTCAGAAACCTCATCTATCAACTCCTTGAGTAGTCTAGGATGCATTTCATCAGGCCCTGGTGGCTTGAAGACATCTAATTTTTCTGAGTAATTTTTAACTTTATGTATTTTATCCTCTAACCCTGCCCCCCCCCCCCTTCCCACTAGCATGCATTATGTTAGCCATTTATGCATCAGCCTTCTTGGTGAAGACCTCAAAACAAAGAAGTCATTGAGCACCTCTGCCACTTCCAAGCTTTCAGATATTGTCCCTCCTCCCTGAACAGTGGGACCACCCTGTCCTTGGTTGTCTTCTTGCTTGTAATATATTGATCGAATGGCTTCTTGTTACCCTTTGTCTCTAGCTAGTTTGAGCTCGTTCTGTGCCTTGGACTTTCTAATCTTGCCCCTGCATACACACAGTTTGCTTATATACATCTTTAGTAATTTCTCCTACTTTCCACTTTTTATACTACTCCTTTTTGATTTTGAGATTGTGCAAGATCTGGCTAAGCCAAGAGAGTCTTTTACCATACTTTTTTGTTTTCCTACACAGCGGGATAGCTTGCTTTTGGGCCCTTAATAATTTCCCTTTGAAAAACTGCCAACTCTCCTCAGTTGGTTTTCCCCTTAGTCTTGCTTCCCCTGGGACCTTACCTACCAGCCCTCTGAGTTTACCAAAACTTGGTTTTCTGAAATCCATTGTCTCTCTTTTGCTGTTCTCCCTTTCAATATTGCTTGGGATCATGAACTCTGTGATGTCATGGTCACTTTGTCTCAAGCTGCCTTCCACTTTCAAATTCTCAACCAGTTCCTCCCTATTTGTTAAATCAAATCTAGAACTGCTCTCCCCGCCCCACCACCACCACCAGTAGCTCTTCCACCTTCTGAAATAAAAAACTCGTCCATGCAGTCCAAAAACTTTCTGGATGTTCTGTGCCGTGATCTGTTTCCCAACATATGTCTGCATAGTTGAAGTCCCCCCACCACCACCAAGTCCTGGGTTTTGGATAATTTTGTTAATTATTTAGAGTCTCATCCACCTCTGCTACCTGGCCAGGTGGTCTGTAGTAGACCCCTATGAGACATCACCCTTGTTTTTTACTCCTTAACTTATGTCTCCTGCATCCACCTCAGTCCAGGTGTGCACAGCTTTGGTATATAAGGCAACATCTCCCTGTTTACCCACCTTGTCCTTCCTGAGTAAGTTGTACCCTCCTGTGCTAGTATTCCAACCATGCACACTATCCCACCCAGTTTCTGTGATACCGATTATATCATGGTGTGTGTGTGTGTGTGTGTGTGTTGGGATTTCAGGTTGTTCCTGCTTATTACACAAATGCAGGAAGTCTGGGTATCGGTATCGAAGGCCATGTCTACGCTGCCCAAATCTTCAAAATAGCCATGCAAATGGCCACTTTGAAGATTACCAATGAGGTGCTGGAATACATATCCAGCACCTCATTAGCTGTGTCCTGCTTGCTCCACTGGAGGGTGACACATCTCAAAGAGCCACAGCTATGGCATAAGGCTAGGAACCTTTTCTTCTTCTTCTTCAAGTGGTTGCTCATACTGGTCCCGATTAGGGGTGTGTGCAGTCATTGCGATGGTTTTCCTGCAGCAGCTCTGTAGGCCCTTGGAGCGGTGCCTTCCTGGCGCACGATAGATGATCCTGGCCCTTCCACTTCTTTCATACTGTTGCTTGCGTAGCAAATGCTTCCTTTAGTTTATGCATATAATTGTTAACAATGTGTAGTTATATATCTCCTGTACCCTTCCCTTGAGTCCTGGGGCATACCTCAGTCCCAAGGGTTTAAACCCCATGGAACCTGCTGTCAGCTTGTGTCAATAGACAACCCCTGGACGCTTGCCTTAAGTGCCTGGGGGAGGCCCCCAAACAGGCCTTCTGTTGGGAATAGCTGGCAAGAAGGAATTGTGGAGGGGCTGGTTCAGCAGGGTCATGTATTCAGTGCCACTCCAGGGAGCTGCACAGCTGGCCCATCAGGAAATGATAGGGGAAAAGCTTTCCTACTTGGAATGGGCCTGAGCAGCGCATTAAGAACAGCGGTTACAAGAAGGTGAATAACCATTGTTAGCCAAACACAAGTCACTGGACCCAGCAAGGGTGACTGGGTGAAATGTAACAGCCTGTGTTATATAGGAGGTCAGATGAGATGATCTAATGCTCGTTTCTGGCTGCAAAGTGAGACTCTACACCCAAGGGCAGTATTTGTTGTGGTTAGTGAGGTGAACGGACTGTTTGTGGACACCATGTCCTTCAAGCTCTTAGATCTGATAGGTCTCATCCTCCTGCATTTCATATTGTTCATGGGTTGAAGGGTGAGGACAGGCTCCTCTAGCTCCCACTCAGAGTTCAGTCGAAGTGGAGATACTTCATATGAAGAAAGCATTCTCTCTGCTCCTACAGGAGAGGGGAGTGCTGCCAAAAGCTGCTTTAGCACGTAAGCAAACCCAGTCACTCAGCAAATGCAGACCTGTTTGAATGGTTCACTTCCAGCCCTGGGATTTATTGTGGCTGGCGGTGACCAATGGGCGAGTGCTCTATGTGCATGTCATAAGAGCATCTTCTGCATCCGTTAGGCATCTTCCCCTTCTTGGGGCTTGGAGTGTTGTTTCGCACATGCCTGGCACAAGGAGGTGATGCCAAGCCTAAAGAATGCTATTGGAGTGCGTGTCTTGGGACTATTGGCGACAAGTGAAGTGTATGATCCCTCTGCTTCCACCCAGCCTGAGTTGGTTTTGGGTGGATGTGCCCCAATTCCAGCAGCATAGAGCAGCTCACCTGACACCTGGGCCAAAGAGATGCAAATAAGTTTGTTGATCTAGAAGTTGTAGCACTCAGCCCGCGATTCCATCTCATGCAAGAACTGGTTTTCAGCGTTTGCGATGGACGAGTGTGACGAGTGTCCCTCCTGTCTCTCACAGCGAGGTGCTGGCTGCAGAATCCGTGGCATGTCTGAACAGGGCACTTGGTCGCCTGCGGGATATCTGGGAGGAGATTGGGATCCCCGAGGAGCAGCGACTGCAGCGAACAGAAGTGGTAAAGAAGCACATCAAGGTGCGTACTCTTCCCCGCCCCCCCCCAGCACTCGTGGTTCGGTGGGGGTGAATGAACCCGGGGTGCTCACCAGCGCCCCGCAGGGAAGCAGCTGCTCTGCTGTGGGGAAGCAGGGCAAGACTGGTGACGACTTCTTCGGTGCCTTCCTGGCAGCTCAGGGAGCTCTGTCCTGGGCACACTCGCCCAGCTTCTTGTGAAGCAGGAGCCTGTACAAATGCAATGGCTATTGCAGAACATCTGGAGACTTCCCCAGAACTCGCTGCTGACTGGCAGTCAGCACTGGCCAGGCTCCAGGGGCATTGGCTGGCTGTGCAAACCAGTGAGAGCCTACCCTGGTCTAAACCCCCTGCAAAAGATGCACCCAACAGCCTGTTCCTGGGAATTCCCCAAACCACTTTGTTTCCTGACTCTTGACCCTCCTGCCTGAATGTTGCTCCTGCACTGCTCTTCCCTCCCCTCCTCCTCTCCCCACAGATACTCTTCCTCAACTGCTTCTCTTGAGTTATCCGCTGCTCCGGATACTCTCACCTGCGGGCACGTGGGTTTCTCAAGCTTGTATCACTCCAGTTTCACAGGTGATCGAGTAACAAGTTGGGGGACCAGATGGCATTCACCCAAGAGTTCTGCAGTTTCACAGCTGAGTTCTTTCAGAAGTATTAATGGTGGTTTGAACCTATCCTTTAAATCTGCTTCTGTACCCAATCAATGGAAGGTAGCTGATGTAATGCCAAAGTTTAAAAAGGGATCTAGAGGTGATCCCGGCAATTACAGACTAGTGAGTCTAACGCCAGTACCGGTCAAATTAGTTAAACCTTAGTAAAGGATAAAACATAATTTGTTGGGTGAAAGTCAACGTGGTTTCTGTAAAGGGAAATAATGTCTTACTAACGTATTAAAGCTCTTTGAAGAGGTCAACAAACAAACGTGGACAAGGGGGATCCAGTAGTACTGTACTTGGATTTCTAGAAAGTCTTTGACAAGGTCCCTCCCCAAAGGCTCTTGTGTAAATTGGGTTGTATGGGATAAGGGGCAATTTCTTCATGGACTGAGAACTGGTTAAAAGGCAGGCAACAGAGGGTAGGCATAAATGGTACAATTTCAGACTGGAGCTGGGTCACTAGTGGTGTCCCCAGGGGTCAGTCCCAGGGCCAATCCTATTAACTTACTCATAAATGAGCTGGAGAAAGGGGTAAACTGTGAGGTGGCAAAGTTTGCAGATGACACTAAACTGCTCAAGATACTTAAGACCAAAGCAGACTGGGAAGAACTTCAAAAAGACCTTACAAAACTGAGTGACTGGGCAACAAAATGGCAAAAGAAATGTAATGTGGATAAATGTAAAGTAATGCACATGGGGAAAAAATAACCCAAACTATACATGCAATATGATGGGGGCTAACTTAGCCACATCTACCAGGAAAGAGGGCTTGGAGTCATCGTGGATAGTTCTCTGAAAACATCCACGCAGTGTGCGGTGGCAGTCAAAAAAGCAAACAGGATGTTAGGAATCATTTAAAAAGGGATAGAGAATAAGACCGGAAATATCTTATTGCCTTTATATAAAGCCATGGTACGCCCACAGCTTGAATGCGGCGTACAGATGTGGTCTCATCTCAAAAGGGATATCGGCATTGGAAATGGGGTTGGAACAGGTCCCGTATAGAGAGAGATTAGAGACGAGGGCTTCTCATCTTAGAAAAGGGGAGACATGTTAGAGGTGTATAAAAGTGAGCGGTGTGGAGAAAGTGAATAAAGAAAAGTTATTTTCTTGTTCCTGTAATATAAAAACTAGAGGACACCAAATGAAATTAATGAGCACCAGGCTTAAAACAACTCAACGGAAATTCGTTACGCAGCATAGTCAACCTGTGGCACGCCTTGCCAGAGGAGGCTGTGAAGGCCAGGACTATAACAGAGTTTTAAAAAGAGCTAGATAAATTCATGGAGGTTAAGTCCATTAATGGCTATTAGCCAGGATGGCTAAGGAATTGTCCCTGGCCTCTGTTTGTCAGAGGCTGGGGTTGGATGGCAGGAGAGAGATTGTTACCTGTTTGGTTCACTCCCCCGGGACACCTGGTATCAGCCACTGTTGGCAGACAGGACAATGGGCTAGATGGACCTTTGGTCTGACCCATTTTAACAGGACAGGGTTTCTGGGCACAGCCAGAGAAATCAATCCAGGATAATTTTGCATAAAATCTGGGCCACTCTCAGTCCCAGGCTGGGATTGCCTTCTCACTAAGGCAAATCTAACCAGCCACAACAGCACCTCTGCCAGCCCCACTGGCCAGCCAGAAGCCACAAAAACAAACCCACAGACTTCCCAGCTGCTCTACCAGCCCAGACCAACAACCCCCAAATACAGGTGAGCAGTTATTAAACCTGTTTCACCAAACACTGCACAGATTCTTCTGGGCCCTGGCCAATATATACTTGGATCTTACCCAAACAACATGCTCACCAGTGTGGTGGTGGCTGCTGAGTTTTGAAAGTCCATTTCAGGTTACGTAGTTTTAGTTACTGGAGAACTGTAGATTGGGCCTGCTGGGGTGCATGTGCTGGGACATGGACCCTTGGAGTCAGACACAGGTACCAAAAGATCCAAGATGGACCTTGCTAAGACCCCCTCATTCTTTGTGTTCAGGGACAAAGCCCTTCTTCTTTCCATAGTCCCTTGAGGATCTGCCCCCAGGTGAGCCCCTGTGGCCAGTTGCCATTGGTTGCTGGTTGTGCCAGCACCGCCCCAGTCATTTACATGGCAGTTGGGATGCATGTCTGGGCATCTTATTTCAATTTCTTTGTTCAGCCAGGTCACCTGACCATTGGGCTGCATTCCATTGACAAGCCCCCAGCCTCTGGGATGTGGATTTGACATCTGAGCACCTGGCTTCCACCCCCTTGTTCAGCCCAATGCCCTGGCTGGGCTGAGGTGTCACCTCCCGTGGTGGAGCTCAGCACTGAAACGTTTTCTAACACACCTAGAGAGCTAAAACCTGTACCGTTACCTGCACGCGCGGTACAGACGTGTGAGTAGCGCGCACAGGTTCAGGGCATCATCGGCTTTCATTGGACACCTCCCACAGCCCCCAGCACAACGCTTGGGGCCAATAGCCACGCAGGGCACAGAAAATGGCTTCCAGACCCAATAGAAAAATCCACTCACGTGACACCCAATTTGGCTGCTCTTATGTAGGAGTGACACTCAGTGAGTCTGATGCCCCTCCCCCAGGTGGCTGAGCTGTGTAGCCCTACCCACTCTAGTGGAGACCCCAGGAGCTCCGCCTCAGCCTCGCCAGGGCAGGGGGAGGAGAGGGGTCTTGCTGCAGCTCGGCCCTGGCGCTGCCCTTCTGCGCATTCTGTGTCAGGTGTGGAAAGTCTCACTCCCATCTGCATGGTGTGCACTGCGCTCTCCGCCCGGCGCCCTAGTACTGCGATGCCTTTCAAGGGCCTCTGCTCCCACCCTCCTGACGCCGGGCCAAGTGTTTCTGCCCTTGGCTCTCCCACGCAGCCACCACTGCGTCCCTAGGCCAGCCTCTGCCTGGGCCCACTGCCATACGAGAGGTTTTCTGGGCACGGCTTGGGGGGTGGGGGGAGGGCTACAGTATGAGGCACCCAGCCCACCACGTACAGCATTTCTGTTGCCACAGAGGGAATTGCTTGAAGTGTGCAAGGGCAGCAAGAAGTCACACAAGTTCCTTTGTGCCACAACCAGGGCCCTCCTTGCAGTCGAAGTTCGGAAAACCAATCTCACCCAATGTGAACAGGTTCTTCCAGGCCCAAAGGGCCAGCCACGTCCCCAGTCAACATGTACCTCAGATCTGACCTATAGCAGGGTGCTGGGCCGGGCTTTTAGAATCTAAATGTTTATGAATAAAGAGAGAGAAGGCTGAGATTTATTGTTAAATTATATGCACCAAATGCAAAGTTTGTGGTCCAGGCTCTTAGCAGAGATGGAATAAACTGTTGTCTTAAGTCTCTGGAAATCATCCTTTGTTGGAAGGTCATTGTAACAATTCCCCTGATGCGGTGAGCTGGAGTGAAGACCAAGATGGGGGAACCTCCATGGCCCTCTCTATACCTTTGCCCAGGCAGAGAGATTCCGTTGTTCTTGAGGTGTGACGGTACCTCCCAAAATGGAGTTTGTCAAATGAGCATGTCACCAATTCCTGTCCTTTTTAGGCAATGGCTGATTTGCCTACCGGGTGATCTGAATGTTTACAGCAAATTTCCTCAGACGTGGATTGGCACCTATTTAGGCTCTTTGTCAGTCAAGTGCTGATTGACTTGATTAGGAACCCTTTCACAATACAAAAAAGCAGTCCGGTAGCACCTTAAAGACGAATGATACAATTTATTAGACGATAAACTTTCATGGGACAGACCCACTTCAGGTAGTGCACCAAACTTCCTGGTGAGGTCTCCCAGCAGCAAATGGGAGAAACACAAGTCCAGAGCCAACACATCTTCAAATATGAAAATGACACGTGCATCTGAGCAGTACAAACAGGGTCTGGGGATCACCAGCTTTCAGGAGACCTCTCTCGGCCTGCTTTGCGTGTGATTTAGTGCAAACCTAGAACAGCAGTCACACCAGTGTTCCATATGTCCGCAGTGGAATCTACTCATGTCACAGCCCTGCTAAGTGTTGCTTTGCTGCAGGGCCTGCTGGACATGATGGTGGCTGAGGAGGAGAACCTGAAGGAGCGTCTCCTGAAAAGCATTGCTATGTGTCGCAAGGAGCTGGACACGCTTTGCAAGGAACTCCAGCTGGATCCATTTGAGGTGAGCTCTGGGTTTCCCTTCTGTCCATCCAGTACAGTAGTGAGGTGGTCTTCTGGCCTCATCCTCATCCAAGTGCCAGGTGCCCCAGACAAAACTCATAGGAGAGCCTTAGAGAGCCCGGCGCCCTGGACTCGCCAAGGAAGTCTTGCAGGCTGAGTGGGGGTGGTATGGACTCATGCTGTAGACCTGGCTTCTCTTAGCTGGTCCCCTTTGTCTGTGAAGGGCTGTCCTGTGGGCTGACCAGATCTGAACTGAGCCCAGTAGGGTCAAGGCCTTGGGTCTTGCTCTGACCAGCTCCCTGCGACTGGGTTAGCTGCTGTAGAAAGCAGTGCTGATGACTCACGTTCCCTCAGGAGGAGCAGAGCACCATCCTGCAGCTGGAGAAGGACTTGCGCACTCGCCTGGAGGTGATGCTGAAGCAGAAGAGGGAGAGGAAGCAAGAGTTGAAAACTTTGCAAGAACGAGACCAAGACTTGTGTGGCCTTCTGTGCGTGACCCCCTACAGCATTGACGGCAACGCTGTGCCCAGCCTGGAGGAGCTGGGCCACTTCCGACAGCACCTGGCAGCACTGGCTGCTGAGAAGGTCGGGGGGTGCGTGGGGTGGCGTGTGCGAGTGTGCCTTGTGCGTGGGGGGGACTTGCCTGACCTGTAACGTGCTCTGCTTGTGCTTCCAGGGGCGCAGACGAGAGGAGTTTGTCAGCACCAAGCGGCAGATTATCCTGTGCATGGAGGATCTGGAGCATGTCCCTGACACCAGCTTTGAACGGGATGTGGTGTGTGAGGATGAGGACGCCTTCTGCCTCTCGCTGGAGAACATTGCTGCTCTCAGGGAGCTGCTGCAGCAGGTACGGAGCACAGCCAGCCAAGTCTCATTCCGTGCTGCGCTCCAGTACTTGGGCTTGTAACAGGGACACTTGAAGCGGTCTGGGGGTCTTGCCTTTGCAGTGAGCAGGCACCTCTGGGGAGCCCCCCCTTGACCAGGAGTGAGCTCCCCTGCTTTCTGCCGGCCAATGAGCAGGCAGCGCTAGCTGCCGGAGCACTGACCCTGTGCTTTCCCTGCTCCAGCTGGAGGCCCGGAGAGCTTTACACGAAGCCGCCTGCGCTGAGCTGCGCTCCAGGGTTGTGGAGCTGTGGGACAGGCTGCAGGTGCCTACGGAGGAGAGAAACACCTTTGCCGCATACATGACTGGATCCAGAGCCAAAACCAGGAAAGCTGTAAGGAAGTCCTGCCCAGTCTGTGCCTTAGGGGGCTGTGGGATGTGAGCTGTGGCTCTGAGATCTGGCCAGGGGTGCGGTGCCCGGGGACACCTGTGTTCTCAGATGGCTTGGCTTGGCTTGGCTTCGCTTGTCTTGCTGGGGCCTAGCAATGATCCCCAGCTGCTCCAGGCTGGTTCCTCGTGAAGTAGCTAGAAAATCCCTCTCTGTCCTGCTGGGCTCTTATGTCAGGGCTTTGCTGTTCTCTCCTGCTCTCTAGCTGCAGTTTGAGGTGGACCGGCTGGAGGAGCTGAAGCTGCAGAACTTGAAGATGGTGCTTGAAGCCACCAGAGCAGAGCTAGCTACTTACTGGGACAAATGCTTTTATGGCCCTGAGCAGAGACGGGCTTTTGCCCCTTACTATGACGGTGCGTATGAGGGTCCAGGCTGAGCCTTGGTTCTCCTGTCTGCCCTCCAGGGAGCTCCCCATCCTGCAGCCTGGCCTGCTGCGGCCCTCAGCCTCCGCTGACTCTGCTCTCTGTCCCCACACAGAGGACTGCACTGAGGCCCTGCTGCAGCTGCACGACACTGAGGTGGGGCGGGTGAAGTGTTGTTATGAGATGCACAAAGAACTCTTTGAAGCTGTTCAGGAATGGGAGGAAAACTGGAGGCTTTTCCTGGAGCTGGAGGTACCGTCTGTGCAGGACAGCTGCCGTGCTGACTCCAGCGCTTGAGGGCATGGGGAGTGTGACCTGCAGGGAGGGCACAGGTGGTGAGCTCTCGGGAAGGTAGCCTGGCGAGCAGAGGTGGGCACGCCAGGGTGTGAATTCTCTGCTTTGTTCCCTCATTGTTGGCCTTCTGCGCGTCAGCGAAAAGCAACGGACCCAAGCCGCTTTGCTAACCGAGGGGGCAACCTCCTGCGGGAAGAGAAGCAGCGCACCAAGCTGCAGAAGACTCTCCCCAAGGTACGTGCTGCGCGGGTGGGGGGGGTCCACCTGCCAACACATGAGACCTGAGCGCTGCACAAGCCCTGTGCTCAAGGCAGAGATGGGCTTGGCCTGCTGGGGTCGGCAGTGGAAAGCAGGGCTCTGGGTGCCAGGCCGGCATGCTAGACAGACGACTGGGAAATCCCGCTGTGGCCGTCATGCCCAGTCTCTGTCCCTCCAGCTGGAGGAGGAGCTGAAAGTGCGGATCGAGGCCTGGGAACAGGAGCGTGAGGAAGCCTTCTTGGTGAATGGGCAGCGGTTCATGGCCTACGTGACGGAGCAGTGGCAGCTGCATCGGCTGGAGAAAGAGAGGGAGAAGCAGGAACGGGTGAGTGCAGAGCTGAGCAGAGCCCAGATGCATGCTGCACTCCTGCTGGGGCGGGCCCTTTCCTACGGCCTGAGCCGGCTCCCACTGCCCTTCACGGATCGGGGGGGGGGGGGGGGGGGCTTTGCCAAAGCTAACGGCCTGAGCAGGGTACCCACAGGCTGTGGCCATTGTCCTGCCCTCCTCCCTGGGTGCTGGCAAGCTATGCTAATTCGTAGCTGTGTCACCCTGCGCCTGGCATCTGTCCACCAGCAAGTATACGTGAGCCATGGCATTTACGCAGGGCTTTCCCCTAGCTGGGGTTCAGACCCGCGGGCACATAGCTGCTGGAATCCCTGAGGCTGGCACAGCCCTCACCCAGCTCTGGCTAAAAGTGTCTCTTGTGTAGCAACTGAAGAAGAGTCGTCAGATTGAGGAGGAGATGTTGTTTGGCAGCGCCCCGAGGACGCCCAGCAAGCGCCGGGTCCTAGGAGCCAACACGCCTGGCAAAGTGAGGAAGGTAAATGGGCCATGCTGCCAGGATGGCCTCTCCCTGCAGAGCAGCTGGGTTTTGCTGCCAAGTTCCTTAAAGTGCCCAGCTCTTGGGCGTCTGTGTGTGTGGTGGGACCGAGACGGAGCTCGGGGGGAGGTGGCACCAGAGCCACGGCACTGAGTCCTGCCTGAGTCTGGCACCTTGGCAATACCAAGGCTCTGGAAAGAGGTCAGGGGAGCAGGACCCTGTTGTTGGCAGCTCTGTCAGCAGCTGCCCCTGGGCGCTGGGATTCTCTGAACAGCTGCTGCTGAGCTGAGAATTCCTCCTCCGTAGTTGCTCATGTAGGGGCGTGCGCTCGCCCATGCCCCGGTGCTGGAAGTCTCTTCCTCAGCCGCATCCGAAGGGTGCCTGCAGTGGCATGATCTGCAGGGGGCTAACAGCACCCCCCCCCCCTCCAGTTCCTTTCCCCCATAGTGACAGTGCTTGGAACTGCTGCTACAGTGACACTCTCAGGCCTCGCTCCTCTGTGCTGGTGAATAAGTCGATTGTTTCCCTTCTTGTGGTGCTAATCGAACTGCCTGGTTGAGACTGGCCAGGTGGGATGTTCCCTTGGGCCGGGGTGTGCCTCTGGGCCCAGGCACCCAGGCTTTAGGCTGCAGAACCAAAGTAGAAGGTCTGCGATGTACGGAACAGCTGCCTGTGGTGTGTGGGCAAAGCCCATGGCAGCGATAAGTGCAGGGTTTGCGTGCCCTGCAAGCTGAGAACCGAGCACGGGAAAGCCACGGGTTAAAGCCTTCCTTGTGGAGTCCACTCCCACCCTGGCGCACGAGCAGTGACCAGATTCAGCACCGAGCATTCAGTGCACAGCACACCTATATGCTGTCCGCCGGCACCGGCCCCCTCCCTGGCTGTGGACAGTGGAAGGAGGCAGGTCTCAGGGCCCACGCAAAGGGAAAGATGACCCAGATTCTGCTTCGGCTACTCTTCTGCCTCAGCTCAGTTGGAAGGCCCTGCCACAGATGGAGCAGTGCTGTCCAGCCCACTCCTGGATGGCTACTCTGGGCAGCAGTGTGGGTCCTCGCTTGCTTTGAGAGCTGACAGCCCTACAGACAGCACGGTTCATCGTGTAGATGCTGGTCCACATGCTCCAGGCCCCGGCACCAGTGTTCGCTGTAAGCTGAACAGTTGGGCAGCCGCCTGGGAGAGGGTCACACTGCAGGCGAGTGGTCCGTTGGTACGTCTGCTCCTCCTCTTCCCCAGATGAAGCTACAGTGGGCTGTCTCCAGAGTCCCACAGGACAAGGTCCATCAAGAGGTTTTGAAGAGGGTGGCTGCCAACCTTGATGTCCATGAGCCAGGGACACCCTTTTTGCTGTATTTGGCCAGGTGGGCCAGCTAGAGTGGCTCTGCCCCTACAAAATGGGAGGCAGTGAGCCATGTGGTGCATCAGGGTCAACCAGGTGCTACCCCCGGAACAAAGAGTGGCAGAGAATTGACCTGTTGGGGTGAGAAGTGTATTTGCCCGTAGGGTGCAGCTTTGGGTGGTGAATTGCCAAGCCCTCATAAGCCTCTATTAATACCTGGTGGGCCATGGCTAAGTGAGAGCCCATCTCTCCTGAGCCTCCGGGAGGGAATTCCAGACGATCAGCCAGCAGGTCTGCAGGGGCATGAGACACGGGGGTCTCTGATGCTTGCACCATGGCAAAAGCAGTGCCTAGGTTAAGGGCCCAAGGGATGACCCTCCACGGAGGCCCAGCAGTTGGTGGGCAAGCTGTGTTTGCTGAGATCCAGTGTGAAGCTCTGTGGATGTAAAGGCTCCTGGACACCAGGCTTGTACGTCCTGCACGCTCCCATAAGCAATTTCAGCCACAGCCTCACAGCCAATCCAGGGCTTCCATAGGCACATGAGCTGATAGCCCCAGCCTCCCGCCTGGTGGGCTCGAACTATGCAGAGCTTTGGGCAGTGCCTGGTTGGAGGGTGTGCCCGAGAACAACTCGCCGCTCTGCTCCCTAAATCCTTCAACCCTTTAGTTGGCCTCCGTTTCTTGGCCTGGGAGTGTCTAACCTCAGACCGACGGGTCCTCAGGGCAGGGTGCATGGCTTATACCCCACAGCTCCTCATCCCTCCTCACAATACTCTTGTGCAGGAAGTAATGGGCTGGCTGCAGACAGGCACAGTGGAGGAGGTTGCTCTGTGATACAGGAACCAGGGCATTATTCCCCCTATTTTCTCATCCTGAATGCCAAAGACAGGCTCTGGCGCACGCTGGACCTGAGGGACCTGAATAGCTGCCTAGTGAAACAGCAGTTCTGAAGGGTCTCCTGGCCCCTTTGTGCCCTCCCTGGAGCTAGGAGACTGCACCTCCCTCCGTCTCAGGGATGTGCACTTCCACGTCGTGATTTTCAGAGGACACAGGCACTTCCTCTGCTTTACAGCAAGTGCCAGTCACCATCCAGATCACTTCCGTTCGGCCTAGCCGTGGCTCCGGGGTGTTTCCCCAAAGGTGTGTCAGCGGTGATGGCTTACTGTGATGCCAGGGGCCCAGCTGTGTCCACACCTGGCCGAGCATCTCAAGGGCGACTCCAGGTCCAGAAGGACATCAAGTTGCTCTCCTCACGTGTCCTTGCCTCAGCCTGGTGCAGAGTCTGGTGCTCAATTCAATGTCTGCTCCAGCGTCCTTCCCTCTGGACAGGTTCTGGGTGTTGGCAGCTAGCACTGCGGAGGTCTCCACTTTCCTAGCTGTAGGCCAGGTATGTCTCCACCTCTGCGGCCTGTGGGCCATGCTGTGCCAGGCCCTGTAACAATGGCTGACATCGCTTTACCTGGAAGGGGCTGTGCTCGCCTCTCTCAGGGGCTGCTTGGAGATGGGGAATGTTCTGGCAGGCTGCCCTCAAGCTGGTCTAACGCCTCAGAGATCAGCAAGGGAATTCACCTCCCAGTCTCCAGTCCCAGGGTACGTGGTCCCCAGAGGAGATGGCGCTTCACATAGATGTCAGAGCTCAGGGCAATCTGAAAGGTGCGTGCAGACTTCCTTCCTCACCTGTTGGGCGGAGTCGTGATGGGCAACGCAGTCCCCACGTTTCACATCCAGCATGCTCCACACTCTGCCGGGAGGCTCACTGTCTCTGGGATTTCTGCCTCAGCCATGGCATTCAGCTGGAGGCACGTCACCTCCCAGAGACCAGGACACTCTAGCAGACGGACTGAAGAGATTCTCTTCTCATCACAAATGGGTGTGCCACCCGGAGGCAGGACGCTCCCCAGCAGATACGTCCGCCACCTGGCAGAACACAGTGTGTCAAGGGAGGGTTGGAGCAAAGGCTCCCTCTGTTGTCTTCCTCCCATCTCGGCTGTACATGTCCCCCGAGTCCCACTTCTTGGCAGAGTGATCTGAGCCTCATCTTGTCTGACCTTCTGGTCACCCCAGCGTGGCTCTGTCAGCTTTGCTGCGGCACCCCCGACCCGTGCTGCACCCCAGCTAGCGCCACTCCTCCTCATGGCCTGCGTGCTGTGTGGCCAATGCCCAGGCGCAGACCTGTGCTGAAGGGGCAGAATCAAAAGCCCTGGACCAGGTAGCACACCTGGCTGAGTGGGGCAGCTATTCCATCCGGCTGCGAAGAACGCGCCCCCCGCCCCCCCACGGGCTGAATGGCAGTCCACACGGGATTACCTGCTTCCACGGCCTGACACATGCTACCAGGTAGCACACCTGGCTGAGTGGGGCAGCTATGCCATCCAGCTGCGAAGAACACCCCCCACGGGCTGCATGGCAGTCCACACGGGATTACCTGCTTCCACGGCCTGACACGTGCTACCAGGAAGGTGTGCTTCGCACCCATTTTGGCCTTTCATCTGCCACTCCAAGGAAAGTCAGTGTTTTCCTACAGTGTGGCAGCAGGATTCTTGAAGGGCCTTGAGACTCCCCGAACATCCAGCCCCACTTCTCGCAATGGGACCATAACCTGGTGCTCAGAAGGCTTATGGGACCTCCTTTGTGTGCCTGGTCTCTGCTCCGTGTCGCTCCTGCCGCAGACAGTCGCATCCCTTGTGGCAAGGACCTCAGTGAGGCGAGTCTTTGAATTGCACGTCTCACCAACCAAGCCACCCTAGACCAGCTTCCATAAGGGTAAGGTCCAGCTTCTGCTTCGCTCTGCCTTCTTCCCTGAGCTGGTCTCTCTCCTTCTGCCCAAACCAAGGCAGAGCCTGCGAGCACCTTTCTACTGCCATGGACGGAGCCTTTCCGTGGGGTGGTCCAGCTTTTCATCACATCACCTCAGAGGAGGAAAAGCCTCCCAGGGTCTGTGCAGTGGCTTTCCCCCGGATAACCTCTCGTGTACATGTTACGCGCTGGGAGGAGCTTGGCTGCCTCGGCCTGTGAGAGCGCACTCCCCCAGAGTGTGGCGTTCACTGACCTTCCTGGAGCACCCCCGTCCAGCCCATCTGTAAGGCTGCCGTGTGCTTATCAGTTTGTGTTCGTGACATGTTACACCAGTAACCGGCCGCACGCACGGCCCTCCTTCAGCTCCATGGGCTGCAAGGCTTCTGCCACCACGGCGGTGTCCTTGTGCGCCCGCATACCTAGAACGCGTGGGGTGTGCCGTGAACCAGGGCAGGGCTGTGACTGGATGCAGAGGGAGCGCCAGTCTCTGGCAGTCCCTGCTGTGTGCAACCTGCCCATGCCTCGCCTCACAGGACCTGGATTGTGCGTCACCTCAGTGATCCTGGGGGAAGAGCTCAGTGGCAGACGCTGGTGACCCTGCACATGAGCAGCGGTTAACAAAACATCCCTGGGCCCACTGTACCTGGTGGGCGGCAGGTCGCCCGTTGCTGCACTGCGCCATTGCTCGGCAGGCCGGGGCTGCTGTCCCGGAGTCGGTGCCACAGAATGGACGCGAGTGAGAACACGGTGCTCTGCTCGTGCCCATTGTGCACCCGGCCCTCCTCCCCTACAGCCAGGCTTCTGGTGGGAAGGCTCTGGGGGTGCCATATAGACCACACCGGGTGTGCGCTGTTCTGCAGCCTGCGCCCTATGGCACCAGTGCAGGCGGTGCATGCGACCCTTTGCCGAATGGACATGAGCTGTAACAGAGAGGGTGACTGTCTGTCTGTCTTTTAACCCCTGCCACCGTCATTACCCCAAGGGGTGGCCACTGAGCCTCTCCAAGGGCTTCCCTGCAGGGCTGCTCCCTGGGCTTCTACCACTAACCTCTTCTGCTTTCCCTTCAGGTGAATGCAACGTCCAGTGCCACTCCCAACAGCTCGATCCGTTCTGCCTTTGGGGGCACACTCCTCCGCTCCCCAGCATCCCGGCCCCCGCCCTCTGGAGGCAAGGTACGCCATGCTGTCGCTTGCTCCCCACCCCCAGTGCCATGCCCCAGGGTTACTGGCTGGGCAGAGGGCGTGTGAGCTTGGGCTGGAGCCAGGCAGGTATAAAACTGCTTCTCCCCTAAGCAGTTCTGGCTGCTGCCGTGGCTCCCCTCTGCATGCACAGCAAGCTGCAGTCCCTGCTCTGTGGGGCTCTGGTTGTGGTCAGCTGCAAGCTGTCGATGCGAGGGCTGAAGCTCGTGCCAGGCCTGCTGCCGGTGGGTGTGGGGTCGCTACCCGAGGAGCTGCGTTGCTCCAGGCAGCATGAGAGCCGGTGGCTTTCAGAAAGCGGGCTGCAGCCTGTTTCCATCACTCTGCGTTGCTCAGTCAGCAGCCCTCAGCTCAGACTCTGCACAGGATGGGCCCTGCCCCGGGACTGGCTGAAGCTAGGAAAGGAATGACTTTGAGCTGAGTTGCAGCACAGAGCACTGTCTGATACAGCGACTCCTTGGGCTTGCAGACGCAGGGAAGCGACACAAGGTTAGCCCCACTGTGCGTTCTGTGTACTCTGTGTCTGCCCTGACTACCAGTGTTCCCTTCTCTCTAGCTTGGCCAGCCTGCTCGGACCCCCAGCCGCATGGCCACGAGGCCGCCTCTGGCAGCACACGCAGAACGGAACAAGGAGAACGTGTCCCAGTTGAGTGGAACTGCCCTGAGTGGTGGGTGCACCCCCACGGTCCCTGCCCAGCGTAACTACAGCCTAAACTCTGTTGCCAGCACCTATTCTGAGTTTGCGGTAATTCCCCTCTTCTAAACACAACCCAGTCGGGGAAGCATGGTCAGGAAGGGGATCCCTGTGCCACCCGATGGGTTCCAGGAGGCACAACACATCACCTGTGTTCAGAGCCCTTCTTCCTGCCTCTCTGGGGCAGCCTTCAGAGCTGCCTATGGCACCAGAATGGGCTCTAACTCCAGCAGCTTTAGCCATGAAGCCCAGTCCTGCCTCACTCCTGTTTCTGTGCGAGGGGCCCACACACCCAGTGGGAACAGCTCTTTGTGCACAAAGGCACCAGAAGTGCGCTCTCCTCCGCCCCTGGCTGTGGGAACCTCCCCGCGCCAGCGCTAGGGGAACTGAGACAGTCACTGGCTTAGTCAAGAAGTTGTGGGCAGGGCCGCAGCCTCCCAGTTCTATTAATGTTGGGCGGTGTCTCTAGTGGTGGGGCAGGCGCAGCTTTTCCCTCGCCCACGGGTGGAATAACCTTTGACATGCATGGCCACGGAACCACGCTGCTATCAGCTGAGCGCACCCCAGTCTCTCCTGGGGCCTGCCCAGGTGCTCGGCTTCCAGGGAACAGGGCAGGGGGCTCCAGCTGGCTGTCCCCTGTACTGTCCACCTGCCCTCAGCCCCAGGACGAGCCCGCCCATCAGAGGGCCATTCAGGGCCCCCTCCCATCTGCACCCAAGGGAGAAGTAGGCGAGGCTGAGGTGAGACCCAGGCTCTAGCCCCCAGAGCCACTGGTGAACGCACTGAGCCCTCAGGCACTTCGCCTGCAGCCATGGCGCTGCTCCTCTTTGGGAGCTCTGGGCTCAGCCTGGGGCTCCGGGGGAGCCTGCTGCGTCCTTCCATCCCCGCCTGGCCTCTTCCCACGTGCGCTGGATGGGCCGAGCTCTGCTGGCTCCCAAGGCCTGGGGCAGCTGAGTGCCCCTGCCTGGGCTCAGTCAGCTCACCGGCCAAAGCCAGCCCACCACGGGCTTGGGGTCTGTCACTCACCACCAGCCCTGAGGCAGGGAGGCCCTAGGGGCCCCAGCATCCCATGGCTGGCAGAGGGCTGAACTGTTCTTCCAGTGCTTGGGCCTGGCCATTGCGCCACACAGGCACCGGTGCTGGGAGGGCTTTCCCTTAGCAGCAGCTCTGGCCACCGCCCTGCCTCCACTGTGCTGCCATTAGGGGTGCGAGCTCAGTCTTGGCTGCTGGGGACCTAGCGTGTCCCTCAGCAGGCTCAGGGTTCAGAGCTGTGAGTGCTGCAAGAGACCCAGTCCAGCTGCCTTGGCTAGTCAAGGGCTGCACGTCTCCGTGCAAGCCGGGAGCAAAGGAACGGCTGAACATCGGACTGGATGCTCCTTCAGGGGCCGGCACTCGCCTCACACCGGAGGCTGGCAAGGCAAGGCAAGGGCAGGAGGCTCACTGCCCCGACGCTGGAGTCAGGCCCCCCAGGGCATGCCTGCCCGCCCCACATGGTGCACCACAGTCCTGGAATGGCTGTCAACTCGGACACCTGGAGAGAGGCATGGGGCTTCCTGCCCCTTCCAGTATCACCCACTCTGCCAAGGCAGCTCCCTGGTTGGAGGTAACTCTGCCTTGTGACCTCCCGAGTCCCAGTCTGCGGCTGTGCTTGCTGCCAGCACTCGCCCACCACGAGCTTCCATAGCCTACGTGCAGAGGCTCCGCAGGCTTGAAATGCCGGTTGTTGGCTGGGGAGTGGCCCCCAGCAGGCAGGCCCAGCCAAGCAATCCCGGGTCCAGTGACAGGACAGCTGCTCCCTGGCCAGTAGATGTCAGTCAGCAGGGACTGCCGATACTCACAGGACCGTGCTCTGTTCTCCAGCCTCCACCATCAATTGCTTTGGGTCCAGCACTACGCCAGCTGTTTAAGTGCTCAGAAGGAGGGGATGGAGCGTGAATCAGGCACCTTGTGGTGCTCTGAAAGTGTTGGGGTGGAGGAAGAAAGAGGCCATGCAGGGCTCCAGCACCCCCATGCATGTGAGGGAAGTGGGCTGCTGCAGCCCGCTAAGAGGAAGGCCCCTCGTCTCACTAGGGAAGTGCAGAAGGTGCTCTTGGGCTCCAGGAAGCCCTCAACTAGATTAACGTGCCCAGTGAAATGGAGGAGGTTCTCTTGGGGCAGCTGTGCGGAACATCTTCCATCTGGATTCATCCTTCCAGACTGCCCTGGGCTACCTGCTCTCCTGAAGAATCAGTGCCTGTCCCTGTCCTTTGTCAGGGTTCATCTAGCACCCCCCGTGGCCACGTCTGGTTCAGGGCAGATTGGTGTTTTACACAAGAAGTTGGCCTGCTGCTTGAGGGGACCTCATTTTATACCCTCTCAAGTTAATGGGCCCACCCTCTAAGCTGTGGGGCTCCTGTTCCCGATCCTTTGCTCATGGGAAGTGTCCTCGTGGTGTGACATCAGCCAGATGGCTGTCAGAGATGACAACCTTGAGTCAGAACTGCCATGCACGGTGGTGTGGACCAGGCCCAGCTCCGATCCTTGCATGTTAAGCCAGATGTCTCCTTCCCAGTACTCTCGCTAAGCCCAAGGCCAACACCCAGGAGAAGTGGCTGCATGCTGAATGTTTGGCCTTTCCCCTGGAGCAGCCCAGGCCCTTCAGGAAGGTGACTCAGGCCTTCATAGCAGCTGTGGGAAGAGTGAAGGGCCTTCTGGGCTCCACACAGCTTCCAGTCAGGATACTGCCTGTAACAAGGTGTGTGATGACCTGGCATGTTTCCCCCACAGCTGCTCAACAAGGGTGCAGGTATTGGCAGCAGCGTCCCTTGCGCCTGTCCTGGTCCAGGACATCCCAACTGGCTGTGCCCTCGCCCAGCAGGCTCAGGATGGGGTGGCTTCGGCCCCGTGGTGCTTAGCACAGCAAGTCCCCTAGCGCTTGCCCACCTCCAAATGCTGCTTGGGATGGAGGGGAGCCCATACTGGAAGGACAGTGTCCTGAGCCTGGTCCTGGCCCTCTTTGGGTGTGTTGCTCACGTTCATTCCCTTTCCTCTCTCTGTCGCAGCCTTGGGGAATGCACAGCCCCGAAGGCACCACTCCAAGGTACTGCCAGGGCCAGGACCCAGCACCCACCCACCCTGAAACGGGCATGAGCAACACATACGGGGCCCACCAGTGCCAAACTGGTGAACCAGTCCAGCCAAGAGCCTCAGCTGCACCAAGCCCACTCCCTGGGGAGAGGCCTTCCTCTGCTCTCGCCTGGCCTGGCCTGAGGTGGGGGCAGGCCACAGGCTGCTCCATAGCAGCAAAGCTGCCAGGCCCAAGGGCTCCAGTAGTCAGAGCCCAGTCCTGTGTTGCTGCACGCTCTTCCCTGCCTCCCCTTGCTCTGTCTTCCACCACAGCTCTGAGCTCTGCCAGTACCTCAGCAGCTGGGTGTGCCCCACTGGCCCCTGCCTGCACTAACCCAGCCCAGCTCCGGCTTGGTTGGGGATACTGGCTGCCAGCAGCCAGGGGCAGTGGGGTCCCAGCTGCCTTCTGCCCCATGGGTGTGACTGCAGGTAGGGAAGCACAAGCTGCCTGCTTGGCCTGGGAGGCGGAGGGCTGCTGCAGGAGCAGAGCTGGCTGTGCCCTGCTGAGCCCCCAGCAGCCGGCTCTGCAGTCACTTTTTTTTTTTTTTTTTCTCTCAACAGCGCGAACTTTCAAAGGCTTCCAAATCTGACACCAGCTGCCGCATCCTGAACTCCACCAGCACCAACATCCAGGGCTGAGGAGCCAGCGGCTGCCTGGCCTGGCCAGCATGGGGCTGGGGCAGCGAAATGGTTTTACTACAGTCCCATTCAGTGTGGTAGCTGGCCTGGCGATGGAGCACAGCTGTCCCTGCTCCCAGCTCTTCATACACTACTGCAGCACCCCCTCCCCTGGGTGTGTTGCTGGGCACTGCAGCAAGTGCCAGCCTTGGCATGGCCTCGGGGCTGCCTGGCAGCTGCTGCTTTGCCTGCCTGCAGGGCTCTGGTCAATACCCCAGCCTACAGCTTCTCCACAGCCAGGGGGCTGCAGCCTGGGTGCGATGAGGTTAGTGTCTGGGCTGAGCTGCTCCAGGTGCGTGCTGCCTCCTGCCCTTAGCAGGCACCCTTGGTCTGGAAGAGCAGCAACCTGCCAGGCTGTACCCAAAGGCACCTGAGCTGGGCCCTGCCCTGCACCCACCAGCCTCAGGTCCTGTGTCCCTGCTGTGGGGAGGTGGGGCTGGGCAGAGCACTCCCTCGGGGGGGGGGGGGGGCATGCTGCAGCAGCCAGAGCCAGTGGTAGTGTACATAGCCCCAGGGGTGAGGGCCTCCTGGGGCTGGGCAGGGAGTAGCTGTCTCTGTCCACAGGCAAGAATCCACTTGGCCAGCCCCTGCCCTGAGCTGCTCAAGCAGGTCTTCCCCAGGGCCCACTTGCCTAAGCGAGCTGCATCCTCCCTGGGCTTGGCGAGAGGCACCCAGCAGGTTAGAGCTGGGGCGTGGCAGCTCAGGTCTGTCACTGAGTGATGCTCTGTATATAGTGCTCCTGATCATGAACCAATGTGCCCTGATCCCCCCACTCCCTGTTTGGTTATTTATTCTCTAGGCTCAGCTTGGTGCTAGCATTGCAGGGACGCTGAGCCGCAGGGGGAAGCCTGACTCTCCTGCAAAGGCATTGCTTGGCTTGTGCCTGTTTTAACCCCCTTCTCCCCCATGCTGGTAGGGTGCAATGGCCCAGAGGGGTAGAAAGAGCATGAACTTTTACGCCTGTTGTCTTTACATGTACACATCAGCTCTGGAAGAAATACACGGAGCAGCTTTGTCTTGTGGCTGTGTGTGAATTCACTAGAGGGCTAGCAGTGCAGCCAGCTCAGGCTCCCAGGGCTGATGCCCTTCACAAGCCTCCAGCTGGGGGGTTGCACTCTTACAATGAGGGGAGGTTCCTCTGGCTGCAGCACTTT